>NC_086155.1:149798369-150120869 GCF_035149785.1 Candoia aspera
CCGAGACATTCACAGGGTGGGAGAGATTAACGTGACCTATCCCCCCCCCCGTTTAAACTCCTAGGAGAGAGAGATCCACTCTCCCTCTCTTCTCTTTTCACTGAAATATAGCACACATTCAGATCCCAGAGCTTTCAGACAGTCTCAACTGATAGACAGACACATCGAGCTGCTTTTCCTGCTTCAGATTTTTTTTACTCCTCCTCCTCTTGCCAACGTCACCCTGACAATTACAAATAGATTTCATACAAACCCATACCTGTCAATCTTTTTAATTGCTTTGTTTAATTTTAATGTTTCTTTGGGATTTTGTTTTGTTTTTTCCAGACTAAACAACACACGGCAAACACCATAGCAGAGATTTTATTTTATTTTATTTTATTGTTCCAGGAAAATGAGGCTTGTTGAACAGTCATAATCTAGTTTCAAAGGCAAGTACCGAACCGCACGGTTCAAGTTCTCCGGAGCTTGGCTGCCAGGGGTTTGGGGGAGGGAATCACACAAAAAGCAAGTGTCCACCACCACACCACATTCAGGCATTTTAAAAAGTTTGTTCCTATAGAAGACCCCACATTTCCAAGAAGAGTACACATCAAGAAAAATAATGCTAGCTCATTTTTTTAGCAATAGATAAGGAGTTACATAAAAAAGAGAAATCCGTTTATTTTTGTTAAATTGAAATTTCCTGCTAGAATCTTTAAAAAAGCAAAACAGAAATGGCGCCTTTGTGTAAAAGGTAAACTGATTTCTTAGAGAAAACTTCCTGTTTTGAGAAAGGATTTCTAACATTTTACTTGAAATCACTATAATCAAGATTTAAATAAGCAGTTTTTCTGTTCTAATCTGTGCAAAGCTGTTCGTGTCTAATGCATTTATTCCCAGGTAAATGGGCATACAGTTTCAGCCACATCTATAGGTTACTAGTTTCTCTGCATCTGGCAACATCTAAGATTTGCACCGGAAACATTTTGTATAGCAAATCCTACTCAAATGTGATTTTTTGTGAGTTCAGATAAGTGGGTATATAAAAACTGCTTTTTTGATAGTGCATTCAGTGTAGTCTCCTCAAAAGTAAATTCACTGAGTTTAGTGGATCTTTCTCCCAGATGAATAGTACAGGGCCACAACTTAAGCAGACGTACGTTATCTTTCCAATAGCAATACCGAGCACTGCAGAGATTTAAAGACTCGATCGTGTAGGTAAAAAACCTTAAATATTTAAGCTTAAAAACAACTTATGGCAACATTATTTTAAGGCCACATCCAACGGGGTGAGAAAAAAAGTATTCAATGGATTTGTCTTATGGGGACGTTATCAAACTATAAAGACCAGAAGAATATAGGAAGTACTTTATTCGTATAATTGTTATTCCTACAACTACTACTACTATTGCTATTACAATTGCTATCATTTGGACCTCACATATGCACGCCTTGCCAGATTTTAAAATATGCTTTCAATCCTTTCGTAAATCTCTGGTGTCTTTATTTTCATCCCAATGCAAGCGCAGCTTCCAGTCGCGGTTCCAAGCGGCTCTGGTTTGATTTGTACCACCTTACGAGGAAGTGAACGTTTCGCACGGAAGGGGAGGGGCCTGTCTCAGCAGCCAGCGGCTCTAGCAGGCTGCTAATAACAACATTGCCAGATTAACTGGAACTTCTTGCTCCCAGCCTAACCTTTTATTGATCTACTCCTGTATTCGACTTTTCTGTTTCTCTATTTATTTAAGAACGATCTAGGAACGATCAGCTCCGGGTGTTTTATTTTTGTTTTTTTTAATGAAAGAGCTGGGGGGGAAGGGTAGATACGGCAGATTGGGATATGCAATAATAGTCTCTTTCTTAGCGTGCAGATAAGTCTTCTCCACTAAAACAAAAGTAGAATAAGGTCAGGGATTTCCTCTGCCCCCCAAAAAGTAGGTTTTCCTTCCTGAGTGAAAGCAATCTTTAGATTCACGCTTGTACGCGGTGTCATTCTGCCTGGTTTGTTCTAGGGTGCAGAAAACATCAGCGCACGGTTTTTTGTTCCTACGACAGCAGCAAGTTTTAAGCAAGCTTGGCTCAAAAACGAACTTTGTCCGTGCTTTTTTTTTTTAACCTAATGACGGGACACAGAAGGTCCGCTGCAGGCGAAATTTGCTGCAGCGGCTGCTGCTGATCTGATGTTTCCGAGTGGTGGAGGGGCTGAAAAGGGAGGACTTTGAGCCAGGCGGCAGCTCGCTACATTAGACTTTATTTACATACACAAATCGCAATATACCAAGCCTGCCTGCGCTCGAGGGCTGCACGCTTGCGAAAGACTCCTCCTAGGCTGGAGAGCCCAGGAGTGCCGCGAAAGAAAGTAGATGAGTTTGCACGGGAAGAGCAGCGTGTGGCTGAGGTCTTGGGGAGCTTGGCAACGACGGCTGCAACAACAGCAGCACCTACAGCTGACTCCTCCGGAGATCCCCGTCCGGGATTGTTTGGGTGGTCCTCCGACCCGGCCCATCGTGGACATGTCCTACTCCCGCCACTTTCTGGATTTCCAGGGCTCGTCCATTCCCACTTCCATGAAGAAACTGGTAGTGACTAAGCTGAATTCAAACTTCCGAGAAGCTGTTTCCCTTCGCAACGATGCACCCGTGCCGCTCCCGGGAGACGGCGATCTACTTGTTAGAAACAGGTGAGAATCTTTTCCTCCCTCCCGCCTCCTGCCTCCTTTTCCTCCCACTCCCAAGGCTCGGCACCTTCGCCATAACTGGGGAGGGAGTAGGCGATCCCTCCAGCTGCTTCCCGCCCTAAATCTTTTCCCAGCAAAGGGCCTGGTCCCCCCGCGCGCACGCTCGCGCTCTGTTTGCGATCCTATCGAGTTGCATCATCTGCCTTTGACGACTGTTGGTGTAATTTATTATCCTAAATGCTCTTCCATATAACCCCGCGTGCACACTGCCGTGCACGTGAAGCGAGCTTTCAATTGACGGCGATACCAGCCGCCCGCTCCTCCGTATTTCATGTGCAAAAAGTGGGAAGACAGTGATTCCCCCCCCTCCCGGAAAAAAAATCCATCACCCAGTCAGGAAAAGATGAGAAAAGTCGTGGTGCGACTTTATCTCAAGACATAAAGGTGACATAAAGGTTCAAGAAGGAACTTCGACAACCAGGAAATGATTTCCAAGCCCCTCCCAGGCTGGGTAGGATTGCACCAAGTAGCCACAAACGTAACCCTGTGTGTAAGCGAGCGGGTAGGCGGCCCTTTTCTTAGCTGTATCGCTCTAGATAGGTAAAGGCTGGTTGTGCTATACAATAAAACTGACGGATCTGGGTAGATCTCCACGTGCGGTTAATGCCGAGCAATCGGGACGTTGTGTAGAGCTTAGGTTATTTATCGTCATCTCGGGGTAGGTGCGCGCGCATGTAACACTCCAGACATTATTTTAGAGGAAGTTGTGTACACAACTCTACCTTTCCCCCTCCCCACTGCAGTCTTCCACGTCACTAACCTTAAGCATGTAGTGAATCCACAGGAAAGCCAGGGACCTTAACGGTGTGTGGCTGCCACCCACCTTTCCCTGTAGCTCCTCAGCCGGTTAATTCCACCACCCTCTTTTTTTCTTCCACAACAAACGCAAGGCTAAAAGCAGACGCGGGAAGAGCGGAGGAACAGGAGGGCGGATCGCCTTCCGTTTACTCGGAAGTAAGACCCTACCGATTTCGGTAGCGTTTACTTCCTAAGAGCTCTATGGAAGCCCGTGCCCCTTGACAGTTTTTGACTATTGTTCTGCGGTTCTTCACGCCGAGCGCGAAGGGTTGCGGGCTTTTTCAGTGCAGCCCGGCGGCGCGGGGCGAAAAGAACTGACGCCACTGTGAGATACAGGAAACTACGGACTGGCTCACCAGGACGGTGCCTTCTGTAGGGTCTGTTTACATTTTAAAAAAAAGTTGTTTGGACAGAATGTACCCTCTTCAGATGAGTTTTGTCTGGTCTTGTTTCTGCTTTTATAATTATTCCCCTCCTAGATGGTACTATTGTGTAAAATCAACTTTTCAAAGCCAAAAACGTAAAAATCGGGCAGGGGGTAGAGGAAGCTCTCATTACCGAAAAGATATGATTAGGTTTGTGATTCCTAGGAGGGAGATCTTCAAGAAGAGTTTATTCATGTTCAACTTTGTCCCTAAAATGTTTATTTTAATTTGAATGTAGGGACTTTGTGATCCTCTGAAATTGCCTTTCACAACATTTGTAGCCCAACTGAATCTGATAGACTCAACTAGATAAAGTGCAAGTACTAGATTGAAATGATCTGTGAATTTCACACAATCAGGTGCCAATACAGATGACAATAGTTGTCATAGCTCTGCCTGAACCATAGGAATATGCATGTTTTGTACAATGTACAATGCCCACATTACAGAAAGTCTTAACCTCCCTGTTGTGAAAGGTTTGAATTACTGCTGTAATCAGAATGCAGTATTTAGAAAGCAAGTATATGAAGCATTGCTAATATTTAAAAAAAAACATGGAAGTGATATCTAGCTCTGGATACATTGAAATTCACTTCCTTGGAGAGAAAGGAAGGAAATTGGCTAATGTACAAGAGTACAGGAACATACACCCTACTTCCTGACTGTCTTTGGGCATCAAAAGGTTATGTCCTTGTTCTCAAATCCCCTCCTCCAGCACTTTCTCTCCCTTTTCTTCCCCCCATGCAATTTGAAAATTTATGCATGCAATTTATTTTGTTTCCAGTGTAACTCTTTCCCATCCTTCCTTTTATGCTGGGTGGGCTCTCTGGGGAGTTGGAGAGTGCTTGTGTGTTCTCCAGAGTTTCAGGAATGGGGGATGCCAAGTCTCAAGCATACAAGGGCCATCTCCCCCGCCGCCACCGCCCTCCACCATGTATCTATCTCTGTGGTAAACACATTTTGAGTTTGCAAAGGTGCATGTGAGAAATTGCAGGAGTTGGGAGTTCACAAGTTTGTGTCATGTGGATTGTGTGCAGTGATCTGCCCTCCCCCTCTTTTTTTCTCCTGGAGCTTCTCACATAGGCAAGAGCAGAGATCTCATTAGTGCAAAATAAAGTGTGTTAACAATACAGTTCTTCGATGCCTGTTTTTATTCTTTGAAAGCTTCCTCGGGATTGTCTCCATCACCCACCTTTCCATTTCTTGCAGCCTGGGAAAGTGTCTTTCCACTCTCTCAGTACACTAAGCGCAGTCACCTGGATTTATTTAACCTTGAAAATTTACTCTGGTCAATCCCAACACACAGGAGAAAGAAAGGCAGGAGAAGATGTTTAAGAATATCATCAGATTGCATCCTGCAGACTGTTCCCTACTTACTCACCTGAAGATGCATACAGTACAACTTAACCTTTATATTTTGTCTTGTCTGGGCCTCTTATACCCACGCATGCCTGTATGACATTTATGTTGCCTTGGGCTATTGAAGTTCATTTGACTTTAACTTTCCTCCTTTTTAGAACAAGATTTCAATTTAGATGAAATTCCCTGTCTGCCTCTGACATGCCTACCCTCACAACTATACAGTAATTTTGAATAGCAGAAATAAACCTTATACAATCTTTATAGAGAGAGAAAAGTCAGTTGGAAATAGTGTGTTTGTATCATGTCGTGACCAGTGTGATTTTGTGACCAAAAAGAGGGAAGACCTAGGAAGAAAACGAAAACACCATGTTTAGGAAGATATGCACGCCTTTGCCTGGCCTCTGCCTCAACCTGGAATGCTCATTTCTGGGTTCCTGAGCAAATGCAAGTTTCAGGACAGGTATGAGCAATAAAGAGCCAACAAATATAAGTGGCAAGTGTCTGCTTTTTATAGAGGTTCAATATAATAAAGAAATGGTATGAAAATCAGGAAAAGAAAAATTGCGGGGTGGGTGAACTCTGATGGAAAGTAGAAGAGTGGGAAGAGTTCGCTACTGTTGTCTCCTGCTGATTTTCTGAACTGGCCTCCCCGCTTCTCTGCCTTGGTGACTTTGTTTTGTCTGCCAATTTAAGCTTCCTGCCCTACATCTCAGGTCTTCTGAGGGAGCAAGTTGCTTCCAAGTAAGGCAAACTGCTTAATCACCTTTAAAGATTCTTCCCCCCCCCATCTCACCTATTAATCTAAGGCAGGTTGAGAGCCAGCTCGCAACCATATGGAAAGTGGGGACCTTGATTGTTTAGGTTAAGCATTTCTCTAAAGCCTTGGCTGTCTTCTTATTTGATGCAAAGGGTAAAGAAGGAGCAGGGGTAGGGCATCAGGAAGGTCACATAGTTAATTTACTGGATAATAGTGGTTGCTGCAGAGAGGCAACACGTCTCCTTCTTTTGCACAACTTCGCAAGAAGATCGTGAACTTGCGATTCAGTTTTGCAAACACAGATACAAACATATGCCCGTTTTCGCATTTCAGCGAAACCTAACTCTGCTGCCCTCTGTAGCTACCCACTGCTTAAATGGGGTTTTCCCCGAGCGTGTAAAGCCCTGCAGCCGTACTTCAAAGTGAACAGGGATAGTTATGCAATAATCCTGCTTGTGTGCTTGCTGATTTCTAGTAGGAATGGTGGGAAGGACCAAACTGTTTTGTCTATGACAAAAATCTCATCGATTTTTTTTTAAATCACAACTTCAAAACACACCTGCAACGTTTCTCTAACCTCTGGGTCACTAACATGGGAAATTAAAAAAAAAAAAGAATAGAGTGATGTTTCGTGCTGAATGGGATGAGGGAATTTAAGCAGAGTTTGGGGATTAAATTGTTGAGTCATGTTCAGTTTTTAAAGAACGGAGAACTTGCCGAAAAGACCAGGGTGTTGGGAACTAGAAAGGTTGCTAAACCTAATTTGGCTTATTACTTGACCTTTTGGTGCATGTCGAGGGGATTCCGCGACCCTCTCTTTCCTCCCTAGATTTTTTGCTGGACAATCCTGCACATTTTTGCCCTTGTTTTCCATCTGGGAGGGAAAAGCTCCTATAAAGTTGGTAAGAGGCATCTGTGAGCGCCTCAACACTTGCCGGGAAAACCCTAAGCGGAAACTGCCTCACGTACTGGCAGAGGGGAAGAAAAGTGGTAGTGCGTGGGAGGGAATCACCCAGTGGCCTCCCGCCCTCAAGTAGTCCCCTTGGTCGAGCTTGGCAGCAAGCTAAGATACCCCATTCCGTTAACAGCTTCCCTCTCAGAAGGAAATCGCCCGCGAGTCAATTCTCGCCTGCTCGGTAACCGCTCGCCCTTCCCCGGCGCACGCACTCAGGCGTCTTCCCTGCGGCCAGTGGGAACCCAAGTGAGCAAGGCTCCCTCGCCGGAGCTTGTTCAGAAACAGCGGACGAGGGTAGTAGCACTTTGTTCAAAGGAATTACTAAATGCTTCCGACCTCCCTCACCGAGGCAGCCCGCTCTTTTACATCCCAAGTTCGCGCCGCTGCGCTCTGCATTGTATTACCACGTGTTGAGGGGGAAACCAAGTTAAAGAGATGGAAAACGGGCTTATGCAGGAAAAGTTGTCTAAACGCTTGTTGACGAGCACCTCCGCTTCGGCATTGCTTAAACCGGAGAGGTAGTCCCACCCTGGCACTGCGATCTTGCAAAGTTTCACTTTAGAACCGAGGCTGGATATGAAGGAAAATGCGCTCGGGGACCAAATCAAAGCCGCGAACTTGATTTTGCGCTCCTGAACGGAACTACTTGGCGAGCGGGCTCCGAGCATGCAGGACCTTTGCCTCGGGTGGAGGAAGAGGGGCGTTGAAAAAGTCTGGAGAGGCGTGAAGGCAAGAATTAGGCCCGCGGGAGGAAGGATTTTTCAGACAAGCCCCGCCGCCCCGTGACTTTGGGTGAAAGAAGAGGGAGGGGGGAGACATCCTACGCGCAGCACAGATCAGTTCTGTAAGGAATGAAGTGGAGAAGCAGGGGATTCTGCTTCTCCATTTCATTCCGTACACAACCGATCCACTTGAATAAAGAGAGCCGGTTTCGCGCCCAGCAGCTGCCTCGGGGTAGCAAACTTCCTGCAAGAAGTTGCTGTATAGGCGAGGCAAAGCCAGAGTTCCTTGGTATAGTTGAAGCTTCTTCCCTCCTCGTACATGAGCGCCTTCATCTTTTGTTCCTCACGTCCTCGACGAAACAGCGCAGCCCTTCCCTTTAGAATCTCTCTCTCTCTCTCTCTCTCTCTCTCTCTCTCTCTCTCTCTCACACACACACACACACACGGGGGGGGGGAGCACGCACGCACGCAGCACCCCTTTACTTTTCCAGAAGGGGCGTAGAAAAGCTACTTGGGTTTTGTTTTATTTTCCTAAAGAGCCATAAATAGAACGAAGATATTCTCTGCTGCAGATGCAGACTAGATTATATAAAGAATTCGACAGGACAAGTTGTTCAGCTGAAGATATATGGGCATTTATTTCTGAATCTGTAGCTATATGATACATACGAGAACACTTAATAATGAATGGGCGTTTCCTTAGAATTAAAAATGTCCAAAGGGCTTCCTTTAGTTTTGACATTTCTGTATGTGTAAATGATTTCAAATCCCCATAAATCCACTTTACAGTTTTCCAATTTTGGCATGAAAGTAATATTTTCACATATTTTTTCATCCTTGTACATAACTAAATGCCAAGATTTGTTTGTTTTTGGATATAGAAGAGAAACAGTCATACCAGCATAGATTCTTCTTTAAACTTCTGTGGAAATACCTGTCCTTAAGCAGTGCCTCTCCAGTTAACACTCCTTAGCATCACAAGATACTTCATTGCCCATCTTTAATACTTCCACTCATATTTACCTGTTAGAAATCAACAGTGTGCAAAGTAGTGATGCGTGATTTTAGTCTTAGTGTTCAAGGTCCTTTTAAGGCGTTTGAGTCATTTATATAAAGCGAAATGCTTTAATAATGTGCAAATTAGTTGCATCAAAAGGCAAATTTATTATAGTCACTCGATCAATTTTCTTTAAATTTGCCTGCAGTAACACTTTTGTCCATCGACCTTGGAGAGGACTTTGATGCTTCACATTATTTCATTAGTCATGTAAAGTGTTGTTACAATCTGAAATGTAAATTTGCTGCTAGAGTCAACATATTTGCTACTTTACACCTATTCTATTCTATACATTATTACAAGTAAAAAACATGTTTTTATTCCTTAGCTTATCAAAAATAATTCTTTTCTTGTTACTTTTGTTATGCAAGACAAGAATACCTTAGGTTTTCATTTGAAGAAATAATGTAAAGTTTGTATATTAATAAAAGTGAAATCTGATTACAATGTGGGGGGGCACAAAACAATTCCTGCTCCAACTGAGATACTTGAAAAGGCATCACTAAAATCTCCAGCCTTGTGCATTTAAGTGAAAAGATTTTCTTACAACAAATAAAAGTTTTGTCAAAAAAAAAAGATCTTAATACATTTTTGTTTTCTTCTAGATTTGTTGGCATTAATGCATCTGATATTAACTACTCAGCTGGCCGGTATGACCCTTTGGTTAAGCCTCCTTTTGATGTAGGTTTTGAAGGAATTGGCGAAGTGGTGGCCTTGGGCTTAAGTGCAAGTGCAAAATATGCTGTAAGCCAGTCTGTGGCCTATGTAAGACCAGGAGCTTTCGCTGAATATACAGTTGTGCCTGCTAAAGAAGCCATTCCAGTACCTTCTGTGAAACCAGAGTTTCTGACCCTTCTGGTGAGTGGAGCTACAGCATATATCAGTCTGAAGGAGCTTGGAGAATTGTCTGAAGGAAAGACAGTTCTGGTGACAGCAGCAGCTGGAGGCACTGGCCAGTTTGCTGTGCAGCTTTCAAAGAAGGCAAAATGCCACGTAATAGGAACTTGCTCCACTGATGAAAAATGTAGCTTTCTGAAATCTATCGGCTGTGACCGACCTATCAACTATAAAACTGAAAATGTTGCTGCTGTCCTCAAAAAAGAGTATCCAAAAGGTGTGGATGTGGTGTATGAGTCGGTTGGTGGAGAGATGTTTGACTTGGCTATCGACTGCTTGGCTGTCCGAGGCCGTCTGATCGTTATTGGGTTTATTTCTGGCTACCAAACACGTACTGGCCTTCCACCAGGTCATACAGAGATGCTGCCAGCAAAGTTGCTAAAAAAATCAGCCAGCATCCGGGGTTTCTTCTTAAACCATTACTTTTCTGAGTACCAAATGGCTATGAAACACTTGGTTGAAATGTGTGAAATGAGAGAAATCGTTTGCGAGGTGGACTTCGGAGACCTGTCTCTAGAGAGCAAGTTCACTGGCTTAGAGTCAGTGTTCCGTGCTATAGATTATATGTACATGGGAAAAAACATTGGAAAAATTGTAGTTGAATTACCTCACTCTGTCAACAGTAAGCTGTAAAAACAGAACAATGACATAAATCAAAACAGAGCAAATGGGCACTTTATGCTTGGCGATAATGCCTTAATTTCTTTAAAGCTGGCAATGGGTAATATATTAAAATAGCAAAACAGTATTTTGGTTTGTTTAAGGGGTTTTGTATTGTTTAAAAATACAGCTTGTAGCTGGCATTAAATTTTCTTGTACCACATTTTTGGTCTGGAAATTTTCAATTTCCAACTTGCAGTGGGTTTGAATATAATTCTAGTCAACTACAGTACTTGCAAACTGTTCTCATACCTTTCTTCTGGAACTCAGTATGTGAAGGCATAGGGAGCTGCAATCCTATACAGTTTAGCTAAGATGAAGCTCATTGTTCTTAAAGTAGCTCAGTAGACATGCATAGGATTATGCAGCAATCCTATATGCACCTACACGGAAGTATGCCCTAGTGATATTCAGATTGATTATTCCTGTATGTATGTATGTATGTATGTATATGGGACCGTTCTGTTTAAAAAAATCAATTCTATTTTAGACTTGTTACACAAACTGGGATGGATACAGTCTGCAGAGACATTCTGTTAACGATGGGGCTACCCAGGCAAGTTTTTTCTACAAATCTTATTCTACACAACAGTCACATTTTTATAATAGTATGAACATGTATGACTTTTTTATGTGTGCTGTTGTTTGAAAATGAACCAATGTACAGTTATATTTTGGGATATTTAGCTATCTTATAAAATTATCTTTGAAGTATTGTTTTGCCTTTATATACCCATTTATTAGTGGAACTTCTGTAATTTAACTTGTTTACATTCTGTTGAAGATAAAATAATCCAGAAGTTTTCAGATTAACAAAACGCACCAGGAGATATTTATCACTGAAAATGGAAATTAAAATGTTGGATGAGAATGGTACCAGTGTAGAATGTGTATGACTATGTAATAAAATGTGATCTCTGTAAGAGATTGTATTATACAATTCTGAGTATAAAGCATTAAAAATCATTTTAGTTAATTTTTTACAGTGTGGTTCAATTACCCAGTTTTACCTCCCTTTGTTCAATAGTCTACCTGACTATTCAGATAGAAGTTTCATCTGGGACATAAACTTCTTTGAACTTAAGAAAACTTGTATCTAAGTATCAGAACTAGAACTGAGCTGCCAGTAAGTGCCCCTGAAATGCAGTTTTAAAAAATTCCTTTTACACATACAGCTCTCTATGGTCATGTTACTTCTATTCACGTTATAGTACCTATTTGGGATTTGGGGAAGGAGAATATTTCATTTTGAAGCGCATCAATACATGTACTGATTCAAAACAAAGTTTTTTTAGACACTTCAAAGATGACAAAAACTGATATATTTTAAATAACTTTTATTAGTTTCCAGTTCTCAGCTTTTTCAAGAATTTGGACAATTAGAAACAAGTTTTAAGAAGTATAAAGTATTCTTTGGGTAGGGGTGGGGTTTCAGTTCACAGACACGGCTAAGCACCACTGAGATCAATGGGAGTTAAATGGCTTATATCTAAATAGTTCAGTTTAACTTGGTTTTGGATTGGGCTGTTAAATTTTTTTGTTGATAGGTGTAACTGAAGTACATTTTGGATGTTGTAGCAGTTGAAGCCCTATAGAAACACTGTCATTATAATTGATTGATTTGATTGATTGATTAAAAGAATTGAAACACAAGTATTCAGAATAACATTCAGCTTTAGACATAGGGAACCCTCATGCTAAGTATTTGTAACCCAGTTCTTTTATGAGTTTTTCAAATTGCTTATCTACACAAACTTTTAGTATTTGAATCTCACAGTTAATTTTCAGGGGCTATTTCTAAACAATATTTACAGCCAAATCATAAATCCTAATTTCTCAAATAAGATCCACTGATTTCAGGGAAATTACTTCAGTCTAAATATGTTGGTTTACTACTGTGTGCATGTAAATTCTTTCAGTTTCAGTTGGGCAGCTAAAATATACCTAAATAAATCATATCTTAGGTCTGAAGTAAGTTATTGTATCTTAGAGAATTGTTGTTTTTTAGCAAGAAATTCTGTATCAACTGTATAACAGAAGATTCTGAATTATTTCCCTGCACTAAATGTAAGTGTTACCAGAAGAACTGGTAATTGACTGTAACAATTATCAAATAAATTAAAGCAACACAAGAATTTAAAGCATTTTCTGTTAATAATAATCACAGCATCCATTCTGTTGGATGCTGTGATTTAGCTGATTCATATTGTACACAACAATATAGTGTGTGGTAGTGCATACACAAGTAAGCACTGATGAATACCATAATGAGTGAAGCAAAGGTAATTCTCGTAAGAATACGGTGGAATAGAAATCCTGATTTCTAAATCTCTGTTGGCTATGTTCACTATATATTTACAAACACCTAACTTAGCTTCACAATATTATAGTATTGCTTGAGAAATATGTATTAAATGCAATTGGGCCTGAGATTTTTTTTTGTTTGTTTAATCTGTTCAATCATGTTCAATTCTTGGGGACTGCTTGGACAAGTCCCTGCAGTTTTCTTGGCAAGGTTTTTCAGAGTGATTTGCCCTGGCCTGCTTCCTAGGGCTGAGAGAGAGTGGCTGGGCAAAGGTCACCCAGCTGGCTTTGTGCCTAAGGTGGGACTAGAACTCATGGTCTCCTAGTTTCTAGCCCAGTGTCTTAGCCACTACACCAAACTGGCTCTCAGGACTAAGGTTACATACAGGTAAAAGAAAGCATCTATGAACATATTCACATTAAAATTAATTGGATTGCAGTGCATATTTGGGAGTCACATAACCTGTGGATTGTAATTACATTTCATTTTCTTTCAATCTGAAAGAGAAGAGTTTGCTAATTCAAAAGATATTTATGTTCAGATAGAGTCTTACTGTTGGTGCTATGTCACTGTTCTGGTTCTTTTATGAAATTATTCTCAAAGTGTCATAAATGTTCCCCAGCCATTATTTGATCAGCTACTCCACCTGCAATGACATTGTATAGGTTAGTGTGGGCAAGTGTTAAAGAATTGACCATGTATCTTTAAAATGAACTGGTATTTCCAAGTTGTGCATCAAATATGACTATGCCTAATTTTTACTATCATTCCATATGTAAAACTGATTATTTATTTTACTTAGATTTATTGTAAACTCACCATAGTCTGGATTTTGTTAGTTCTGAATAAGTAGTGAATTTCAAACATTTATTTATATATGTTTTTAAAAGACTTACAGTATATGGCCGCCCATCTTATGAAACACAACTCTGAGTGGCTCACAACAATAGGAGAACCCAAAAGAAAAGTAAAACCAAAACCTGGTGCCTCGACCACCATTCTTGATCCAGCCAAGACTACCATCCCTCAGCTCTGTCCTCACTCTGTCCCAACACTTGGGGGGAGCACCAGCTCTTTATGGCTTTCCATTTAGCAGGCTACAGAAGAGGAATACAGTATGGACTGGGCAGAGTGTTAGTAGATCAGCTGTCTTCATGAACTCTACAAGCAAAAAATCTTAAGTCAGGATTCAAATTGCCCAATACATGAGGAAAAACTTGCTGGAGAAGAGTAGAATGAGTGTTTTCCCTTCTCAGTCCTTTCAACTAAGGTAGGTAGTAGAACAGTTTTTCAAAAAGCTGCACTAGAGGCTGTGGGGGTCCAGAAAAAGCCATGTTGCATGTACAAAACTTTGGATTTTGCATCCAAAGGACTTAATTTTAAAATGTGTTTTTAAAAATAGGAATCCATAATTGAGCACATATGTGTGCTTTAGAAAGTTACGAAAGTTACTATATAAAGAACAAAGCTTTCAGTAATATTAAGGCAGAGTTTAGAAAGTTACGGAGACTGGAAATCTACAAATGCATGCCTAGCAGTAAGCCCTACAAAATTGAACAGAATTTGCTTTTGAGTAAACATAGATAGATTTGCATTGCATTTTTGTCTAAAGCTTTTTTTTTTTTACATGAATTTGCTTCATGGGAGAATCTTGATGGAAAAAAGTTTTTGCAGAGTAAAAACAGCCAGGTTTTTTTTCTATATCCAAACAAACCAAAGCTTCAGGGAAGAGGGGAGGGGGAGAGTTAATCAAGAAAGGAAAAATATGATTTAAAAAAAAATTTTTTAAAGACAATATGTGGTAAATGTATTCACCTGCACTTGCAATTTTAGGATGTTCTAACAGATAATTTTCTATTGAATGGATCTGATGAAACAATATCTTTTAAAAAATAAATTATGTTTCTCAATATTTGACTGTTAATGTTTTGAAAGCATAAAGAAGAAGCCAGTTGCTGGCTATAATTGCCATGCTGTACAAATACAAATAATTGCAACTGCTCAGGAAAAAGTTTGCCTCAGTCTTCAGAAATGTTTTTTTGTTTGTTTGTTGCCTTTCATCAGCCAAGCTGGAAAAAACCTCCCCTGTTTGAATAGGCTGTTAGTATCTATTTTACAAGATTTACTCATTTTCAGGTGCCTAATATAGCTGCTAGCATGCATGCACAACAATACAATTTATATGGTAAGTGGAACCAAATAATGCCTTCGCTGAATGTTATGGCTGCACTGAAGAGAAATGTCACGGTAAATAGCTGCCAAATTATGGATCATGCTGAAGTGTCACAACTGCACTAAAGACAAATAGGGCTGGAGGCTATTGCCCCCGGGACGCTTTTGAGTTATGAAGAAGAGGCGCAGCCTTGACGTGAGGTTCCGTGTGTCGTCATTATAGCAACAGTTACTGGTGCAGTGTTCAAGGAAGCCCAGACCAATGGAAGGGTTAGTCATTAATCTGTCCATTGCTGCTCTAACAGCTGTAGAACAGGCCATCTTCAAAACACGTGAACATGCCAAGAAGGGGGGAGAGACTGAGGAGACTAAACGCTGCAGGTCTTATGAACATAAATGGGAATGGGAAAGGACAGGCAATGGCCAAATGTTGCAATGCTATAATCAAAAGAATACAATGAAGTTTAACGTCATACATACCTGAAAATTATACTTGCTTGCGAGTCAGATATACTGTATGTGTGAAATAAAGATGGTAATCCACTATTTCCCTTTGTAAAAACTTGAGTAGTCCCGGTTTCTTTCATTTTAATGGAAGGGTAATAAAGATGAAAGACTTAACATTTCAACTGATGGACCCCTTAAGCAATAGAAGAGAAATTTATTACGTTTTGAGGGGCGATGGCAAATGCTGAAAGCGACTGCGTGTTTGGGATGATATGAAAACCCCATGTTAAAGAAAAAAACAAAGCAAAGCATTAAAGCAGGAAAAGCCCACCTTTTTTTTTTAATAATCTTGAACAGGTTTACGTTATTTTTGCATATCCTGAGAAACCAGATTCTTTCCAGACATGAAGAGAAATGTTCTTCATCCTCTTTCTCTAAAAATGATTTACTCGTGATAGAAGATCTTTACTATCATACTTAGGGAAATTTTCAAATTTAGCAACCTGTACATATACTCGGAAAGTGGTGTATGTATATGTATATGTAAGGGGAATACATATATTTTAAAGACACATTTTTACTGAATTATTATACATAGTCTAAATAGAAATTCATAATGCAGCACAACTGTCAGCCCTTATTTTTAGAGAGAAAATTGGGGCCAAACAATTGTGGATAAATGACCTCTATTCTACAGAGAATGGCCTTCCTTCCATATTGTCTTAAGGTCACTGGGAGAGCAGGGTTGTGGGCAGGTTGCACAGTAGTTAAATTTTACACACTCTTAAATATGTGCTATGTTTTTCATATTGTGAATAAACAGGTACATTTAATTACTATTTCTCTTAATAGTATTCGTCTTTTTTAAAAAAATTGGAACTGATACGTTTTCCTCCTATTTTACATTCTTCTACTATATGTGATCCATACAGATACTTCTTGTAATACCTTAATATGTTTGGATATTTTTTTTTTAATCACGGTAAACATCTTAATTTCGGACAATGTACCAGGTTTTAACAGTGGCAAAAAGACAACCCTTATTTAAAATCTTTACCTTGTCGTCTAACAAAAAGTTAGAAAAACCAGACTAGAATACCTTGAAATAATTATTAGTTACCCAAAATTAATGTTTATATGTTGCACAGTTGCAAGTAACTGCTGCTTATTAAATGAAAGCTCTGTGTTAAGCACTTTAGCAACATTTTGGCTAATGAGCATGTAATGTTCTTTGTTTGGCATAAAACTTTTTGTGTTCAGAACTACAAGATGTTGGAAAGTTGACAAATTACATCATTTAAGACAGATGTCTGCCTTGGGGAAGATTTTTTTTAAGGTTTCCTGTTTCTGCCTTTTATTTCAGTAACATTTGCAGTTGCTACAAGATCTGTACCTGTGCGATGTTTAACCCTTTCACACTGTAGTTCACATTAACTCTGTGAGATTTGTGGCTTGTATCGGAACAGAGCAGGAATTATAGAGCCATGTTTCAGCTAGCTTGTTTTTCTCTAATTTTTGGTCCACAAATATTTGTGTTTCTCTGCTTTTAAAAAATGTTTACACCTGGTTTTTAAGAAGTAGCATCCAAGGTGACAACAAAATATATACAAAAGAAAATATAATACTCAAATGCAATTATCTGTCCTGACTCCCAGGAAACACTCTGAGACAGGGAACTGTTCTCTAATGTTTTATTGCTAATACATAACAGGAATCCTAACAAACTGAACAAACGTGGGAAAACCCAGCCATATAAACCCCGCAGGTTAAGGCGGTCCCAATCTGGGCCTCTTGGAATGGCTCACCAATTCCTCAGTGCTACGCATGCGCTTAACAGTCTGGAAAGGAGCCCCCTGCTCGCCATCCTTACTCATGACATCATCAAGGAAATAAAATCTGATACAGAACAATGATTGATGAATGATTTGTTTTCCTTGCCATATGTATAATCCAGTGTGTGTGTAACCAAATAGTTTCTCTCTGTATGTGCATTAATGTGAGAATTGGCTATGTAGCAGCTGAGAGAGTAAAAGCATGATTAGTGCAATTCTATGCAATTCTACTCAATATGGCCCATTCCCATGCCCAAGTAAGCAGCTCTGATGGGGCTCTTAATGGGTCAACTGGTGTGTAGCTGCTGAAGCTCTATCATGTGAAGAAACAAGCTTTGTTGAACAGCAATTTCTTAGTTAAGTACACAGACTTGGAAGTTGGTACCTATTTGCCGAGATAATGGCTTCTAATGCAGTCTCGAAGTAGTTGACAAATCAGGGGCACTAGTTCCAGGAATAAATGAGATAATATAAGATACATAGCTTAGGAAAAGGAGCAGTAAGAATATTCTATAAGAACAGCAGGGGAAAGTGACAGGTTGGGACTATTCATTTTACTCATTAAAATAGTATTTTAATGCTTCAATCCAAATAGTTTATAATATGGCTGTGTTAAACAGTTGCTTGTCTTTCATTTTGTTTTCTCCAGCAATCATAAATTAAAAGTTTTCCATCTATATACAGTCCATCACTAGTTATATGCCAGTTCTCTGGCTCATCACCCTCTAAAGGAACTAAGAAATGGAACCCTGGCTTTGAATTATTTTTATTTATTGTTTATCTTTTTAATGACTTTATACCTAGGATGGATTCTGACATTAAAAATATTAAATTCGAAAGATATAAATAAGTACAACAAATAAGGAGCAAAATAAAATGGTGTTCCAACAATTACAGTTATTACATTTTTAAGAAGCAAAAAATAGGATAAAAAGTTTTCCCCTCAACCCTGAAAAGAGATCAGACTCAGGATCAGGATATAATTAAGGCAGTCCTTCCTTTAAGCACCAGTACAGGTGACATAGGCAAGCATGCCTTGTTGATCTGAGCATAGATGTATACAATAATCCTATTGTGGGTAGGCACAATTTCAGCTGCAAGATTCATGTGTGTTTAGGGCTTTAGAAGTAAGCACCAGCACACAGATTTTTCCCTGCATTTAAAGCCAATGCATTGTTTAAGCACAGTGGTGATAAAAGTATTTTTACATGGTCCCATTTTTCAGCAATCATATTTTGAATTAGAATTCTGAGTTTCTGAAGAGTCTTCAAAGAAACGGTTTTCAAAGGAGATAGTATGATTATGGAATCTGAACATTACCAGAGTATTGATCTTTATGAAAAAGTTACCCATATTCAGGAGGAGCCTAATATCTATAGACAGCATACAAACCATAGTTGGCAAAAATGTATTTCATGACAAGGAGATCATTAGAGGCTCTGAGAAAACTGAATTAAGGAACACTCCCAGACTATGAATTGGTTCATCTGTAAGAAGAGATTCAACATCATCTTCTGGACATAAGAATAACTCACAGACTGTTTATTCATCTTACTAGTTTATTAGTCCTCATTCAGTCAGTTACTGTGTCTGGCCCCAATTAATATCTAGCACTTTACCTGAGTCAGATGTAAGGAAGTTGGGTTTCATGAGCATGGGTATGAAACTTAGATAGCCTCAGTGGTCTCACGTAGATATGAAAGGCATGGGGAACAACTAACCATATGAGATTCCATAGACTAGCCCTTTTGACAAGAAGGACCTGTTGAAGCACAATGGTCTAATCGCCAACCTGAAGCCAGTTTGGTCTAGTGGTTAAGGCAATGGGCTAGAAACCAGGAGACTGTGAGTTCTAGTCCTGCTTTAGTCATGAAAGGTGGCTGGGTGACCTTGGGCCAGTCACTCTTTCTCAGCCCAACTCACCTCACAGGGTTGTTGTTGTGGGGAAAATAGGAGGAGGAAGGAGTATTAGGTATGTTTGCCACCTTGAGTTATTTATTAAAAATAAAGGTAGGATAAAAATAAAAAAATTTAAAAAAATAATAGCACTTATACAGAAGAGTACACCATCATCAGTGGACTATACATACAAAGTTTAAAGGCAGAGTAGTTTGGTATATTGCCCATGGCCATCAGTTACCAATGTCTAGATTGCAATAAAATTCAGTGTTTCGATTTAAAGCATCAAACACAATTTGAGTCTCTGAATAGAGTTCACCACTAAGATTTGATCAATGTATCAATCTCATTCAGAAAATCAATTTGATTTGGATATCTAACTAAATCACCTTCAGATTAAATCTCTGAATCAAACCTTTTGTACAGTCCTAATTCTTCTCTATGCATTTGTGGCTGAGCAAAAGCAGACCCAATGCAGATAACACAATGCATGTATGTCCACATACATACTCCTGGCCATATTGGCTTTTCGGTCAATCATAACATGCATTTTGTAAGTGATTAAAAATGGCATCTTTGTAAAGCTGATCTTCAGTAATAAAATAATTTCTGTAATGTTCTGTATTACATGCTATTAATCTGGGGAGAAGTTTGAGACTTCATGCTTTAGCTTCTGGACGAGCTTTATGGAAAGGCATGATCAGAATGAAATGTTTGTTTGAGTCTAATTAGATTCAGCATAATTCAATGCCATTAAAATTGTTCTCATGTTAAAGAATTTCTGGGGAACAGCTATATTACTCCATGGATTGTAGCATTCCCACCAAAGTTTGTCTTCGCTTGGGTTCAGAAATAAGTCTAAGTAATACAGTTTAGTGATTTTCACCGAGGGTTGTATTTTGCCAATTGTCTCTTAGCACGCACGCACACACACACCCATTTAATACTTGAATGGCCTCTTCAGATCCTTCGGGGTAATCTACTCTGATTATTCTGTGAGAAAATAAAACACAATTATTACAGGTTTATATTCAAATTAGCATTTTTAATGGAAGTCTAATTCTAGGATTTACTCAGTTATATAAATGCTTGGGAAAGGGCTTACCAATGTACTAGATGTATAACAAATTGGACAACCTATCAGGCAGATACTCCTTTACATATCTATTGATTAACCTAAATGTGTTACCTACAGAACGTATGTGAAGTTGTGCAGTGACATCATCCTACAGAAAACAATAGGAAAAAATGAGAAATTGTAATAGTTGTGTATTATGTACCAGACAGAATAACTCCCACACGCAAAAGTATTTTATTTAAACTATTATTGCTGTTTAAAATCAAAGGAAATGGGCACATAAACATGCCATTAGTGAGGTCAGGAAAAAAATGAGCCAAGTCATTCTAGGAATACAGTCATTTGTTCTAAAAGTGGGTCAAATCAAGTACATAAGCCTAAGAATCATACCACTGATATTATTAAGCTCTATGCACCATCCTACTACGGATGTGATAAAGGTTTATGGACAGACTTCTTACATGTTTCCTTAAAAATACACCCTAAGGGATTCATTCAGTGGGAAATAACATACACAGGAAGTGTGTGTAGGACCGGGATATAGAAACGCACACAATATGCAGAACAAATCTGAGTAATTTCAACATGCCTCAGGCAGGCCATGTGCTGCAAGTTGGAAATCTGATTTAATCCATTCATCCACAAACCAAAAGAAAATGCTACTTGTTGGTCTTTAGCTGACATTGTGAGAATACAAAGTAATAAGTAGCACATATATACGTAGTGTCTCAGTAAATGTACATGAAATTATTGTCATGGTCATCCCTAATTCACTAACCAATATCTGAAATTGCTGAAACAATTCTACAAAGCTAAAAGGAAAGTAGATCAGAAAGGTACACTGCTTTTTTTCTTTGTTAAACCCTAAATCCCATTTAAAGCTGTAAGGAATATTTATTTGTTTGTTTATCATATTTTTACACCGCCCATCTCAAATATTTAGACTGACTCCTTGCAGCTTTTCTGTGCCCCCTTAATGTTTTGTACTTCATATTATATTGTTGTGGAACTCTAGTTGCAGAGAAATAATGGTTTTTGTTTCTTGAGTTCCAGACAATCTACAGACAAATCCTGATTCAGCGATCCCTACTAAGAGCAGCATACTCCAAGATACACAAACAATATATCACCATTACCAGCATTTGACTGCAAATTATATGTCAGGCAGTGGTCTTGCTTAAGGTTTGCCCAACCCAGAGGTGAAATACAGAGATCAAAAATATAAATCTGTCCAAAGTGTTGGGTTTGATGTTCCATGGAACTTGCCATGCAAAATCTAGATCAAGCTACTCCTAGGTGTAAACAAATCTCCCTCCCTGCAGAGTACCTTCAGAATTATTATTTTTTTGCATTATTTATGTTTGGTTGTTTAGAATATTTATTTGATTTATATTTCATGTGTCTAGTCACTTGAATATTCAGGATGGCTAACAATATTTAAAATAAAAAAGATTAAAATCCATATTTAAATTATTTATTTAACATGTGTGTTAAATACTCCTTTCCATGTGTATATCACTTGCATGAAATATCCAGGGCTGGGTTCACCTATTTAAAAAAGGAGTGGTAAAGGATAGCCTGCCTGAACTACCCCCCTTTTCTGGAAGCACTTGAACAACTGAGTGAGTCCATCTCATCTAGAATCACATCACCTCTAGCTGCTCAGTAATGTGGAGGGGAGGAGCTTTACGCTATGTCAGTGCTGTTACAAGCTTAGTATATAGTTCCTGGAGTTGCTCTCCTTTTGCCAGCTACTATCATTCCTATGTTGACTACTCTCAAGTTACAATCAACTTCAAGAAGAAAAAAAAGGCTGACAGGGTATCCCTTTTGAGATAATCTGCAAGCAATATAAAATTTCTACTGCCTGGACATCCACAGCAAGCTAAAATTTCTTTGAATCAGAAAACATGTACTGTGACATCATGATGCATTGTGCATTTGCATTGTGACATTTTTCCACAATGCACATTTCATCATTTGTTCTTCCTCCCAAACTGATGCCTCCAAATAGGTTGACAATAATTTAGTATTATTTGAGAAAGGCAACTGCAGACTAAAACTAGCTATCACAAAGATTGGAGGAGATTTTTAGGAAACCAATGTAGCAACTCTGAATTAGACATTTAAAAATTAAAGCTATTGCTTATATTGTTTTATACTAGAGGCACAGGTGTTCCTTAGGAGTGGTTGCTGTTAAGCTATAGAAGACCAAATTTTACAGCTTTGTTTTTAATGCTTGTTTTGCAATTCTTCACCCAAAGTCTGTTGGAAACAATGGCAGTCTAAAAATTTCGACATCTTCATTTGATCTCATATGCTAATATTAAAAAGTAATTATAAGTAGCCAAATGAAAGAAAAAATGTTTAGTATCATCAAATGTGATTTGGAAGAGATCTTAATGCTACAGTCTGTTAAATTTTTTGCTGACAGATGGCTATCCAATCCCTATTTGAAAACCTCCAACAAGGAAAGACCACTGTTTTACTATTCAACAACTCTTAGGAGAAAATATCTCCTAATATTCAGCCTGAATCTCCCTTCTTTTAATTTTAATCAGTTGCTCCTTGTCCTCCCCTCAATTTCAGCAGAAAACAAGTCTGCACCCTCTTGCTTTACTGTCAGTTCTTCTCTCAGACTTTACTTTTGCAAGCGAAATATATCCAACTCCCTCTAACTACTCCTTATTGAGCTTGGTATCCAGAATCCTTATTATCCTGGTAGCTTCCCTTAGAACTCCAAGTATGGTCTAATTAGCACAGTGTGCATTATTTTCCTCTGATTTGGGTGCAATTGCCCTGTTTAGCTGCTGCGTCACACTTGTTGGTGGTCCACTAGTATTTCTAGATTCTTTTCATGCACACTGCCGTACAAGCAGGTCTACCCAATCCTGTATTTTGTTTTTGTTTTCCAACCCCTATGCTGGACCTAATACTTGTCATTCCTGAATATTATCCTGTTGGATTTGGCCAAGTGTTCAAGCCTGTCAAGGATATTTTGAGTCATAATTCTGACCGCTCAAGTTAACCGATCTCTCTGGCTTGGTATCATCTGCAGATTTGATAAGGGTCCTTCCTATTCTATTCTGTATAAAGATGTTGAATAGCATGAGGTTGAGGACAGAGGGCCTCCACTTGGTACTTTCCTCTTGGTCAACTGTTTGGGTGCAATTCTTCAATGATGTACCAAACTAAAAGCCTTCTTGAAACTTCTTACACTGTGGACATAGCTCACAAACCCTATTGTACTTTGCATTTCCCACCAGCCTCATCTTATTCTGAGCTTTATAGATTCCACCCCTACAAGTCTGAGTTAACAGTTTGTCCTCCTTCTTAGTTACTAACCCCTGTTTCTAGTTCTCTATATTTCCTCTTTGCTTCTCAGTGAATTTGCTGCTGATCCATAGAAGCCTCTTAAAGCCCCCCCTCCCCAAATGGGGATCAGTTTTGTCTGTGCTTTCAGGAAGCTGCTTGGAGAATGTGAATAGCAATATTTTTTCTTCCTTTTTGTCCTTTTTCTCCATATCACACATAATTTTATACTAAGGAGAAACATGATCAAAATATGTATAAATTTAGGAATGATACAAAATAAATGGAAAAGGAAACACTTTCCTCTGTTTGTCACAATACAGGAACCTGAAATCAACCACTGAAACTGAATGGTGAGAGGTTCTGGACAAAGAAGTATTTTTTCTCATTGTACATAGTTAAAATGGAATTCACTATCACAAGATGAGCCTTTCGTCATTAGTTATTTATAGTGTCACTAGGACAGCCTGGCAACCCCAATTATGACTCTGTCCCCATGACTCTGGCCTTGTCTCATCTGTGTGCATGATTTAAGCCCTGAATCCTGCTCTTATTCCCCTCCCTCGGTCTTCCTGAAGTAGGGCTTATGGAAAGGCCAGAAGTTCCTGAAATAAGGCCCCCAGTCTGAAGACTGGAGCAAGACTCACTTATTATACAGCTCAGTTTGCAAAGTTAAGGTAGGAATTAATTCTCCTAAGTTGTATTTTGTCTTTTCTTCAGTCCTTTACTCACTCCCCCACCACCACCACCAAAGGACCCAAATCTGAGCTTACTTGCTGCCATTTCATCATCTGGACTTGACTGAACGTCCCCAGTCTGGAGAAGCCTTTCCTTGAGGCAAATTGCATATAGAAGGAAGAGACTGGCATTTCACTCTTCAGTGTGATGGCATTCAGGTCCTTCACTGAAATAGAATCAGTGGAGTCTACACAGTTAGTTGCCAGGCTTAGATTATTAGCATACTTTATGGTAGTATAGCCCAGAATTCTTCCCATTTATTTAGTATGGTAAAATAGGAAGTCATACCTCATGGCTCCCTGGGTGCAATAAGCTTTTTCTCATTTACAATTTCCCAGCAGTAAAATAAAATAACCTTGCCTCTATTTTCTGATCTTAGCCTCAACCCAGGAAGAGGAAGGCAAATGTACCCTAATAGTGTCTTCTTAAGCAACTTCTGACATTTTCATTTACTGCATTTTTAATGCATTGTATCATCATCACCATCATCACCCACAACACCATATAGTAAATCCAGAATAAAAGTGCATAATTATATTTGTTTCCTTTTATATTTTTCGGTGAATGATACAGGCTTTTTCCCAGCCACTATAGCTTTGCTTTTCACAAGGTTATCCACTGCTGATATTAAAGAACTCACCAGATTTAAAACATACTTTACAATAGATGTTCAAACTGTAATATCTCATCAGATGTTTCTTTTTGTAATTTATTCTTCAAAAGAATACATTCTGTCAGGTTATCAATTCAAGGCTAGTTTAAAAAAAGAAACTAAAAGATGAACTCCTTTAATCAGACAAGCCACTGACATAATATTTTACTTGGTACTAACGTAATTAGAAATGTTACCCTAATTTAACTCATGTGTCTTTAAACACAGCTTCACAGCAAGACCCATTGGGAAGTTTCAGACATTCAGCCTACTGATAATTGCAATCAACATTTGAATAACATTACCCATACTTCTGGCAACCACACAATTGAACAAGCAGGATATCTTTTACTTGTAAAATGGCTTACCTCTTCATCAAGGCAAATCACAACAATGGAAATTTTGACTTTACTGGAAGTTACCTATACATTTACTGTATATGGCTTAGCATAGTAGCAACAATAATCTGCAAGTCTAAGTGGATTTGCACTTCAAGGGAAGTATAGAACAAAACTGATATGAAAATATATCCAAATTAGGCCATATTCAACTTAATAATTCAAGTTAATAAGAACTTCATTGTATGTACAGTATGTCTAGTTTCATCCAAGAATTATATGCCAAATGTGAAAATATAATAAATTATGATCTGGATTTTGGAAGCTAGATCATGAGCCAACCAAAATGAAACATATTTAAATCCTATTATCTTAATAAATGCAATAGAAAATAAATATTGACCCTTGTGCTGAATATTGTATTGCTAACAGGACATGAAAGAGATGATGTTTCAGGGAAGATGAGAAAATGTATAATTGTAATGTTAATTCTATTTGTGCAGATGCCAAGAAAACCTTTTAGATATGTAAAGGCACTATTCTATGTTGTAAGCAATGAAGAGAATATATTCTTGTAACAATGGGCTATCCTTCACTGGGAAGCAATAGCTATGGTTTTATGCTGTGATATGTGAAAAGTTGCCAACAGAGGAATATCGAGGTTAATTTCAAATGATGATTTTCAAAGGCTCAGGTTGGTGAACTGTACTGGGCCTGGCAAATGTTACTTTCATCAGATATGAAAAAAGGGATGTTGAATAGACAGTATATCGAATAGAACCTAAGGAATTCTACAGTGCATTTCTAATGCAGCAAGCCTGGATACGTATTTATCCTTGTCAGTAACTTAGAGTCAGATGGATTCCTTAATTAACGGTTTCATCATTTCATTCAAACTATGAAAGGATAATTGAATTTCAATTATCTATCCCAAAGGAAAAAATGTGCATCCATTTTTCACAATTCTGTGTATTGATACCCTCCAAAATGTACTATCTAAAGTGTTAAGCTGAACAGCAAGGGCAGCATTTGTTGATTGAACACACTGCATTATGGGCAACTGCCATGTGTCTCCAGTGACACCTTTAAGTATGCAATTAAATTTGGACAACAGAGTACACCAAAACAAATAAATATTCACTTCTTTATCTTGAATTCTGGAAACATTTTAATTCAGGGCATTTGCTAGTAGACAGATGAAATGAGGACTATGATGTGACGGCAGGCATGAAATGTGTATAAAGGAGAGGAGGCAGATTGTTTCACAGTGAAGTCATGGCAGAGGGCTGACAGGAGATGCCTTTTCCATTGTAACTAAGCTGAGAAGGAGAACCCTATTATATGGATGACTGGGGCCAGCAATGGCATGTTGTCATTCTAACTTGTGTATGTAAGCAGGCTTAATTGCTCCTTGTCTTTTTGGGATGACTTTCCACCAACAATCTCATTATCACACATACATGTTTATTGTAGATTTCCAGGCTCTTTCATGCAGACCTGGATGCAACTAAGGGAGTGAGACAATATTATTTTATCCAGTTATTTATTTATTTTTTTTGTTCTTGTTATACCAGTGGAAATAACCTACCTTCCACTTTTGCTGCCTCAAGGGTGACCAGAGGCAATAGACTGTATACCACACATAAAGAAGAAATGAAAGGAGAGACCAATGTAGTGTCAAATTAATAGTATGGTGAAGAGAAAATGTGAACATGATTTTGGTTTACTGAGATTAATATGTATAGATGTATATTGATGTGCTTGTCCTGGAATACATTCCTTTGTATGCTTCCATAGACCTTTTGTCCTGTAGTAGAAAGGTATACTGTTGCATTGATGGGAAAATAACGTCACTTAAATATTTGGGAATATCCAGTTAGCTAAAACATTCAAGCAAATGAGTAGATGCCATTTCCAACTGAATTAATGAAGCATTGGGATTCTTGGGTATCTGATCTGGGGAGGGAGGGAAGGACATACATACATACATACATACATACATAAAACTTTTATTAAAGGTTTTTTAAAAGGAAGATAAAAACTAATACAAACTAATATAAAGTAAAAAAAAAGAAAAGAAAAAGAAAAAAGAAATCAAAGAGAAAGCTAAAAGTACAAGAAGGGGAAAAAAGTAAAAGAAAAATAGAAAAGAATGGAAAAAGGTACAAAGAAGTAACTTCTGATCTTCTTTACAGCACTTTTAAGTACAATTGCAAATTTACCTCTTACTGTATGGTAACAACATGACTCTCTTCTTTCTATAATCTATCCTGTCTAATAATCAAAACTATAAATCATAAGTTCATTTTTTCTGTTTTACACAAAAAGTCCATATGGGGTTTCTAGTCAGCAATAAACATAGATATTTTCTTTTCTCTGATCAAAGAAGTCAATTTAGCCATCTCAGCAAGTTCTATCATCTTCACCAACCATTCCTCCAGTGTGGGTAGTGCCAAATCTGGGAAGAATGGACTTCTGATGGGAATATTTATTTATATTTATCCACTTTCCAACACCCAAATATACTACTGAGACACTCCAATGCCACTAGTTTACAATAAGGAATAGGCAAGCTGGTGATGTTCTGGACTGGGTTAAGGCCTGTACACATGTGGTGGAATGTGTCTATGAAGGGGGGGGGTGATGCGATGGACTATGGTAATGCAGCTGGTTCTCAGGAAGGAGGGAGCACATTCCAAGGACGGGAGTGCGATAAGAGAAACACAGTCTGCAACTGGAATGTGGGAAGACTAAGTGGTTCAGAGTAGCCACACCCTAGAACCTCCCAAGTTATTTCCCTTTAGGTTACATACAGTAGCTTTAATCTGGCAAGATTCTGTCTATATGATGTGAGCAAATAAAGAACTGAAGTTTGGCTGGATTGATTCCTTGTCGTTCTTGGGCTGGGCCTGCCAACACAGCACCAAAACCACATAGATCATACTTATGCATGACCTTTGATGGGACCAGGATAGGGGGCATAAGATGCTCATGGTTCTGCTTGATCTCAAAGCAGCTTTCAGTATTTTCATTCATGATATTCTTCTGGATCCCCTTTGAGGGTTGGGACTGGGAAGGATGGCTTTACAGTTGTTCTCCTTACTGAAGGGTTGGTTCCAGTCAGACTGGGAAGAGTTTGAAACCAGGGTCATCTGGCTTCCTGTGAGGAATGGCAGACTGAATGGTACTGTTTTTTTAAGCATCATCAACAGCACAGCATTTTCTGGGCATGAGCTGGGTCCCTGCAGCTTGAAGAATTCTCCGGGTAAGGAGAATCCAGGAAATCATCCCCTTTGTTCTCCAGACAGCATTTTCTTGTGGGGGGGTCACAGAATGGAGTCCCTGCGATCAGTCCATGATTGAGAAAGCTGGAAGGCACAGATGTCATCAAGTTCGGGGCTGCACCGAAGCCATAAAAGGGACCCTAAATCTTGCCCCCCATTTCTAAAACACCAAGGATTTTGTTTGTTTGCTTGTTTGTTTATCACCACAGAGAGGTCTTTTGCAACAAAGAAATGTGAAGCTCTTGGTGATTTTCATTATTTTTGGAATTTATTAATTTGGAAAGTTGGCTTTTCTAATATTTAAATTCTAATATTGGGATTTAAAGATTTTTGCTGTTTTGTTGCCATTTTCTTAATGTTTTAAGGATTATAAAAGATTTATATATTTCGTTGAATCTGCGGAGTTGAATTTTGAGCTATCTGCCTCTGCCTTCCTGTGAGAACAGCTCTTGTTTACATCTTTTTTTCTCCTGATAACACACTGTGGAGAGACATGGAAGAAATGAAAGCGATCTTTAAAGCACTCTGTCTTGATGTCACCCAAGCCCTGGATCGTCTCTTAGAACTTGTGGAGTCTAAAGCCTACCAACAACTTGAAAAAGAAGACAAGAGTGAAAACTACTTTGAGCGTAGTGCTCCTTCTTTAAAAAAGAAAATGAGGATTAACTTCCCAAGTCAAAAAGTGAAGGGAGAAAAATTGGACTGTGGAGAGAGAACTTTGATTCTGAAGAAAGAAGGGTTTCGGGTGCAAAGGGAGAGATATGATTGGCTGTGTTCCTGGAAAATCAAGACCAAAAATCAAGTCTGGCTGCTGAGTTTGAGACTTGTAAGGGGAAAGCTTTGTGTGTAATACGGAGACATGTAAATGCCTTAGTCTATTCTGAAGTTGGATAATTGTTTAAAAGTGCTTATCAGGATGATCTCTTAAAGATTTAGACTGATGTTTTTGTTTTGGGGATAATGATTTTATCTTGGGTAAAAGGACATTAACCAAATGTAGATAATTTATTTTTTGCTATTTTAGTAGGCAGAGAGGAGTAAAGTTTAGTGAAGTAGGATAATATTTGCGTATTTGCTTATTAGGCAAATAATTTGGTTTTTTTAAGTGGGAGAGATAGTTTGTTTTAGAGGAGAATGTCATATAGAGATGGAAATGCTTTATAGAAATAATGTTTATCTTAGTTTAAATTAGAGTAAGAGATTGATAATGAATTATATATGTCTTTGTTGTAGAAAGCTGGAAGCCACCATCTAATAGTCTTCTCTGTATTTTTGCACTTTATTAGTTTTCTTTTTTCTTGTAGTATTCTTTGTTTCATTCTTTTTTAGTTTTTATGTATTTTATGTATACGTTGAAAAAATTAATAAAGCTTTATAAAAAAGAAAAAGAAACTAGGGTCATCTATTGTGGGACCCCTCAGGGCTCAAGGTTCTCCCCACCTCTATTTAACATCTACATGAAACCATCAGCACGGGGTAAGTATCATCAATGCAAACATCTTATCCCCTGGCCAAACAGGTAATGCAGTTGAGGTGCTTGGAGGTTGTCAGAGTTAAACTCTGTATACAGAGGAACAATCTTAGGCTCAATCCCAGCAAGATGGAATGGCTGTGCATTCAGAAATCATCTGAATCCAAAGATATTTCATCTCTGGTTCTGGAGGGGGTTATGCTTCCTTATACTGAACTGGTTCATAATTTAAGGGTTCTCTTAGATTCACAGCTGTTGCTTAAAGAGCAGATGGCAGCTGTTGCCAGGAGGGTCTTTGCACAGCTTCATCTGGTGCACCATGACTTTTCCTGGAGTTGGAGGCCCTGATTATGATCATGCATGCTTTCGAACTAGTTTGAACTATTGCAATGTGTTCTACAGGGGCTACACTTGAAGAAGGCTCAGAAACTACAGCTGGTCCAGAATGCAGCAGCTTGAGTAGTTATGGGTGTGCCTCAATTTGCTCATGTAATACCACTGCTTTGAAAACTGTCTCAGTTACCAGTTGGCTTCCAGGGACAGTACAAGGTCCTGGTGGTCACCTCTAAAGCCCTTACAGGGGTCAGGACATGAATATCGGTGTAATGACCAGAACTCTCGAGCATTCACTCAAAGACAATCCAGAGACTTTATGCTTAGTTAATTGTTTAATGAAGCGAAGCATCTGATACAAGGAAAAGCTGTGAATGGCAATTCCCATGCGTTCTACAGTTTAAAATCACAAAAGGTTCCAATTCCCCCCCCCACTCCCCGCATAGGTATGCAGCCCCTCCCTGGTACTAGCAGATGGCTTGAATGGTTTCTGCCCATTGACCTTGGGCAAGGGGCATCTAACCCAAACAATATAATTCACACTCCAATCAGCCCCCCTCCCTGCTGGCAACTTGCAGTCTGCTGACATGGGTTTCTGGGTTTCTTCAAAATGGAAGCAAGTTCAATCAAATGTTGTGTTAACATTTGGTCGAGGAGTCTGACATATTGCTCCCCCCCTGAAAAAAAAACTTTAGAGAGATTAATGACAAGCAGTAAATTTAAGTAATGGAGGGTATGGGGAAAAGGGACGGTAGGATTAGTTAGGGAGAAGGTTTATCGGGGTATCGGGAGTGAAACTTCTGAGTTAGTGCAGGAGCATTGACATAATGACTTAAAACCCATTCATGGTCTGGGAAATGTTTCCTCGGCAGAGGACCCATCTTAGGATTTCAGGTTGCAGCCCCCCTTTAAAGTAATGTACTTTAGTAGCTTTGGACCAGTCTAGTATTTTGCCCACCAGGGCCTTAAACTCCTTAAACTATACTGCTATGCTTTTCTCTCTTTGCCTCAGCTTCTGCAAAGCCATCCTTGCTCTGAGCTTATCTAATGGGTCCTCAAATATCTCTCTCAGGATCCTCATAAACTCCTTCAGACTATGTAGTTCGAGGGCCATGGCATCATGGAGTTGCACAGACCAATCCACTGCCGCACCCCTCAGCTTAGCCCCCACTTGGATCACCCTGGCATACTTGGTCGGGAAGAAGCCTCCACACTCTCGCATGTAGATCCACACATTCATCATGAAAAATGACAGTTGCTGAGGATCCCTGTCAAATTTAACTTGGAGATCTCACAGGGGCTGGAGCTCTGGGTTTGGCTCCCGAATCATCCCAGGTCACTGATTGCTCTCCACTTCTGCAGCCCTAGTGAGGGGAGTGGTCTGGATGGTGTCGCGTGCCGGTGCCCCCTGCCGCGATCAGGCAAAGTCTTCCTGACTTGGCTGACATGGCTGACTCCTCATCTTGTTGGGTCACTAAGTAGTCGATTGCCTTCAACATGTGCTGCATCATCTCTTCCATAGCAGACATTCTGGCCTCCAAGCCCCAAACCTTCTGGGGAGTAGCACCCGTCTCACTTCCGGACCCCTGGGAGTTGAGACTCAGGACCCTCACCTGGGCTTCGATGGGCTGGGGAATCCTGGCTGCTCCCCCTCCGACAACCGCCATAGCCACCAGCTCTGGGCATGGTCCCTTCGTCTACCGCATCTGTGGTTCTTGGACCAGATCCAGGGTGATGAGCGCACTCTCCAGCTCGGCTATGTAGTCTGTTGCAGCCTCCTCGCTCTCTTCGACCCTATCGCTCTCAGCATCCTCTATTGGCTCTTCCATCTCCTCTACTGCTTTCGCTTAAAGAATGGTTTTGTCAGTGTCTTCTGAAGGTGAGGACTCCTTGGTCTCAGTTTCTTGGACATTTTCCTCAACTCTCAACTGGGTATTAAAACTCCAGGTAGAGTTTCTAGGTGAAGGATTTGAAACTTTATGCAATGACCAGAATGCTTGAGCATTCACTCAAAGACAGTCCAGAGACTTTATGCTCAGTTAACTGTTTAATGAAGTGAAACATCTGATACAAGGAAAAAGTTGTGAATGGCAATTCCCATGCGTTCTACAGTTTAAAATCACAAAAGGTTCCAATCCCCCCCCAACTCCCTGCATAGGTATGCACCCCCTTCTCGTACCAGCAGATGGCTCAAATGGTTTCTGCCTGTTGACCTTGGGCAAGGGGCATCTAACCCAAACAATATAATTCACACTCCAATCTGGCTCCCCCTCCGTGCTGGTGACTCGCAATCTGCTGACACGGGTTTCTGGGTTTCTTCAAAATGGAAGCGAGTTTGATCAGATGTTGTGTTAACATTTGGTCAAGGAGTCTGACAATCGGTTGGAATGCCTGCTCTCAATAGTTTCTGTCCATCCAATTAGATTGGAAGACTAAGCATTCTCCAGGCTCCTTCTCCCTAAAGATGTGATTGAGAGGTGGGCTTCTCAGTGGCTACCCCTTCTCTGGAACAGCATTCCCCCAGAAATATGACATGCCCCAACATTATAAGGATTTAGGAAAGGAGTCAAAACCTGTTTATTCAGCAAGTCTTTGAGTGGGAGATAACTGAGAGAGATTACTCCTGTGTAGCAGTAAATGACTGTAGGAGTTTTTACGGTTCATCAGTCCCAAACTCAACTCACCTTGCCAAGTTCAAGGAAACAAGAAAAACAAAGATTTCAGTAAATTCTATTTAATTCTAATATGGGAGTAAATGCAGAATCTTGGAAACTATAACAGGAATTTCCAATCTTCATTTATAGTGACTCCATTAACACAGAGTTTCTTTGAACGATTTGAAATGCTTCTTCCCAGGTTTTGGGTTTGGGTTTTTTGCCACGTGACTAAGTTGCCATTTATGAAATAACCAACTGACTTACCTTCTATCGCATGATCATTTATGTCTTCTCTTCTCTCCATTCCTTTCCAAGCCTCCTCATGATCTCTCACATTCAGCACAGGAATATCCTGCAATTACTGTTAAATTCATGGATGTAAAGATTCCTCAGGTGTTTCATGAATTAATTGATCAATTAATAATTAAATGCATATCCTGCAACAATCAAATGGCTCTTGGCTTGTTTAAATCCTATTTACATATGGTAGGATTATAAGCTGTTTGAATTGGTCAACAGTTAAAACTAAATATAAGCATAGCATAATACATTAACTAACTTACTTCCACAATCCTTTGCTAGTGGCCATGGCTGATGAGAAGTGACTGTACAGTAAACACACAAAGGTAGATGGATATTCTGAAGGATATATTCTCCTTCATCTAGTAATATTTCCCTGTTTTATTTCCTTTATATGTTTTATTATGATATACCCATGCCTATAAATAAATAAAATTGGCAACCAAGTTACCACTGAGGATTGGTGTTTGCTATTTTTGTTCTGGGCCAGAGAAACATGCCACAGGCAATCCAGCCTTAGTACATTACCTCCAGTTCTCTAAAATCAAAGTAGGAGAAAGCGAACACTGTTTTGATATGGATATAAAATGGAAAAATGTCTCTTTCCTGTTAATTGCTATTACCATCTCCAGGAAATTCTGATGAATCAGCTGCTGCTTGTTCCAACGCTGGCAAATGGGTGATCAGCCAAAGTTTATAACTGTAAATACTCAGTGTTCCTCATGCCAAGGAAAAAGATAGACTGTTAACCCTATTTCAGAGTTTCTCTCTCACATACGTAATCTGTGTCTGGCATTCCTGATTAACAAGGATTTAGATTCCTCTTAGATTGCTTCTGCTGCCAGTCTGCAATGTGACATGGAGAGGAAATTGTCTCTTGTGATAGGATAGCTTTCATTAAGGTGACATACAATGAGACAGAAGGACTTACTTTTAACTCCGGCATTCCCAATGGAGATGTAAAGAAAAAAAATCCTAAACTGTAGAGTTTAGGATTACCTAAATACATTTCTTTTAAAAATACGTTTCTCTAAATAAACATTAATATTCATGTCATTAAAAATCACGTCCTTTAAATCACGTGAATGATAAAGTGACTGTCAGTGGTTTTCTGGTTTTGGAAACTAGTTATTATAATTGGTTTTTCAAGGCTAACAACCATATACTTGACCTGACATTCATACATTAAGAGAGGTGGAACGTTTATAACATGAACTTAAACACTGATATCTATGACGTGAATGTTGTAATGTATAAAACATTCTCCATTATAACACAACTAATACTAACAACCAGGAAAATTATTTTAATATTAACAATTCTCATTGTAGGTAAATTCATAAGGAGAAAGTTTAAAGACTTGCTTCTGGAAACAGAAAGTATTATACTATTTTTTAAGCATTGATATTTTATTGATTTTTTTTAGTTCTAATCGATAGATGTATTACAGAATATAGCCCTTTGCATAAGACTTTTTTAAAATGTGCTTTGCAGCAATCAGAAGAAGGCAATGTAGCTTTTAGCTTCTTACTGAAACATGTTCTTGAAAACATTGAAACATGTATTGTTGAATGCTAGGTCAACAATTATGACTATATATGAGAAAAGTATAATATGCTATTGGTAGCACTGCGGGTTAAACCGCTGAGCTGCTGAGCTTGCCAATCGTAAGGTCGGCGGTTCGAATCCACGTGACGGAGTGAGCTCCCGTTGCTAGTCCCAGCTCCTGCCAACCTAGCAGTTCGAAAATGTGCAAATGTGAGTAGATTAATAGGTACCACTTCGGCGGGCAGGTAACGGTGTTCCATGTAGTCATGCCGGCCACATGACCACGGAACGCCAGCTCTTCGGCTTTGAACGGAGGTGAGCACCAGCCCCTAGAGTTGGATACAACTGAACTTAATGTCAAGGAAAACCTTTACCTTTACTAAGGCCTTGATGCAGGAAAACATTTGAATACATGCCTAATTTTAAATGTCTGCAATGTGAAGAGGGTTCCTCATACGTAAGCATTTCATGTTCGGTGCTGAACATACTTGTTGGTGCACCAACTCACACGGAATTCTGGAAATTGCAATCCAACACACTTGAAGGTTTTCACATTGGGGTAGGCTGAAATAGTTGCACACAATGAATTAAAAGAAATGTTTAAAAATCAGGGTGATCTATCTGCTCTCTAGGTTAACACACAGACTTCACTTGGCATGACAACTCATAGTGAGAGCAGTGTGTTTTCAGGAAGCTTGGAAGGAACGTGAAAGTGATAGAAAGATAGCATAGGAATGCTCCAGTTTTTTTAAAAAATCAATTGCACGTAACAGTAAAAAGTTAAATTTTCATTCCTTCCATCTGCCTACATTATTAAATGTCACTGAATAAGCCTTTCAGGTGTAGCACTAGCAGGTTTTAGCTCCAACACAGTACATCCCAAGTTCTATTTTCTTAAATTACTCTGTGACTGATCATATCTATATTGTTTTATGTAGAAATAAAAGCAGCAGCTGTATAATAACTTTCCTTGCCAATTTGTGCCTCCTGAGCTGGTATGACCCTGCTCTCAAAAGCCATGGGAGTGTACAGATGGTTACTGTTACTATACAACTGATTAAGTTCCTTTATTACAACATTTATAGATGAGCCTTCAAAAATCTCGAAAACAAAACAAAAATCTGGTTTGGTTTTTGAATTCCTCACCACTGTTTATTTTTTACAGTAGCAAAATCGATGTTCCAAAATCGGTGTTCCATAATCCCATCAAAGTTACGGAAGGTTACAGAATTTGCTCTGTATTTATGATTTTTTTTAAAAAAAATTGGAGCAGAACTTTAGGGAAAGATTCTAAATGCTGTAAATGAAACCAAAAGTCAAAACAGGCCACTCAACTAATTTGACTGTAGAATTAAAAAGGGACTTAACTTCATCAATATTTTCCTGATTAATTGTTTAAAAGTGTCTTGTATGTATATGTATATGTATGTATGTGTGTACACTATATATATATATATATATATATATATACGTACATACATACACACACACACATACACACAAACACAGAGACAAATATATACACACACACATTATTTCTTTTGTCTAATAATCCTTCCAAGAGGTTGAACAGTATTCCCAATGATAAAAAATATTATTATTGTTGTTGTTATTATTATTATCATCTGAGTTGTAGGAGAAAGCAGTGACACAAATAGCTCAAGTGAACTGCGACACCTCTGTGGACAGTCTTCTCTGAGATGACAGTTCTGAAATACAATTATCAGTGTGATCTGCTTAAGAATTCATCATCAGTTCCTGCTTTCTGAAGACTAAAAAAGAGAGAGAGAGAGAGAGACATACAAAGAAGAAGAGGTGATAAGAAGGCATCATTTTCTTCCAACCTCATAACTGTAAATTGAAGAAAATTATTTTCTTTGCCTGCAGCTCATTGGCATAGAGGCAGCATTATATTACAGTTTCATAAGCATAAATCCTTTGAATAAATTTCAGAAGAATAACTGAATTAGAAATGCAAGTAAAGTATCTAAAAAATCTAACTGTTCTAGGCAGCAGGGAATGGATGCTCATACAACTACCGGAAGGAAGTTTTGTTTGTCAGCTGTCACAGAAAGCTAGATCCAGCCTCTGCAATCTAACTTGATTTCAATGAGTTAGATCTGAAAGACAAATGTTCACTATAACTACAGCAGCCAAATATACTCCAACATGTAACCTCTTTTCAAAGAACTCTATTGTTTCTCTGGAAATAGCAGGCTTGGGGCTTTTAATTATCTTGTACACTGCAGTTCTGTACATGTGACTGTGGTAAGTAAAATTGAGTTCAGTGAGAATTAAACTCAGATAGTTAGATAGGTGGGTTAAACCCAGAGAGATGGGCTTAATATTGCAGCCTTAATTGTTGTTATGATTACAGGAAGCTATGATACCTAAAAAATAGCTCCTTTTACCATGCTTCAAATGGATAGCAGGAGACATACTAAGCCAGTGTTTTTAGTAGATAGTTGATGGATTATTGTTTTGTTTCTGATTTATTTAACTTGTTTATTGACCTGAGCCCCAGTTGGGTGGAGGGATGATTCATAAATACCTTGCACTAGCAACTTAGCAGTAAGTCAGTATGTATTTGCCAGACATTCCTTTTAAAATAAATCTCGGGTCAAGAAATTAATCCATGTGCAAGGGCAGCAGACATGTGATCTGTGTTAGCTATCACATAGATAATATAGGCAATTTGTGGCATACATGTTGCAGACTCAAGTTCATGAAGCTTAAACAGTTACTCTGGACATACCAGTCTCCCTTGCCTTTCCCCCAGATCTGTCAAAAAAAAGTAAATAACATTGCAATGTATGAAAGAAGGCAGCAGAGGGCGACCAACCAATAACCTTGGCAACCAAGAGGATTGTGACCACCAGAAGGAAGGAAGAATGAATTAAGGTTGGTTGAGGAATAAGATCCACAACAAAGTCAGAGGACAGCTGGATTCCCATTGTGGAGAATGAGGCTAGTATGGGATATCCAGTTGCTCATAATGAGATAATGCATATCCAGTGGCTCATAATGAAAAAGAAGAGACAGATAAATAAAATAGTAAGGAGACAGAGAGACTTTAGCATTGTGAGAACAACTGATGATCTGTCTATGACAGTTCTGAAAACCTAAAGCAAGTTCACACATAGACAGTGATCCCTGAGGACACAGCAAGGCCTAACCAACAAACTCTACTGTGGAAAGTACTTGTGTTCTAAGAAATATGCGAACATTCTGCATCACCATATATACATTAAATAATAATAATGATAACAGAAGCATGCCAAACATTGTGATTTAACTTCTGAGTGGAAGAACATTCACTGTCAGCTGTGTGGTTCCCTTAACCGAGATGCACAGGGTTCCATATCCTATGATTTCTTTATAGAGATGTTGTGGGGATTGTCAGGGCTCTTAAAGGAGGGGGGTATTTAATTGTAGTTCCACCACTCATTCTTCATACCAAATATCCTTCCCTAGTAGCTTTTATTTTTATTTTTCTCTCTTCCAGATAAATGTCTCATGGTGCAACCCCATTCTTTAAAAAGCTGGAGTGGAGGTATTTTAAAGAAAAAATCTTCAGGGAAAAACGGATTCAGTACCATGCCAAAATATTGATTCTCCTACATTAAGTACTAGCCTTTTCCCACACGTTTGCCAGTAAGTTATCTAGCTCTGCCCCTAGTTATCCATATGCCTCAGGCAGGAAAGGCAAAGAGTAAAAATGAGCAAAGGCTGGAGTTGAGTCAAAGAGGTAGACGTTGAAGAACAATTGGTTGTTTCTTTCAGTACAGATTGCCACTTTATCCAGAAAGGTATGTAACATGATATTTGCATGAATATCTTATAGTTCATATTTCTTAGAACATATGAGATAGTTTCAAAGTTAGGACTAAGACCAGACTGGTTGTCCTTAAAAACTCAAGCATGAACCCTCGGTAGAACAATTTATTAAGCCCTTCTCATTTCTCATTACAGCTGTTTTAGGCCTACTTCGCCCATCTACGTAATAAACATGGGATTTTAAAGTTCAAAATCATCTGCACATTTTAAGAATAAAATGGATAGAAGAAAGCATAGGTCATTCACTCTTCTCCTTTGCTGCTTTCTTGGAACAACTCAAATGTCTTTGATTATATATCATGAAGGCAGGAGATAATTTGCAAGATGGAAAAAGGAGCTGCTTCGCGTTGACAACATGGCAAAAGTCATCACCTTGTGACTTGGCTTTTGCTTGTATACACAGATTTGAATGTGCACTGATACATACATACCTACTCATACTCATGAGTTCATGTAGCTCAACTCATAGATGTGGCAGCTGATTCCTTTTATATGCTATAATTAAAGATTTCTCAAATGGGTAGGGAACCATCAACCCTCCTGTCTCTGGCATCCAGGGCAGAAGTGCAGTTTCTGATAAGAGGTGTGTGCTTTCACAGAAGCATTAGTGATTTGCAACTGTGAATATTGCCTTCTTTGTTGTGGTTGTCACTTTTTTCATCAATTTAATTAGATACAATTTGTCTCAGCTTTTCCATGCAGCATTTGTTTACCTACTCATCAAGGCTGACACAGGCCAATTAGTGTAGTGTAATTGTTTAACCTAGTCAGTGTGAGCCTGTACTGGATAGTATGTGCTATTACTTGAAAAGTGGAGGTGGGTGGGGGAGTGGGTGGGGGAGTGGGTGGGGGACCTGCAAAAAAATAAAGGAACAAACACTAATAGGTTTTTCTGTGCTATGAGATTCTTAAAGATTCACTTACATCCTGAATTGCATATCCTGCTGATATGCGATCAACCCTTTATTGTATGTTCATTGTTCTCACAGTCGTGGCATGATCAGTTTCCCAAGCACATTCCTAAGCTTCATTATAACCAAAGTATTGTAACAGTATTGTCACTGGGATACCTTAGAAGGCAAAATATCATTGGCAGCTATAGAGATAAGTGGTCCAAGATATGGTATTATAGTAGTAAAACATACAAGATTAGGCAATGCATGAGAGATCAGATCATTTATTTGTGAGTCCATCTTCCAGCCTTATGCAATATGTTTCATACTGTCAAAAAAGCAATGAGGAACACTAGCATAATTTACAGTAACAACCTATAACTTACAACTATCAGTGCAATTCAGCCTTATTTATACAATGTTGGAAGTGTCCACTAGTGCTGGGCAGGCTGTTTCTTAACTCTGTCTAGCCTCGTTCTCATCAACTTCTACCTCTAATCTACTAATTTTCCTTTTATTCCATATTCTTTAGAATCCAGCTGTATACTGTTATCCCATATCACACGTATGAGAATGATATCTTTATTATAATCCAAAACCAGCAACATAAAATACCCTACAAAAACTAAAAAGCCCAAACTATCATATAATACATAGTGAAACAGAGTAAAGGCAACAGAAAATCATTCATGACAACTAGCAAGACTACTAATTATACCAATAATCTCTTTTTATCTGTTGTCACACAAAATTTAGTTACATGGTAAGTAGGAGCAGGATATCCATCTGAAAATAAGAGGAAGACCAGGAATTCATCTGGATGAGTTGGCAAGTTTGCTAAAGAAGTTTAATTAACTTAAAACAAGTGCACAATACAGAATACACAATAAAACAAAACATGCCCAACTGTTTCAATCATCCCTGAGCCACAAAGATAGGTTTAATTCTCATAAGGGGTCTTAGTAAATCTGCTTTCTGATAGAACAGATGGGAAGACCTTAGAGTGAGCTCTACAAATTTTGGTCATTTTTAAGATGGTAGGTATTTCCATATATGTTTCACTAATTGTCTTGATTCATAGTGCAGAATCTGATAAAATAATTAGTTTTGTCTTTGAGAAGGAGACATAGAGCAGATGCTTCACAACTGTTTTGGTTATATTCTTTAAAGACCAGTGCCCTCACCAAAGGTTTCCTCTGTCTGACATTCAAGATGAGTTTTGACATTCAGTTACATTAGCCTTGAAATGGATCTCTGTAATAATACATATTGCTTTCTCCTTCCAACTAATCTATGTATAAAACTAGGTTCCCCCGTGAAATGGATCAGCAACAACAACAAAAGCATGGAATAAATAGTAATAGCAAATATTACCTTCTAAGTGGCATTTCTAGGGCCAGTATGATCCATACAAATTTCTGTTTTCTTTGAAATTTCTTCTAAAATAAATCCAAGCCAAGAAGCCATTCTGTCAGAAGATAATTGAAATATGTAAGTATCTCCAGAATAGTTGTTGAATGCAAGGAATAAATTCTGGGAGCTGCTGATTAGCCATTGTGGGTAACTGAATGACCATTCCTTGTTGAGTAAGCAAAGACTGTAGAGGACAATAAGGCAGTCAATTTGCAGGGAGGCCTGTAATATAAAGACTGAACAGGGAAAGCAAACAGGATATTGACAATGGAGTTTGACAGGGAGAATCCCCAACAAAATTTTACTTTAAGTCAGGAATTTGTACTCAGCTAATAGGACAGCCTGAGAAAGGAACAAGTAGAAATAAAACACTTCTTCAGGTGGTGCCTTAAGTAGCACAAGCGAAAATGAACAGATACTGTTTGCAGACAGTGCTTGTGATATTTTGTGTTCCAGTTTGAAAACAATTTGGCAACAACTGTTAGCTTGTAGCAGCACTTGAAGAAAAAGTCAGGGAATCAGAGCAGCAGGTGACCACACTTCATCTCCTATAAGTAGATGACAACTTATTAAATCAAAGGAGATACTACAACAGAAGCTAACAAAGATGCAACTCTCCCTAAGGAAGAGAAGGAAGAAGCAAGCCCAATGCAGTGACAACCACAGTAACACATAGAAATAAGGGATGTAGAAGTTATTATAGATGGTTAGAACTGAGAAATAGTTTTCACAAAATATCCTCACAGAAGAAGAGATGGGATTGGATCCCTGAAGAGCAAAAGGGTATAGCTGTTCACTTCAGGAAGACAGTAAGGATTCTGGAATTAGTGACTCATTGCTAAACTAAAATCAATTTGTGGCCAATGTGTGCTCAAAAAAACCTAAAACTAAAGTATGACCATTGGTTCCATCAGCTTATCCAATCCACTGATAACCATCTCTTCCTGCTAAACTACATGGAAGAACTACAAACTTGTCATATCCAGTTCACTGAAAAGGACTGGAAAGGGAATGGTGAATACTACACATGATTGATTTAATTACTGGTTATACAAATGCTGTTGATGATAGGTTTAATTAACAATAAAAGGTCTAAAACCTATGTCAGAAAATCTACATTGTTATCTACATTATTATAAGTACATATGAAAGTAGGAGTTCAAAAGATGATGATAGATGTCTTACTCCAATTAATAATAGAAGAAGCAGATATGAGTTTTGAGAAAATTGTTGAACATTTAGAATAAATGTGGTCCAGGGGGAAAGATTGTTCTGCTAGGTGACATGAATGGATGTGTGGGAAAGAGATGAGAGAATAAGAAAAAGTGATTTGATGATTCAGAGACCCAAGAATGAGTGACTGGTGAGTATAAAACTTCATTTTGAACACAAGCATAAGTATATTCATGCACAGAACAAAGAAATAAATGTAGATCTAAAAGCATGACTGATTTTATTGTTATGATGAAAGTTTGAGAGAATTAGTGAATAATGAAAAATTCTGAATGTGGCATATTCTTGATGTTGGTAGCATCAAGAAAAGATCTTGAGATAAAATGGACCTAGAGCAAAAGGAAAAGAGTCGAAAAACAAGAGTGAAAGTAAAATGATTTTGGTGAAATTATGAGTCCCATATGAACAATTATTAGAAGGTATATAGATATCCAACAGAATTAATGGAAAGTGGGCATAAGAGAAGAGGATGAAAAAGCTGTTTGGAACAGAATAAAATTTTATATTACAGACTGCTGCAGAAGTGTGTTGAGTTAATGGAAAATATGAAGTGTAGTGGAGTGATGAAGCGAAAGAAACTGAGGATGATTTTTTAAAAGGGCTTGCTGCATAAAATGAGGAGAAAAAATATAAGGTGTATACAGAGGAAATATATAGTTGCAAAGAATGAGATCAAAGATAAAAACAAATGGTGAGCATTTTAAAAATCAGAGTGATTTTGATGGAAATAAATTGCTTTACCCACTTCCACATTGTTTGGATGAAGAAAACTAAACAAAACGCATCCAGCAGAGTGAATGGACTTAAAGTAAAGAAAGTATTTGGAACGGCAGGTGAAGGATTTGGGATTTGGAATGAGAAGTGAAGAATGCTAAAAGGAGTATTTTAGAGGTTTCTGTGGGAATGATAGTGATTTTATGAAGACTGGAATTGAAGTGAATTACATAAATTAAAGCTGAAGGAAGAAGGACGAAATGGAATTTACATATGTTGTGAACATGTTGGCAAATGGTAAGGCTGCAGCATAGATGATGATCAAGGCCAACTCTGTAATTCTATGACGAAAAGGGAGACATAATTGATTATATGCATGTGAAATTGCAATAGAAAAGCAAAAGGTAGAACCCTAGTAATTTCTTACAACTTCCATAAAAAAGTCCACAAATATTTTTCAGATAAAGGATGGCTAATTACCCATTGCTCCCCCCCAAAAAAGGAGCAAAACAGGAAGGCCTTCATTTGTATAAAATGTATATATATGCTGATTTATATCTCTGTATAAAGGCACAAATTTAGAAAGAAGAAAATATAATTTAAATAAAAATGCAAACACATCTCTGCCGTGGAGTAGAATGTCAATGATTTGTTTGCCTATTCAGTTTGCTGTCCAGGTGCTAAGCATTTAAAAGCAACTTACAAAACAAGTCCTTTGTTTTTTTATAGTTCACTATCTTTAAACTAGACTTGGAACGAAGAGCTCTTCAAACAGAAGATGCTTTCATGTAAGAATCTGGCCTCTGAAAATCTTGCAAATAACAGACTTCTCAGTGAGATAGGACACATGGCCAAACTATGAGACCATTACATTTGTCAGATTATAGAGTTAGCCCTTAATTGGACATATGGGACAATTGTCCCAGTAAAAGGCAACTTGTGATCTTAAGCTACATGAAAATCCAAAGCCCTTTTTTTTGTTTGCAACCCCTGGAACTATATTGATAGTATTACTGAATTTTGATGATGTGAATACCAAAAATTGGTGGCATGGTTGGAAATCACAAAAACCGGCTCAAATCCACCTCTCCCCTTGCCAAAGATCCTGACTGGCATTCACCACTTCACCTTATTATCTCAATCTCTGTGTCCTCTTCCTCATAGCAATTGTGTCTCCTGCACAGTAAAAAGGCTGTTCACTCCTGCCTTAAATTGCACATAGTAGTACAACCTAAACAAAAAAATTAATTAGTGGTGCCACCATGAACTATGCCCAATAGTCTAGGGGATCTCCCCCTTTATGGGGAGATGGGCGGTGATAAAATTTGATAAATAAATAAAATAAATAAATATAGAGGAATTCTGAGGAAGAACCTCCCAGGGACAAGAGGAGTACCCAGTAATTGTAATATTTTGGGACAATGAAATGTAATGGCTTGGCTAAACAGATGTGGTGGAGGAAAGAATGTTTGAATAGCACCTGGCACATGAAAAAGCTTAGTTATCAAATTAAACACCACACCATTGCATGGATAAGAGCATTTCTGCAGATCCATTTGATACAAGCCAAGAAAATCTGTTGATTTTTTTCACCAGAATTAGGCAATCTGGTCATTTTAGTTTCTTTGGGCCCAATGCAAATGTAGGGCTTCCATTATTTGTCATAGTGCTGCCACATACAGTAAAAATGAAAAGTATTTTTAAATGACATGAAAATCAGACAAGGGAAGAAATGACTTTCCTTCTCCCCATTCCTCTTTTTCTTCCTGCTTTAAAAATCGTATCGATGTTGTGATTAACTTGCATTCTACAGCATAGCTGACATGACACTCAGGCAAATTAATCCTATTATGCAAAATCTAGTTCACAAGTGGTTTTGCTTCTTTCTTTCTCTCTCTCCCTCCCCACCCCCTTTTTTTCAAAATTATGTCAATTTTGCCATAAATTGGAAAGACCATGTCAGCTTTCTGTATTGCAAGTCAACACTACACAGTGCTGTATATCCATATCCCTTTAATGCAGAATGATACAAATTTTAACTTAGTGGCACAAATTAGGATTCATAACTTTTATGCTGATGTTTCTGTTTACATACAGCTTATGAGAATTACTAGTAAATTTCACACTCATTTTAATTCTTTTTTATTATACCTACCAATGAGAGTAAAAGACATTTAAAGAATTCAGCACCTGGCAAAATAAAATAAAATGCCAATAGCTGCTGACTCCTTTTTGAAATCACCTTACTACCAATTTCCTTGTGCGTTAAAGAACAAATAACCTAAATTGCTTAATTATTTTTCCTATGGAAAATGTTTCTAATCTCTGGAAAAACTCGTAGTATTTGCTTAATGCAACTGTTACAGACATTCTCCATCCTGTTTCATTCTCCTTTCACTGATGTTTCTATGACTGGATTTGGACCTTCTGTAGGTGACCAGAGCTGAATTCTCTACATCCAGCCAAGCTGTCAAATTAAAGTCTTTTCTGCAATGCATTGGACAGATGTGATGTGGAAGGTTAAAGCACTCTAGCCTTTGTCACCAAAACATTAGACTGCCAACATCTGTTCACTGGACAAAGGCAGCTCATTCAGAATGCATCATCCTCAGAACAGATGTTAACTCTCTTTTTAAACAAATGTTGGTGGGTTTGACAAAAGGGGAAAAGAAATGAACATTAAAGGCATCATAGCCATTAAATCTTGGACTACCTGATCTTTGCTTTGAGGTGATTTATATTTTTTATTATTTTTGTCTTAATTTTGTTGTTATCATTCGGTATGCCTGAGTCTTGATTATTTGTGTGTGTGTGCACATGTTCTGCAGCATTAGACATGTGTCAAATTGTCAGTATCCCAGTTGGGTCCACTTGAAAACAACAGAGGGGGAAAAACGCTTAGCTCTCTTCTCCCCTATGAGTGAATATTTTGGCGGTTCAGAAAATTGCTGCTCTTGCTTATAATTTGGTTTTTTTTAATTTATTTTTCTAAACTTTCATATACATTCTGTCATATGACAGAGCTCCTATCCTGGGGTAAGAAAGAATATTCTACAGGTCAGATTAGATAGCATACACAAACATACATTCTCCTTTTCCAGTGAAGAGTGGTTTCACTCATTCATTTGAGCTAAGGGATGTTCCACAGGTCACAACATAAAACATGTTCTGTATGCAACCATAGTGTATACTATCCCATTTGATAATGTTTAAGGAATAATGGAGACATACCATGTAATCAAGAGGTACAGGATGCAGGACCCTAGAACTTTCAACAGAAGTTAAGGAGCAATAGCTACAATGGCTGTTCTTCTGGAGATGATAGTCCAGAAACAGGAAAGAAAATGTGCATGGCTGAGATTCCACATCTTCAGCAGAGGATAGTACTGCTGTCAGGGAGAAGAGGTACCAAAATGAACTTTTTTGCCATTCTGGAGTATCATGTTCCACTGAGGGAACCAAGAAGTAGTCAAATTTGGCTGGTAAATTTAAACCACTTAAATAATATTTGCAAAGGAAATGACACATTCGCTGCAAGTCAATGTTGATGAGTGAAAGGTCCCCTGTGCAAGCACCGAGTCATGTCTGACCCTTTGGGGGGACACCGCTTTCACAATGTTTTCTTGGCAGACTATAGCGGGGTGGTTTGCCATTGCCTTCCCCATTCGTCACCTTCCCCAGCAAGCTGGGTACTCATTTTACTCACCTCGGAAGGATGGAAGGCTGAGTCAACCTTCCGCTGGGATCGAACTCAGGCCATGGGGAGAGTTTCGGTTGCAATACTGCTGCCTACCACTCTGCTCCACATGAGGCTATTAAGTCAATGTTACAGGTTTCTAATTTTGTGTGAGACGTTTGGGGTGGACCCATAAATAACCATGATTTTATTTATTATTTTTTTTCAGTTTGTATCCTGTCAATAGCTCTGCTGCATATATCACATTACAAATGTAAAAAGCAGAACATATATTGAACATCAGATGTATGCACAGGATCCAGCATTTTTGTCACATTGACAAAACCAGTATTGTGCCATCACAATGCAAGCTCCACACTTTTCTATGTGTGTGTGATATCACAACACTTGCACAAAAGGGCTAGAGCTTGAGTTGTGTTGGCATAATGCTATTTTCATAATTTGTCCCTTTTGGACACCCTGTGGACATCTCTGTTGATCAAAGTCATGCTGGTACAAGGTACAGACTAGTACAAAGGATGATATTTGTGGCTAGGTTTGCACCTAGTTATTTCTCTTTATATCTCTATTTATATCATTGGGAGTCCACAATTGGATTATGTAGCATAAAAATTATAGACAAATAAATAACTTATCTAAGCAATTTTAGATATGTGAAAATTGTTTGATTTGCTGGAGTCAAGTAAGGTGTTGTGATATTTGGTACTGTTTTAATGCTTAATTAGGCATTCCCCAACCATACATTAACAACTGCACACCATTATTTTATCTCAGAGAACCAGTTTAGTGGTTAAAGGCATCAGGCTGGAAACCAGGAGACCGTGAGTTCTAGTCCCGCCTTAGGCACAAAGCAGCTGGGTGAGCTTGGGCCAGTCCCTTTCTCTCAGCCCTAGGAAGAAGGCAATGGCAAACCGCTTCTGAAAAAACATTGCCAAGAAAACTGCAGGGACTTGTCCAGGCAGTCTCCAGAACCGACCATGATTGAATGGATTAAAAAAAAAAAAAACTTTATCTCAGGAACCTAGACACCATAATCTTGCACAATAGCTCAGTCCCAGAATCACTGTAACAACCAGTCCCAGAATCATTGCAATTCACATGAGACTGTGAACTTTTCTGAAATCTCCATATTGAGATTTAACAATCTTACAGGTTTGGGGACCATTTTTTCCATTTAAAGTTACCTTCGTTTTAATTTAATTGGGGAGGGGGTGCTTGAGGCATTGTTTATTGAATAAAGGGATGTACCAAAGCCCCATGGCACCTTATTGTTGACCTCTGGTTTACGCTGTATTTAGTCCTTAATTACAATAATTTATATCCAGTAATACCTTAATTAGTTCCAGTTTGTGGGTTTGAAAGCTACAATGGTTTTTGCTGTTGTTGTTTTGCCCTATCATATTTGTGCAAGTTGTTAAGAATAAAGAACAGTTTGAAAAGCTGTCCAAGGAAAGGGGTCAGCTTCAGCAACATAAAATGAACAAAAAAGATCACAGAAACCTCTGTTGTAATATACCTCCTTCAGCTGATTGTGTTGTCTTTCTGAAAATAGTAAATTGTTTACTGGTTATGATACAGTAACAGGTAATGTCAATAATAATATAGTGGTATATCTGTTCTTTGGATGCCTGTAGAAAATTATGGAAACCCACCTGTACTTACCTGTTCATGTTATTCTACTTTGGGGACATAACACTGCACAAAACATAGATTTGGAACTGGAGTACTGCCTGGAGAATTTCCAGTTGTAGTGGAGAAAAAGGGAAGGAAGGTAACAGCACCCTCTGAAACATTAGTGGACTGGCTGAGCTTCCAAAACAGTATAAGAAACAAGGAAGGAGCAAAAGGAGGAACTCATTAAAACTGTCTTTCCAAATGTTTCTTCTCGAGAAGATCCACCACTGGATTCTGGTGCCTTCTGTGAATGAAAAGAACCCTTCTCTTCATAGAATGGTGGATCTGGATCCAATCCCATGCATGTTTTTATGTGCCATGCTTTATACCAGTGTTTTTCAAACTTGGCAACTGCTGGCTAGGGAATTCTGGGAATTGAAGTCCACACATCTTTAGGTTGCCAAGTTTAAAAACACTGCTTTATACAATAATGTGTCAAGGAACTAGGAAGAACAAAGAGATAGTATTATGATATGTATACTCAATAATATTCAGTTTTCTCTCCAAATGGATACTGTAGATTACGGTCCACTACTAAGTCAATACCCTTGCAATAGATAGGGAATATTGGCATCTACACCATCCCTCTCATTTGCTTTCCTCCTTCAGAATTCCTGCTAGAAAGAAACAGGGCAGCCTTTTTGTATTCACTGCAGCTGTAGAAACAAGCAGTCTGGAATACTACATGAACTTCTCCACGTGCACATTAAACAGAGAACTCATTGGCTGTTATTTGCTTGAGACTCTAAACATGAATTCTGCCAACAATCACATTATCATGCCAGACAAGATGCAAACCTGAACCATATGGCCAAGGAATGGAAGACTTTTTTGTGCCCCCTTGCTGCTTCCCCTCTTGTTAGCTCCTTGCCTGCTCGAAGTTTTCAAGGGATTGACTATTTCCACATGACATCAGGAGATAGAGGCAAGGAGAAGCAATTTGGGGAAGGGAGTGTTTCCTTTTTAAATAAGAAAAACTGTGAACCATAACATACCCACTGTTTCTCCATCAAACATACGGCTTTGCAAAAAGTTGCAATAAACAAATGGAAAACATTTAAAAATCTGTGCTGCAGAGGTAGCCAAAATTGTGAGAGCGGCAGTTGCCTCCCTCCCTTAGGGAATAATTAGTATATATGCTTTTCAAGGCCTTATTAATGGGGAGGATTCTAGACAGCAACACGAAGTAGTTCCCTTCGCATTTCTATAGGGTTTGCTAAAGCTGTACAAGCCTTAGCCCCATCCTTGTCCTTACTAAGTCCCATACAACCGAAGCTACTTGACCTCTTGGCTTTTCCTCTGCCATTGCTAGTGGTTCTGCAAAGGGATGGGATTTAATGTATTTTCTTCTCAAAGCAGCCTATGTATAGACATGAGCTGGAAGAAGGCATGTTCTTTACCACTGCCTCAACTTTTGGTGAGAAGAGAGAGATTAAGAGCAGATGAGTCAGATGCCAATTCTACCAAAGCATTTGGACAGTGACCATATACAGACAGATTGTTCGATAGTGGTCAAAGGGTTGGACTAGGACTGGGGAGACCAGTTTTAAATCTCCACTCAATGATTAATTTACTGTGTACCTCTCAGCCTAACCTACCTCATAAGCTTGGTATTGTAAAATTGGACAAAGAACACTAAGCACAATTTGCCTTCTTGGAAGAAAAATCAGATACTGATTGAACATATAATGAATGAAGGAAAGTCCGCTTTGGCTTAACCAACTTTGTGAAGCAGCCCAATATCTAAACACGAAGGTAGGAGGAGATTCAGTACCTCCTACTATAGCTGCACTGTTGGTATAGGGCAACTGTCTGTTTTCAAAAACAGGGCAGAGAAAGAAGGAGATCTTTCAGTCAAGGAACCAGGCACTTTAGGAGGCCCTGTTGACTGAGAATGGAGCAGGGGCATCTCTGGGGCAGGGGGAAGCAAAATAAGATGGCAAACACATGTGTCATATGTAAATGTAAAAAAAGAGCAGAGTTTCAATCACACACTTCTGACTTGACTTGTTTTGAAGGGAATTGTAACGTAGAAGCATTATGTTATGGTGCTGGTCTTATGTGGTGAGAACTCCGCCAAAGAAACTGAATTTTGAACAGCCATTTCAATGTGTGAGTACCCTGATGTTTGAATCTTAAAAATGATTATAAACACCATAAGTTTCCTGCCACTACTCTGGGATCTTTTGGGACACAGAGTGGTTCAATCCAACTGTGTCACAATGACCAAAAGCAGAACTCACACAGTATCCACCAATTTTTCAGTATATAAGGGTACAACTAATTATTGAAATCCAAATTAGTTAAAATGCTAATCTAATACATAGTAGGAAGCATAATACTATCTGTCATTGTGTTCTGCTAGGTACATCTGTCTTATCTCTCGGGGCACCAATGACTATGCATGGACATAATATTCATATTGGGCATGAATGTCCACAACTGGTATCATCATTCTGCAATTTGTAATCTAGAATTATGCTTTTATGGGACTTCCAGTGGGGACATAGCTGACTGAACAGCTGTCTCCACAAGCTCCACAGACAGAACTGACAGCAGCAGGGGTTTTTTCTGGGGCGCAGGCAGGTTTTTTCCCGAAGCCTGGAGCATTTTTACAGATGAAGAAAATGCTCGGAATCATCCCATCTGTCCTCTGGAACAGTGACTTGCGGCTGAGAATTGCAAACAGCATCCGTGCCAATCAGGTAAGAGTTGCCAGGAGGCTGGGACGTCATCATTTTCAACCCATGCTGTAGCCTTAAGGGACACTAGGCTGAGCCACCCCATTTCTAAATCACCCGTGTGTGTGTGTGTGTGTGTGTGTAAGGAGAAACAATCTCTCTTGGTGTTTGTCATTATTTCTGGGATTAATTTTCATTTTTTTTTAAGCTTTGGCTTGTTTTCCCATTTGGATATTGAGGATTGAAAATAAATAATTGTCTCCCTGCTATTATTTTTGTATTGAATTTGAAGGGTAACATTTTCCTACATGTTGAATCTGCTGTTTCAAATCTTCAGTTTTCTGTTCACTTGCTCTGAGAGCTGCTTGTGTCAACAACTTTTGGAGATCTTCTATTAACTCTTTAACTCCTACATCTGCCAGTCAAGTATCTAGGGGGCGCCATAATCTACCACCTGAAACATGGAGGATTTCAAGAAGACTTTCTCAGAGTTCCATTGTGAGCTTCGCTGTGAGTTTAAACAGATCTTTCATGATACTTGTCAAGCTATTCTGCAATATATTCAGGACATTGCAGAAAATATCAGCTTTAAAATGTTTCATCTGGCTGAGGAGGTTGTGGAAGAAGTTGATTCTTTTTTTTTTTTGGTCCACTTTGTTACATGTTGCTTTCTTTCTTTTTTTTCTTTTTTTATTAATTAGTAATTGTTCAGTATATAACTAAGACACATAATGTAGAATATAAGACCGACAGAATACAAATCTAAGGAAGAAACAGGATGTCATGACCTCGTTGCAAGGCACAAAGAGCCTCACAACGTAGATCATGATCATTAAGAAATAGAGAAAGGAGATAATCAAACTAAGGATTAACACAAGCACCCAAAAGCACCCACACCCATGGACCCATAGGCAGCTAAATAGAAGGACGTCAGAGGGATGGAGATAAGCCGCACCTGGTGCCCCAGAGGACACAACCGACACTGGGAGACAAAGGAAGGCACCGGGAAAACACCCAGGCAGCCATCAAGGGTCCCATCAAGAGGGATCAGGACAATGTGGGGTGGGGAGCCCGGGGCAATACAAGAGGGTATAAAAAGGGCACCTCCACACCACCTACCCTGTTCCCGTTTTTCGTTCTGTCAGCTATCATTCCAATAAACCAGAAATCCTTAATACCCATTAAGTGAGTCTGTGTCTTATTGCGAAGCGAGGCTGACCCTGACACAGGAGTTGATTCTAATGAAGAAGGAGATGTTTCTACTGACAGCAAAATTGAAGCTCTTGTTGTGCTAGATTACCAGATTTTGGCATTGAAGCAGTTAAAAGAACAGACTGAATTACAAATCACAAATGCAGTAGGTTTTTTTTTTTTTATGTAATGTTATGGGAAAGAAGAGGCTCTGTTCTGTGGGAGGTTTTTTTTTTCTTTTACTGAGAAGTCTGAGTTTCCAAAGGGGGCAGTTGGGCTGTTTGATATCTGTATGAAAAATGCCTTGTGTATAATATGGAGATATGTAAATGTTTTGGTATATTTTGAGGTGGGGTAAAAATTAAGATTTTTTTTTTTTGGATTGTATGATTTTATCTTTCTTTAATGATTTGGATTAAGATTTCCTGGATTGCTTTTAGATTTGTCTGATTTTTAAGAATTATAAGATACAATAATATTTGCTTGGTTTTAGGTTTAATAGGGTTAAGATCTTTATAGTATTACTAATTATAAAAGTAAACAATTTAAATGTTTTTATAATTTGATTTCTATTATAGTGGACAAAAATATGTAGAATACTGGTAGGAAGGAAAGAATTAAATAAATGTTTTTTGGAGGAAGTTGATTTGGAGGTTTATCTATTTCTTTTTCTTTTAATATAAGGGGAAGGAGCAATTGTGTTTAGTGATTTTTATAATGTGCTAATAGAATGATTTATAGAAATAATGTGATCTTGGTTTGATATAGAATAAGGGATTGATTAAGGAAAATGCTATATATTCTTGTTGTTGAAAGTCGGAAGTCACCTCTTTATATAATCTTCAAAATTCTTTTGTGTTTTACACTCTTTTAGTTTTTTTTCTTTTCTTTTTGTAGTTTTTTGCTTTTTTGTAGTTTTTAATCTTTGTTTCAAACTTAATAAAATTCTTATAGAATTTTGCTTTTTTATGTGCAAGGTAAAAGAGGTACTTTCAGCTGAATGTGTCTAGTCTGGAGGGGGTTGATCATAAGATACAAACATTGGGGTGTCAAGACCATCTGTCCCAGTTCTGTACCCTTGCTTAAGCAGGCAGGGAATAGTTTCAAAGAGATGGGCTTGGATTACAACATTTTGATGAGTTTTACTATGTAATTTATTTATTTATTTATTAAATTTTGCCACCACCCATCTGGGTGGTTTACAACAAGAATAAAAACATTAAAATACCATGAATAAATACTGTATAAATACAGATATAATATTGGAGATAAATACAGTATAAAATCTAGATGATGATACTAGCTGGAATATCACTCACATGTATCTAAGAGGCCATTTTAGGGTGCTAACCATCTCCAGGGGTGATTACTTCCCCTCCCGCCCCAAGCGAGGTGGCAGAACCAGGTTTTTAGTTATTTTCAGAAGGCCACAAGAGATGGAATCTGTCTTTTCCCTGGGGGAAGGATATTCCAGAGGTCAGGAGCCACTGCAGGGAAAGCACGCCTCCTGGACCCCACCAGATGGAATTCTCTTATAGATGGGGTCCGTAACATGCCCTCCTTGCATGATTGGGAAGGATGGGTAGATGTAATGGGGATGAGATGGTCCCTCAGGTACCCTGGCCCCGTGCCATGCGGGGCTTTAAAGGTAATAACCAACACCTTGAATTGCACCCGGAAACAGACCGGTACCCAGTGCAGCTTGTGAAGCAATGGTGTAATGTGTGCCAATCTAGGGGCACAAAAATTGCTCATGCAGCTGCATTTTGGACCATCTGTAGCTTCTGGATACTCTTCAAGGGTAGCCCCATGTAAAGCACATTGCAGCAGTCTATATGGGAGATGACCAGGGCATGAGTGACCATGTGAAGGGCCTCCTAGTCCAGGAAAGGGCATAACTGGCACACAATATGAAGTTGTGCAAAGGCCCTCCTGGCCACGACTGCCACCTGCTCTTCAAGCAGGAGTCATGAGTCCAGTAGGACCCCCAAGTTCCACACTGGGTCTGTCTGGGGCAGTGCAACCCCATCCAGACCCAAAGATGTTAAATTCCCGGATACTGAAGGGCCCCCCACCCACAGCCAGGGTTCAGCTGAAACCTGTTGTTCCCCATTCAGACCCCCACAGCCTCCAGGCACCTGGAAAGGGTGGTCACAGCATCACTTATCTCACCTGGGATGGAGATGTATAATTGAGTATCATCAGCCTATTGATGATACCTCATCCCGTGATGACGGATGATCTCATCCAGCAGTTTCATGTAGATGTTAAAAAGGAGCAGAGAGTACCAAGCCCTGCAGCACCCCACAGAGGAGGGGCCAAGGGCCAGATCTCTCGCTCCCTGTTAACACCAACTGGGACTAGCCCTGGAGGAAGGAGTTGAACCAGTGCAAAACTACGCTGCCCGCCCCCAACTCCCTGAGCTGACCCAAAAGGATACCATGGTCGATGATATCGAAAGCCACTGAGAGGTCAAGAAGAGCAAGGATGGATGCACTCCCTCCATCCCGCTTGTGCCAGAGGTCATCCAGTATTACATACTGCACTTCCTATGTTAACAAGCAGACTTGCTAGTGTTAGGCCTTGTGAGGAAATTCAGATCCTGGCTTGAAGTCTGAAGTTTCTATGTCTTGCTTATTAGTCTCAGCAACTTAATATCAGTTGTGTTTTCAAAACCCTTGAATTTCCTTTCTATTCTTATGTTCAGCTCACGCTTCACAGTGGAATTCATACAGTGGGAAGGCCTATTCTTGTAGTTCAGTGAAATCTATGCTCAAAATCAGGAAGGCTGCAGGCTATCCAGGATTAACTGTTCTAGGCCAGATTAATCTGGGCATCCTCCAGATTTTGAATGATAATACCTGGGATCATCTTCAATAGTTATGCTGACTAGGAATTCTGAGAGTTAAAATCCACACATTTGGAGAGCATGTAGGGAAAGCTGTTTTAGGTTAATGGAGGATATAGTGCAATGTGAGTTCCTTATCATGATGTAGTAATCAAAATACATATTTGCTGAATGTGGAAAAAACACGGACAATATAAAATATATTGCCAATAAAGTATGGCTTAAACCATGCATTACGAAAAGACTACTTTGACACATAGCAGAGAGATAGGGCCTGTTGGATCAGCCTGCCCCAGGGGATTATGGACCCTGTTAAATTGCAGGTGGAATTTGTGGTTTTCCCTGAGATTCTGGTGGGCAGTTTAACCAAGGCTTTAGTTGCAACCTGGAATGGGCAGTGACACAGACTCTGAGCTGTATTGCTCCTATGCAGCCTCTTCCTGTGTGGTGATCCCAGGGAGCATCTTGGCCTTTATGAGGAGCTATGGGAGATGAAGTGCCAGAAGAGAGGTCTGGAGCACCATTGGAGAGGCATGAAGAGCGGGTCTGATCAAACACATATTTGGAATTACATCATGGGAATAAGGGTGGCAAAACGTCATTATTTATCTGCCCTTATTATGTCTATTGATAGCTGACTAGTGGGTCTGCTTAGGATTACTTGTTTGTTGCTAGAAAGGGATGATCCACAGAAACATCTACAGGGCTGCTGTGAAGAACATTTTCACTGACTGTCAGGTCCAGTTGAGGTCCCTGGGGTATCTTGTGAGGATATTTGGAGTGAGTTTGAGCCTTTGGCACCTGATAAAGTGGACAAGGTCCTTTGTTACTTCGGCCACTTGTTTATTTAATATAGATCTCTCCTGGGTTGTTAAGGCTGCCTGGGAGGTGACCTGGGTGTGAGTCATTGCAGTGGTATCAGCTTCATTGAGAGAAGGAGTAGTTCCTTCAGCCTTAAGGCAATCGTATGCCCCCTCCTCAAGAAGCCATCGCTGGACCCAAAGATTCTGGACAATTTCTATCCAGTTGAGAAGGTGGTTGGGCAACAGCTGCAGAGTATCCTAGAGTAAGTGGATTATCTGGACCTGTTTCAATCTGGTTTCAGTGACAGCATTGGTCATGCTTGTCATTGACCTTTGGCAGAACTGGGATGGGGTTGGTGCATCCCAGTGCTCCTAGATCTCTCAGTGGCTTTCAAATTGATGAATCATGATATCCTTCTGGACTAGCTTCAGGGGTTGGTTGTGGAGGGGCACCATGTTGTGGTGGTTCTCCTTTCTTCTTGGTCACTCCCAGCTGGAGTTGATGTAGGGGGAAATATTGAGCCCATCATTTGTGGGGTGTCTCAGGGTTCATACCCCTCTAACTTCTTTTGTTTAACATCTACATGAAACTTCTGGGTGAGATTATCCATCAGGTTGGGAATATTCATATGCTGATGATACCCAATTGTACATCTCGATCCTGGGCTGACCAACTGATGTCAAGGTCCTGTCCCAATACCTGGAGGCTGTGTGGGTCTGGATGGGAAGGAACAGACTCAGACTCAATCCTGCCAAGACCAAGTGGCTATGGATATTTGGGCCGCCTAGTTCTGGGAACTTTCCATCTTTAGTCTTGGATGGGTTGCACCTCCTTACTGAAGACTGGTGCACACCCTGGAGGTTGTTTTGGATTCATGGCTCCCAATCAACTCCAGGTGTGGTAAAGAGATGCACAGATTCATCAGGAAGCCCTTCAGACAGTCACTCATATCCTGGTCACCTCATGAATGGACCACTGCAATGCTGTATACATGGGGCTGCTCTTGAAGACTACTCAAATGCTACAGCTGGTCCAGAATGCAGTGGCATGGCCAGTGATAGTGTCCTAACAGCTAGGAACCATGCTGAGACAAGGAATAGGTCTCTAGTGTTTTATTACTGCTACATAACAGAGAATCCTAACAAACTGAAGAAGCGTGGGAAAACCCAGACATATAAACCCCAAAGACTAAGGCGGGCCCGATCTGTGTCTCTTTGAATGGCCACCTAATTCCTCAGTACTATGCATGCGCTTTACAGCCTGGATGGGAGCCCCCTGCTCGCCATCCTCACTCATGACAGATAGGCATGCAATGCTATGCCATGTGACACTACTGATTTGTGAGATGTACTTGTTACCAGTTGGCTTATGGTGCAATTCAAGGTGCTGATTGTCAGCTGTAAAGCTCTTCGTGGCATAGTGCCTGGCTATTTGAAGGACTGCCTATCACCAATTGTTTCTGCCCGGCTAGTAAGATTGGCAGAGTATGTGCATTTCAAGTCCCTTTCCTTTTCCTCAAATGACTTGCAGTTGAATTTGAAAAATAGTGAGGCATGTCACAGACTTGGGAGATATGCCTAAACACCAAGAAAGAAATTATTTTTATATCCACTGCCAGATATTGCTGTGCTATCAGGCTATATGTAGATAGGGAATAATGTACAGCTTATCATGTCGATGATAGATTCTACCATGCCATTTAAGATATAAATCATTAATTCAAGTCATGAATTTTCTGTTTATAACACAAGCTTTAAAAAAAAATCACTCCAACTCAAAATAACATGAAAAGCTTTGGCAGTATAAGGCCCATAGTACTAACACCCAAACTGAGCATGGAACAGAGTTTCTATTTCACACAAGACAATCATACTAGAACCAATCCCAGCAGATGCATAGCTGCTCTTCCTTTTACACAGACATCAAGAGTGACCAAAAATAATTCCTAATGTTTGTGGGCCCAAAGCAGGAAAGACGACAACAAAGAGCACCAGCCCATCGTGATACAAAAATATATTAAATGGAGAATTGATTTCAAAGTGACAGAGGTTTGTGGCCTCAAAAAGTGTTTCAGTTTAGTTTGGGATTTTAAGAGCCCATGTAATATTGAAACAGGGGCTTTTATATTGTATATAATTTATTTTCATTTATTTCTTGGTGTAGCCAGCAGTTTCCAAGTATTCAGTGTTACCATTTATACTGCTTCTGTTCTCTTTGTAACAGCTTTGCAATCTGCTCAGAGAACTTCATTTATTAAGTACATTAAAAATATGCACCTATATAAATATGATCAAATGAGACTTTCTTCCCATTCCTATCATTATGTCCTAAGAGGAAAGTGTCTCTTCTCATCATTGGCTGGGTCCCCTAAGATCTCCTTGGTTCTACAAATATTGTTGAGCGAAGATGGAAAAAGTTTCACCATGGATTTTGCTGGTAATAGAGTTGGCCTTTTTAAAAATCCTAGTGGATCCGTAGCAGAATAAACAAGGTTGAAATCCATCTGATATTGATCTTTTCCCAGGGGAAAAAAAATCTGTTTCATTTTTGAAAATGTATGAGATGATCATAGCTCTTGCCTTTTTCTTCGTCTTCACAGAAAGGACACTTTGAAGTACAAGCTCCCCTCAGAAGCTTTTCTTTCACAGTATTTCCTGGAATGACATGTAACCATATAAGGGAGTCTCTATATCTCCATCTTAATAAAGCTTTACCATGCTAAAAATCAGAATCAAATTTCACACTGATGTCTGTAAAAAAAGTAAGAGGGAACAGTTTTGGCGATTTAAATGGTAGAAGAAGATGATCTTCACAAAGGAATAATTTCCTGAAATTGAGCACATTATCTAAACATAAATAGTTGCCATTGCTCTACTGGCTTTTTGTCAAATTGGCCCAAACAAGGTTCAGACCTGTTATAACAGTGGAGACATTTGGTGGATTTAAGAAGTATTGTTTTAATTAATATTAATATTTTCACAACTTGGTTACAAGTGTGGCCCTTGTTCAATGCATAGAAGAGATTTGCTGTTGAATTAGAAGGGAAAAACCCAAGTAGAACTTCCAAATACATAAATGCATTCAGAAAATGTAGATCACTACATCTGAAGTTAAATGTATGTACATAAATTGCTCTCTTTTGATATCTGGCTGTTTTGCACATAGTTCTTCAAATCTTTGATTCAAAATAGGAAACTTAGTAAATAGTTCTTGTTCTCAACAAAAAAAAATCGTTTTGTCAGGCAGGAGCTTTTCAGTTCATTACAATATTATTAGTCAGTCTTCATAAAAGCGCTATGCATCTTTATTAAAAGTGGAAGTTCACATCGTTTTATGTTCCCATAAAAATGGGCGGTGGTAGCCTTGATTAATTTCTTCACGTACTGTGAACTTTACAGCAAATTGGACAGTGTAATTCAATTCCTACTTCTGAAGATTTTTTTTTGTTAGTAGAAAATTGAAATAATTCATATGTAATCATAGTGCCTTCACAAGAGATATTTAAGAAATAATATCCTGAAGTGATGATTGCATGGCTTAATTATTAATGCCATACTTTCAGGCATTACAGCATACACTCATTTTATCAAAAGAGGACTCCTATCAGAGATGTTTCTCCATCTATAATTGCTGTTTTCTGTATAACAGTGTCAAGTCTGAGCACAGTCTACTGAAGTCGTCTCCTGGATTGTCCTACAACAGACATTCAATCTGCTGTTTCGAACAGGTAGAAGAACTACTGCCTAAGGTCAGCAATATTTATTTGGTTGTTTTGGAAGCTTTCAGACTGTACATGCAATACAAGTGTAAAACGAAGCAGGTCAGTTTGCCAGGATCACTCAGCCAGGAACCCACCAGTTCAGGAATATTACTTACTCATTTAAAACTCTATTTTTAACAAAATAATCTGGGCATCTTTAAAACATACACACACATGCACACACACACACACAGAATAATTCAATAATTGGAATTTCACTGTTGATCAGGAATTATGCTTATATTGAGCATGAGGGGGGTCACTAAAAGAATCATATTGAGAAATTGGAAATGTGATATTATTGCAGATGTCAAGGAATAGTTGTCAAACATGTCTGATTTATCTGGGAAAGGCAATATTTTCTACCAATCAAAGGATACAGCAATATGTGTTAATATGTTGGAGACTTTGTGATATTTTACAATAATATTTTGTACTTACTATATTATAGTAGTGTATTCATTAGTAAACCAGTGACTGCTGACAAGTATAAAATATAAGGCAGATTTTTTTTTCTTTCTTAGTTTATATTTTTAGTTTGCTTGGGATTGCCTTTCTTCTAATTTTTTAAAAAGTTTTTTTTTTAGTTTAAAGATTTTATTAATTGTGTATCAATGAAATACATAAATTATTTTTTAAAAAAAGAAAATTCATGATGCATATTTTGGAAATCATACTCAATCACATTCTCTTTTTGTTAGATTGCTGGTACAATTCCCTTCTGTTCTGTTCTTTTCGTTCTGCCTTCTATAGCCTACTCATTTCTCTACTAAGAAAAATCCAGGTATGTCAACACAATATATACATGTAGTCATGTTACAGCCATCAAAAGGCTGTCTAACAAACCATTCAGAAATGAACATAAATTTGCGGTTGAATACAAGCAAAGCTGTTGGATTATTATTGTGATAGTAGAATCCACTCCAGTCCTGAGCTATACAGCTTGCGTGCTTGTCAGTGACTCGGAATGCAGGCAGCATGAAGGAGCAATAAAACCAAATGATGCCCCACCACATCAATTCCGTGAACACATCCCAGCTCGCAAATGATTCTGGTCCAGAAGAGTTTTGCTTCCGTAAAGTGGGAAATCATAACAAATTGAGGTGGCTGGAAATGTCACTGAGTATGACATTTGCAGCTCCTTCCAAGGGACTTCCCCCAAGTACAGTCTTCAAAGACTGGCATTAGTGCATTTGAAGCAAGCTGAATATGATACAGCCAAGACCAGTGATAATACAATGAAATTAAAATTCCAAAACGACACCAGTTATGTTTGGAATATGCTTTGGATACTTGTCACTGACTTCATTCCTGAACAAATCATTTGACAGAAACAAAACAAAGCAAAACAAAACAAAACAAAACAAAACAAAACAGATATTGATTGTGGGCTTTCAGCACCCTGCTAAGAGTGAAAGGCAGAGGGATGGGAAATCACCTATAACTGTTTGTTACACGTTACAACAATGTTTTATTACATTTTCATATTTATTCCATTTTCTGTTTACCTTGTCCATTTTGTCTTTATAACTTCTGTTCTATTAACCTAAGGGCATACCCTTTAAGTCAGTGTTTCATTTGTCTGTTTTCACAGTCGTTCTGAACTTCCTTATCTTTATTTCTCCCTTAATGCAAACACAATTCAATTCCTTTCAAAGATACCAGTCCTCTTCTTCTATTCCACCAGGCATAGCTCTTTCATCTGTTATTAATTTTTTTTCCCACTTCTCTCCTTCTAAGAAAACATTCGAACTTTCAAATGCAATTCTAAGGATTATACAATCCAGCGATGTCATTCTAGTTATGGCCTGAGTCAGACCTACATACTTGTAGTCTGACAATCTGAATGCAACCTATCCACTCAGGTTCAGGTGTTGTGTTCATAAAACAGGAGATTTTCAAACACTTGTAAAGCCACAATATTTGGACAGTAAGCTATGAAACTGGTAGTCCTGGTGAAATCCAAGAGTTACGTAGATACAAGGAAACTCTTTTCAGAATCACTCTACGAGAACCAAATGTACTCTGTTCTGTTCATTTAAATCCACTCCTCAGGCTCTGAAATGGCATGGTTACTACCTAATAAGAAGTTATTTTTATCATCTGCATATAGCTTTTGATGCTGATGATAACAATGACAACAACTTTTTCTGTAGTTACTTTTAGAATTCTCAGTTACCTTTCAGGGAGAGAAAGGCCTTTACAGTTCAGATGTAATAGCCACTCTTCCACTTTTCAAGCTCCCAGGAAGAACTCTTATGCCTTTGCTTTCACATTGAAATGGTTCAAAAGCTCTATTCAAGCATTCAGAAAGAAGAGGGGTTCACCTCACAAACTCTTAAGCTACGTCAACTTTGCCAGGGTCTCCACAAGTATAAGTAGACTGCTTGACTTGATAAGAACCAGTCTGGAAAGTTTCTGGGGTACCTTTTCTCACACACATGGCAGAGGCCTTCTCTTCTGTTCTTCCTGAGCTATGGAATGTGTTCCCTCAGAAGTGCATTCTTAATACTTTCCAGTTTGAAAGAGTTAATAACAATTGTTCTGTCCCCCATTGTCTCTTAGCCTGCATGTCACTTAGGTTGTCTAATCGATTTATAAACAATCCACATCACACTACTTCAAACCAAAAATCCTATGGCACTTAGCCAAGCTTGGATGCAACCTGATCCATAGAGATCTCAGAGTGCTCTGCTTGTATCAGGTGATTCTGAGATCCTCCATTGTCACAGGGATCAACAGCTATCTGCCCCAGCTATGCCTCAAACCTCATCATTTTTTGAAATCTACCCATCATCTTATAATCCCATCTCTCTCCCTGTAACCAACATCTGTTTCAAATTGATAGGATCTGCATCTGCATTTCCTCTGTCCCTATAAGAAATATACCTTCAGTTTAAACTTGCCACAAGCAATAAATGTATTTTGGATGATAAAAAACACTGAAATGATGTGAGAAAATGCTCTCTTGAATGGTGAGACCCAGATTTCAGATTTACATTCTCATGAGGTTAGAATAGCAACGTTAACTGTTTTAATAAAATGTTATAAAATTGTTGTTGTCACCAACCTCAAGTGGTAACAGTTTGGGAGGAGGGTCATAATTATTAATCATCATCATCATCACTCAAGCAAGTCCCTGATTCTGCAGGATTTCCCATGAAAGCTACAACTACACACATCAAACCTTTTGCCTTGTGGATATATGCACAGTAGTTCACAGTAACCTGAACAAGGTGACATAATTTCAGTTATGTTGGCAGGTTGGGGAAGAGGTTTCCTCGAGTAATCAGGACTGAGTATTCCTATTTTCTGAATGCCCGAATAGGCAATATTTTCTTCAAAATTAGAAAGCAGGGAGCTGCAATGCATTTTCATTGTAGTTGGGAAGATAAACTTGGAATAATGGGTACTGGGGTGTCATGTTTCCCCTTTCAATGTTCTGTTAACATTGTAACGTTTCACATGTCAAGTCATTTTCCGTGTATACTCGCTTGGTTCGTTCGGGGGTTTTCCATTCCTGAGCTCTCCTTTGTTTTGGGTCTTTGGAATGTATGTTTGGGTTTGCAATCCTGTTCAAGGTTACTTTCCCAGGCGCGTGTAACGGTTCCTAGCACCTGGGAGGGGGTGTTTGCTGACGGGTGCTTGGGGCGGGACTGGATTGAAGGCAAGGCTTTTAAGTTTGTATTTGGCGTGCTTTTGCTCATTCTCAGCTTTCTCTGTATTTGCATACTATTCCTTTAATAAATCAGTTATCTTTAAGCCCGAGCTTGTGAGACTGAGTATTTGGGATTAGGCAACCATTACATAAAGCTGAAAAACATTTGATTACTTTCCGCTAGCCCCATCCAAAGTTGGGTAGAGAGGAGCGCTAGCGATGATCGAACCTCCGCTTCGTGAGAGTGAGGGGAGCGACGAAGAGCCGGACTCGATGAAGACTCGGGTAGCTCCAACTTCGAGAGCGCAAAGAGCAGCATGTCGGGAGAGGCGAGATGCTCAACTGGATGAGCTATTGTTAGCAGTGCAGGGTGCCACAGGGGGTGTACTCCAACCCCAGCCCGAGGTGGGAGCAGCACAAGGGGGGGGGATCTCCACAGCCATCCTGGGAACCCGAAATCCCCTTATCACCGAGGGTGGTGGTAACCAACAGACCCTTAGAAGAGCCGGTCACCCCTGCACGTATGAAAGCAATAGAGGACAAGATGGAAATGATAGTGACCCTCATCAAAGATGCCACCAAAAGCTCGGGGTCCCTACAGGAGGACTGGGAAGAGGAGCCCTCTCAGCTGTTTCCCCCCCGACGGAGTTCCCTGTCATTCAGGGGAAGAAGCAAGACTCGAGTTCCCCGGCCCATGGGGGGAAGGGAGTCAAGGGCGTCCCGAGATCGGCCACCACTGGCGGCTCGATGCACGTTGTTGTTTGCGGAGCCACCACAGCCGGTGGAGCCGGTAAGGACCTTCCCACCCTTTGGGGTGAAGTTTGATGGGGACCCTACCACGCTTTCCTTCTTCATTACCAATGCTAGACATTATATGGAAAATTGGGGTCGGAATTTCCTCTCTGAACAAGGCAAGATTAATTTCATTGCCAATAAGCTGAAGGGGAGGGCAGCTGACTGGTATGTAACATTGTGCCAAGCTGAGGCCACAGAGTTGGAGGACTTTGATGAGTTTCTGTGGGCGCTGAAACAGCACTTTGAAGACCCATTAGCCCAAGAGAGAGCGAAGAACGCCCTAAGAAAACTCTACCAGGGGACCCTCTCTGTCGCAGACTACACTTTAGAATTTAAAGCCCTGGCGGGGAAGGTGGAAGACTGGTCCCAGTCGACTTTGGTGGAGATGTTCAAGCAAGGGCTGGAGATGGAAATCTTCCATTGGGCTTTGGGCAGGGACGATCCCAAAACGTTATACGGCTGGATACAGTTGGAAGGCAGTGCGGAAAGCACCCTACAAATGTATGCCCAGAGTAAGGAGCTGAGACAGACCCGAGCCGCGAAGGGGGCTCGTGCTGCTGGATTTTCGAGTCGCCCTAAACCAAAAACCTGGGAGGAAGAAAGGGAATGGCGATTGGCGAAAGGGCAGTGTTTAAGATGCGGGAAAGAGGGGCATCGCCAGAAGAGCGACCCGGGAAAGCGCCGGGAAAATCGCCCTCCCTGCCGCGCAAGATGAAGGCTGCCTGTGCTGAGCTCAACCCTCCAGACCTCCCATTCGGGGATGAGGACGAGGAATTACAATTTGACCAACTGGCGGGAAACGCCTTCCACCTGTCCTGAAGGGCGCCCTTGGACAGGTGGAAGAAACCGGGCGCGACCACGATTCGGTGAGTGGGAACTTCCCTACAGTGACTGTCAAAGTAAAATTGGGCTCTAGAACTAAGACTGTCGAAGTCTGGGCCATGCTGGACTCAGGTTGTTCTCGTTCGCTGATGTATCCTGATGTCGTAGTTGCCCTAGAACTGCCCACATTCCCTCTGCCACGGCCCATGATCTTCACGCAATTGGATGGGACCATGGCGGGAGGGAAGGCAGTCACTCACTCTACTGGACTGGTGGCTTTGCAGATGGGCACCCATTGGGAGAAATTGCCTTTTGTCATAGCTCCGGTGGGGGGCCCTTTGGTGATTCTGGGAATGCCTTGGTTTGTGCAACAAAACCCTTTTATTAATTGGCTACATAGAACTGTAACGTTTGCTGATGGATTTTATAAAGTACCTGAAAAGGACTTGTTAGAGGACATGGAGGGAGGTCGGGTGACTAACACTACAGTACAAACTCTTTCGCCAGTAGAAGGGCTGCCCAGCCAATACCAAGATCTGGCTGATGTATTTGGGGAGAAGGAAGCAGATCGCTTGCCACCTCACCGAAAAACAGACTGTGCCATTGAGTTCCTACCTAATGTAAAGTTACCTCACCCAAAGATTTACCCCATGTCTCCCAAAGAGCTAACTACGCTGAGGGAGTTCATTGACAAAAACCTGGCTAGAGGTTTCATTGAGCCGGCGAACTCCCCAGTGGGGGCCCCTGTCCTCTTTAGACCAAAAAAGGATGGCTCACTGAGGCTCTGTACCGATTTCCGCAGGCTCAATGCAGTCTCAATATTAAATAAATATCCTTTACCCCTTATCAAAGATATGTTATCACATCTGGCCAGAGGCAAAATCTTCTCAAAATTGGATCTGAGAGAAGCCTATTTTCGCATTCGCATAAGGGAAGGGGATGAGTGGAAAACAGCGTTTAACTGTCCTCTTGGGGCTTTCCAATACAAAGTCTTACCCTTTGGTTTATCGGGTGCACCTGGGGTTTTTATGCAACTGATCAATGAGGTCTTGCATGACCACCTATTTAAAGGAGTACTGGTGTATTTGGATGATGTATTGATTTATACTGAAACCATGTCAGAACATATTCACTTGGTGCGTCAAGTGCTTGCTAAATTGAGAAAAGCGGAGTTGTATGCTAAACTGTCCAAGTGTGCTTTCCATCAATCACAAATCGATTATCTGGGATATAGGATTTCTGCTAAGGGCATCGAAATGGACCCTTCAAAAGTGGAAGCTATTGTAGCATGGGAGCCTCCACGTACCAGGAGACAATTACAAAGTTTCCTTGGATTCGCCAATTTCTATCGGGCATTTGCCCAAAATTTTGCTGAAATCGCCCTCCCCCTTACTGAACTGTTAAAAACTAAAGCGCAGGGGGATACGCGGCGCTCAAAAAACCCAGGAGCGCTCCTTAAATGGACTCCAAACTGTCAACAGGCATTCGAAGCGCTCAAACTAATCTTCACTACCGAACCCATCTGGCAGCATCCAGACCCCACCAAACCTTTCGTGGTACAGGTGGATGCGTCCGATTTCTCCGTTGGAGCGCTACTGCTCCAGTCAGACCAGTCTGGCACCTTAAAACCCTGTGCTTACCTCTCTCGCAAATTCACCGAAACAGAGAGACGGTGGCACGTTTGAGAAAAGGAGGCTTTTGCTGTAAAAACGGCTTTAGACACTTGGCGCCACTTACTAGAAGGGGCTTCGAACCCTTTTGAAATATGGACTGACCATAAGAACCTGGAAGCTTTAAGCACCAGTCGGAAACTCAGCCCCAAACAACTTCGCTGGGCTGAGTTTTTCAGCCGTTTTGACTTCACACTCAAATTCATACCAGGCAAGAAAAACTTTTTAGCCGATGCGCTCTCCCGCAGGCCCCAAGATGCTGGCCCAGGGCCAACAGTTCAAGGTACGGTCTGGACTGAAAAACAATTGAGTTTGGCAGCGGTGACACGCAGCCAAACGCGAGCGCATCAAACGCAGCCTCAAGCCACTCCGCCTCCCAGCCGCTCGCCCCGCTTGCCAATTCCATCAGATTTGCAACAACAGTTGCTGCTCCACCTTAAAAATGATACTTGGTTACAAGCAAATCTACACACTGTAACTTTCACTGACGGTTTTGCCTGGCGCAACGATCGTCTCTATGTGCCTGACGCTTTGCGAAAAACCATCCTTCAGCGCTGCCACGATGACAAATTAGCGGGGCATTTCGGATATCTAAAAACACTTCACCTAGTTCGGCGTCAATTCTGGTGGCCAACTTTGCTAAAAGACCTTAAAGCCTATGTCACCGCATGCCCTGTCTGTGTGGCTACAAAACGCAAGACAGGCAAGCCTCAAGGTCTCCTCCAACCAGTTGCCACCCCATCCTTCCCATGGCAAGACATCTCCATGGACTTTATCGTTGACCTACCACCCAGTCAACGAAAAACCGTCATTTGGGTGGTCAAATTTTTTTTTCAAAACAAGCCCATTTCATCCCATGCGCCTCTATCCCCACCGTGCAACAACTGGCACGCCTCTTCCTCGTTCACGTGTACCGCCTCCACGGTATCCCCGCCCGTTTGGTGAGTGACAGAGGCACACAATTTACGTCACAATTTTGGCGGGCATTTTTGAAACTGCTGGGAACCAAGAAAGCCCTGTCCACCGCTTGGCATCCAGAGATGGACGGATCTACGGAAGCTGTTAATTCTACTCTTCAACAATATCTGCGAGCTTTTGTCAATTACCAACAGGACAACTGGGTCGACTTGCTCCCTTTTGCTGAGGTCGCTTATAACAACGCCGTGCATCAGAGCACTGGTCAAGTTCCCTTTAAGGCTGTCTTCGGGCGGGAGTTCGTCCCGATCCCTGAACTCCCGCACCCGCAGCCCCTACCAGCCTCTCTCACTGACTGGGCTGACACTCTCAAAGACTCGTGGCTAAACATTCAACAAGCTCTGCTCCATGCCCAAACCACTTACAAACGGCATGCCGATGCTAAACACTCCCGGGAACCTACTTTTGCTGTGGGAGATAAAGTCTACTTGTCCACCAAGTTCATTAAATCACCACAACCCTCAAAGAAACTTGGCCCTAAATTTGTGGGTCCTTTTCCTATTGTAGCACAAATTAACCCTGTTACCTTTAAACTCAATTTGCCCCATAATCTCAAACGTTTACATCCTGTTTTCCATTGCAGTTTGCTCAAGCCCTACCTACCGTCGGACCGCTGGCATCCCCAACCGGTTCCACCACCTCCTCTCATGATTGATAACCAGCAACACTTCGAGGTTTTGGAAATCCTAGACTCCCGCCGCCAGCGTTCCACTTTGCAGTACCTCCTTCGCTGGAAACATTTTCCTCATCCTGAATGGGTTGCTGCTCCCGATGTACACTCACCCCGTCTGGTTGCTCGTTTTCACTCTGCCTACCCTGACAAGCCCGCTCCTTAGCATTGTTTTTTGGGGGGGGGGGCGATATGTCATGTTTCCCCTTTCAATGTTCTGTTAACATTGTAACGTTTCACATGTCAAGTCATTTTCCGTGTATACTCGCTTGGTTCGTTCGGGGTTTTTCCATTCCTGCGCTCTCCTTTGTTTTGGGTCTTTGGAATGTATGTTTGGGTTTGCAAGCCTATTCAAGGTTACTTTCCCAGGCGCGTCTAACGGTTCCTAACACCTGGGAGGGGGTGCGTGCTGACGAGTGCTTGGGGCGGGACTGGATTGAAGGCAAGGCTTTTAAGTTTGTATTTGGCGCGCTTTTGCTCATTCTCAGCTTTCTCTGTATTTGCATACTATTCCTTTAATAAATCAGTTATCTTTAAGCCCGAGCTTGTGAGACTGAGTATTTGGGATTAGGCAACCATTACATGGGGTGATTTAAAAGGAAAAGTAGGTGCTTCTGATCTCTGAGAGACTACAAAAGAGAAAAGCATAGGAGATGCAAGCCAGAGCCTTGCTTTAGTTAGTTCATGACTGAATATGACCATTATAAAGGACCTACTCTACTCTTAGGTAGAATAAGGCAATCCCCTCAGGCAGCTGATTTGTGGGCATTATGAAAAACAAGGAAATTGTTAGTCACATTACTGTATTATAGGTGTATTGCCAGGAAAGGGGGTCATGGGCGTTTTCTGCCTCAGGTGCCAAATAATTAAAAAAGCCTTGGAAATAAATAAACCTTAACTTGGGAATTGGTAGATGGACATTTGATACCCTGCTTCAGGCAATAACATGTCACAGATCAACCTGACCAGTGAAGGAAATGAGAGATAATGTATCAGTATCAGAGCATTTTCACAAAAATCAAGAGAGATCACAGAAGCAAAAGAATGTCTACATTCTTCCCCAGCTGAGAGCTGAATATTTACTATTATGAGGAGTTTCTGAATAGTTAATACAGAGCCATTTGGAGGTGGAGCTGCAAGATGTTAAATCAATATCAGAAGGAGAGGAAGAAACACAAATTAGGCTATGAAAAATATGGAAGAGGTACAAAATAACTAGCTGATCTCTGCCAAAATATCAGGATAATCATCATTATCATCGTGATGATGATGATGATGATGATGATGATGATGATGATGATGATGATATCTGGGAGGAGTAGGATGGGAATGCATATCCTTTTACAGAGAAAATTGTCCACACTACATTCCCTGAACCTTCCCTTTGGTCCCAAGATGCAAATAGCAAAGCACTGAGTCAATATTTGGACATTTATTGAAGAAGAAAAAGCAGTTACTGCTGTATCTGAATGAGCTTTTCTGAATTCTGTTGTACCTGTGCTGTTATCAGATCCTTTAATCATTTTTAGAGCTAACTCCATGCTGCTACCTTTCTTCATTTCTCATAAACCATGCCCAGTGTGTCTGAGGATCAAGGAAGAAAATTTAGGTAGATAAAGCTGTTTCAGTTCTCAGTAAGCTTGATTCATCTGGACTTCAATGCCTAGAGAATAAGGCCTCAGAGGGGACAGGGAAAGAAGGATCGTTACATAATGGCCCATTTTTTAAAAAAGCAAAACAATATTAGTGTATTTGTCAGAAAACACTCATATACTGTCAGCCTTACCAGGTAGACCAGACAGGAAACATGACCAGAAGAGCTAATTCTACTTTATTGTAAGGCTACATTAACAGAATTTTGCAAGTCTGAAAGTACAAATCTCACACTGTCTCCTTAACAGCCTGAAAAACTAGGGAGGGTCCCTTCCGAGCTTCTTGCTCCACCCACTATCCAGCTGCTGGCTATGCCCTCTCTTATCTGGCTGTTCCCTAGGCAGCATCTCTTTGCCCCATCTCCCAAGGTCCTTCTCGCATACTATTACACAGTCCAGAAAATAGAGAAGATAAATACTTCATTTCTGTTTTTCTGATATTTCTAATAATTCATCATATACCCTGCTCCACATTTAAAGTCAAGAGAAGACACAAATATGTTTGTTCTTGTTTTACTCCATAAAACACCTCGCAATTAGCCATCCAGGGCACAGTTGTTCAGCTCAAAAATATTTGGAAACAATTAGCAGCCATATTCTATAAATGACAAAGTCAGTACTTAATCTTTATAAAATCAGATTGTTCTTGTAACCAATTTATAGTTGTAGGTATTTTCACTCAGCTTTGGGAGAATTTACGCATAGGTTAGAAAAGTTAAGTGCATTCCCACAACCCCGTTATAACAGTCATGGGAGTGAAATTGTGAAAATACTTAAATTTCTTTGCCTGATTGGAATTGCAAAGGAGATCCATTCAGACAGTTTCTGTTTATCTTTTATGAAATGTCCATAACATGGTATTATCAAATCTATTTTCAAGTTTCTTTGCCAGTTTTGACCATCTGAGGAGTGTTCTAAATGCTGACCTTGCATCTGATACTTATTCAGTGGTGTTGTTTACATGGTCATATAGAATTATAACTCCCTGGACAATAGAATTGGTACGTTCATGTGTCCAGTTGCTCAGGGCTGAAGCAAACACAAACAGAGAAGCAAGGTGTGATCCTTTTGTCCTTGAAGGAAATTATAAGAGTCCTCTAGATGTCAATTACATTCAGTGTCTTCCTAATGCTGCAAGAATATTTTGCTTGAGAAAAAATAACACCAAACAGGAAACGTAGTTATTTATTTATTTTATTTACCAAGCTTGATATGTGCTTCAATTGTAAATGGCTCTGAGTTGCTTACATTTCCATATACAGTAACACAGATTTAAAAATACAATGCCAGTTAACAATATCACATCACAATGTAGCACCAAGGAACAATCAAAGCAATGCTATAAAATAAACACTCCTACTATAGGAAGGATCAAACTCTTAGCCACCAAAGGCCCTTTGGAAAAGTCCAGTTTTAATTGTTTTCTAAAACCCTAACGGGCTGGGGCCACTCTGATCACCAGGGGAATACTATTGCAGGGAAGGGGGCCAGCAGTAGCCACCCCTGTGGTCTTTGATGAACGTATTCTCTAAGAGACAGATCTGGAAGGAGCCTTCCCTTCCTGGACTTATTGGATGAGCAGACACCACAGGAAAAAGTGGTCTGGCAGATTCTCAGGGCTTGAGTCACATGCAGTTTTTAAAATGACAACCAGCATTCAACCAACACTCAGAAGTCAACTGTTAAGCACAGCTGCACTCAGAGTAGAGGCATCACATGGACAAATGAACCATATCGGCACTATTTAAGATGCTGCATTTGGGAACAGGTATAGCTTCTGAATAGTTTTCAAGGGCAGCCCCATGTAAGGTACATTGTAATAGACCAAGGTGACCAAGGCATGAGTGGTGGAGAAACTATGAAGCTATGTGGAGTGTCTAACTATAGGTTGGCCAAGGTTTGCCAAATGCAATAGAAGAGCTTTCCATTTTGGTCAAAGTGTGCTTATTTTCTACATCAGCTGGAGAAGACTTATGAATGTTATTTTCCTGTAAAATCCAACATTTCTCATTTTAAACCTTGTAACAAGAGGAATAAAGCTGTACCCTCAGAAGATTTCTAAATGAAGTGGGTACCAAGCATAACGTGTCCATGTGGTTATACAACCTACATAAATTTATTCTTTTTGTTTAGTACATAATCAGCTCACCATTTCCGAACAAGTAGTTGCTTCTCATTTAAAGGTCTAATAAAACTACAGTTGGTGTGGCTTTAAGATGCCTTGTTTCAAAAAGTGCATTAGATAGTTTTATAGGTATGGTGGAAGCTCTTGCACAATTGTTTATGTCAAAGTGAATGAGTTCATTAACAATGAAAACTAGAGACAGAAATAGAACTTTGGAACAGAGAAAAGTATGTATACCAATGTCCTTCTCCCTAATACTTCTGAAAACACAAGTGGCTACACTCAGGTGTCAAAGTTCCTAATATTCCTCTGTTAAAGACAGTGATATGTGTATTAGTCTCTTCTGAATCCTGAAAGACAAAATGTGTATTTGTTGAAGGAAATTGCATCATTTAGGAGTGGCACAAGGGATGGAATAATGACAGAAAGTGGACAGGATTGTCATGCACATATCTGGGCTTGAAGAAAGATTTGGGTTTTTTTGCCTATTTGTGTTAAGATTGTTAAACTCATTTGAAACCTATTTCAGAGGTCACATGGCAGACTTATGTACCTTCTGTCTCAAAATGACAGGAACAAAGTGCAACTGATTTTTTACAACTCTGGTTGGAGGATCTTCAGACTGCAAAAAAGGGGATTCAGTTCAGATTTTCTGTTCTTGACTAACTCACTAAATCTAACTCCAATCTTTGATTGGATTTTTCTTTCTAATGACCTGCAATTCCAAAGTCCTTAGTAGGCAGCAGCATCTAGCCAAACCAGGTTGGTCTCAAACAGTTAAACAAGGTTGGGGACTACCAAGAATCCCAAGATTGTTAGCTTGGTACTAGAATCCAGCAGAAAATCTGTGGATTCATTTGGGATATTGAAAAAACATCTGGAGGAAGGTAAAGCCAACCATTTCTGTATTGTTGCCAACAACAACAAGAATATGCCCATGCAGTCACAGGTAATCATGCTCAACTCAATGGAAATTTTATTCATTATAATTTCAAAATCAGGAGTATGAAGTTTGGTCCCAGCTAATGTTTACCATGCAACATCTGTTAGTACATACAGATTTATATGAAGAAGTTTTAAAAAAAATACATATGTTAAATGGACCTAGAAGCAGTTTCAAGAAATGGAGATTATTTTTAGATGTTTTACTGTAATAATAGTTTTACTGTATACCACCAAGAGTCAATATGAAATAATGCAAATAAATAAATAACCCGATGGCATTGACTTTTAAAGGAGTCTTCTTTTACAAGAGGAAAATCAGATTCAAACATATGAGTGCAGTTTGTTTGTTTGTGATCCTGCTCATTGTTTTCATTTCTAAGTTACACTTCTAGCTGTTATTATACCAGCTAGAAAGGACCAACTGCGGCCATTCTAGCTCAAGAATTCTGTCTATCTGTCTATCTATCACCTCTCTATCTCTAGAATTAAGGGAAGGAGGAACCCACCATTTCAGTTTTGACTGGAAAGAAAAGGCTCGGTAAAGTAGGTTTCTATCCATCTCCGTAGACATTTTGGAACAATCAGTACATTTTAAAAAAGAAATCTCAAATTTGCTGTAAAAGCAAACTGAGAAGGAAATAGCAGATGGGTAATGTTTAAATTACAAACCTAAGGGAAGCTTCTTAAACTTCAGCTCTGCAACTCTTAAAATATTTTCTATTTCCCTCAGTGGCTCACTAAACCTTTATTTAGACGGTTGATGAAAACACCACAACACATATTTCATTTAAAGGGGGAAAAAACCCTGCAGCATGAAAATTGTGCTGTTTCCTTTTTATATGAAGGCCAACATCTACAGTTAGCCATTCTTTCTCTGTATTGCTCTCTCTTTTAAAAATCAACTTCTAAAAAGCATTTTAGAACTACTTATTAATAATCCCATATAGATTCACAACACAGCACCCTCTGGTGCACATATTACAGTGAAAAATTATAACTATTATGGAGATGGTGTTCACTTTCTTCAGACATTTCCCAGAGATGAATTTTAATATTTAGATATACAAGAGGAACATAATGATTTAAATATATCATTTTGTTCCTCAAGATAAGTTGGTAATTTTGTTTTTGCAAAATGCTTGCAGGATGTTTAATTCATTTATTTGAAGATTAAGAAGACCTTCTTAGTCAGAGATAACAACATATCTATTTTAACCTTGTCAAATAAACCAACTTTATATTCCTTCCTTTTACTTTTAACAATCTTGTTCTTTAATCCCTTCAAATAATGTCCTAAAACTAGATTTCTTTTCATTTTTTCTTTGTCCCTTCTCACAAACAAATTCTTCAAAACTTTAACAAGTCTCTTTTGTAAATCCATTATGGAAAAGTTATCCAGGCTACTCTTTTGATTTGTTATTTGTATATCCCTTTTAATTATTAAGACATCAGCTGGTTTCATTTGTATATCCTGTGTGGCATCCTTTTCCATATCATTCTTGTAGCCTATCATTTTTAAATCCACTTTCAAATCCCAGAGATGAATTTTAAGATTTAGATATACCACAGGAACTTAATGATTTAATAATCATTTTGTTCCTCAAGATAAATGGTAATTTTTTTTTTGCAAAACGTTTGCAGGATATTTAATTCATTTATTTGAAGATTAAGAAGACCTTCTTAGTCAAGGCTGTTGTTTTGTAGTCAAGGCTGTTGTTTTGTTTTTTACACAATGTATATACAGGAACTATAGGTCCATGAATTATATATTGAGATAAACATTGTCAGGATGCATCAATCAGCCACACTTCAGATTGTACCGTTTTGCACTCACAATTAGTGGCTGTTTTTAATCAGACGAAAGGGTCAAAATGAAGAATTATATGATCTGCATCTTCCACTGATACTTGAGTGTTTACTTCTTTAACTGTTGTTTATGAGAATGCCCTAAAACAATATGGTCACTGACTGATTTATTTCCACTTCCAAAATCTAAGAGGGCAAATTACATGCCATGAGCAAAACACAGAATCTCTTTTTCAGTTGCCCCTTGTGATGGGTCTTTAACCCACTGTTCTGTTCAAATATCTAGAGGATAGACAGAGAGTACCTTTCATAAGATGTATCAGAGCTTCTTGCAGCTATTTCAGGTGTATTTCCCTCATAGTGATGGGGAACTAAGAAACACTATATATAATATCTGCTGGGTTTCTGCTACTTGAGGGTGATCTTCCTCTCACCTAGCAAACAGCCCACATTTTCTCCAATCGCCTTATTAACTTTGCTACAGGCTCCAAGAGATCTGTGATACAAATACAGTGGAGGCTCTAATGATTTGTAATCAGTATTTTTGGAAATCAGTCACTTCAGATTTATTTATTTATTTCTCTTCTTCCCAGAAAGCTCTCTGACACTCACCATGTGGCAGATAATACTTCATTTACACTCCTGGGATCTCTCTCATGTTCCAGCTAAGAGTGAAGATATAGCTTCAACATTAGCCAATTTTACTGTCCTCCTTTTCCCCTACTTCCTGCTTAAAAACAACAGCAACTATTTAATCTGAGAAAGAATTCTAAAGAACTCAAAAGCTTACAATTATTATGAAATTTCAACTGACCTAAGAAAGGAATTGGCAGACTACCGGAAGGTTTAATATGCTGCCTTGGATTTGCAGGTATTAGGTGATAATACTGTTGGGTCTAAGACAACATCATGGAGGTGAATTAGATGTTTTTCTTCCAAGATGTTCCTCTTCCAAGGTCAGAAACATTACTGGGAAACAAACTTAATGTAGGTTTCCTCCCACCTTTACGGATGGCTTTTTACAACAAAATTCTGACCTTTGAAAACCACAAAGAGAATGTGTGAAGGATGAATATGGCTGTGGCTCCATGTTCCCAAACTCTTTGCTATACTCCCAAACACCAGTAATATTTAAATGAGCTAAGAGGAGATACAACAGAAGAAAATTAAACAAAAATCAAAGACATAGAAATGCTATTCATTCCTACCTGCACCCTATAGAACATTTCAGACTCTCAGTGCTGTTAAGTAGGCATAGGATTTCTCTGTAAGTTACTCAGTCCAAACTTTTATTTAATTTAAATCTATTTTTCCAAGTCATAGGAAAAGTACATCTTATCCTGAGTAAGGATAATAGATAGTACCTATTCTAAATATTTATATGCATGTGCATGCCAGCGATAGCACCATCACAGCAATGTAACATCACATATAAATATCCTAAGCATTGATCTATAGATTCTGCTTAAGATCTTCTTAGAGCTACAGTTCACAAAAGAAATCCAGTACCACTAATTTAGAGATAGATGTCCAAGCTCCTTTTGCCAAAGAAATCGAACACACCATGTACCACAAGGCACAAGCCAGGTGAGATGACTATTCCACCTGTAGGAAATGTCAGTTATTACTCCATGCTGTCAGATCTACTGCTTGTTCACATACTCATAAGCCCACTTTGGTCTTATTCATATTAAAATGGTATTTTTATCTATTTTATATTTTAATAGCAATTAGAATATTGGGTTGATGTCATTTCTGATAATTCTCCTCTGCTAATGCCATGAGCTACTCATTGATGCAATGTAAGAAATTTTTAGTGCACCAATGCAGCCGTTCTTATTATTCAGCTTTAATACCTGTTCGCTGCTGCCCTGGGCCAAAGAATCAGACTGAAGGCTATGTGCAAGATTTTAAGAAATATGGATGACAGTCAGGGCCGCAACTAGGGTCTGTGTCACCCAGGGCAAACATGGATCCACGCCCATTTTGGTGTCCCCCCAGCGCTCATTTTGGCACCCCACCAGTGTGGCGCCCAGGATACATGCCCCGGTCCCCCCCCCACAGTTGCGGCCCTGATGACAATATTAGAGTTAAGCATATGTCCCAAGATGTTCTGATGGCTGCCACCTTAAAAGCTTGTAAGGTATAGGAACATCACCAGCAACTCCTACCCATAAGAAAGGAATAGTGTAAACACCACCACCACCACCTTCTATCACCACCACCACCCACATGCACATACCAACCTCCTAGCTGCCCAAAGTTTACCTGCCCAGTTCTAAGTGATCAGAGAAATTCTTGGATGACAAGGATATCAATAAGTGCTGCTCTGGTGACTAGATGTCACTTCCAAAGCCTGAAAATGCCTTTTGCTGGCAAAGAGATATTAAGAGGCGTGTTCTGGGAAACAATAGCAGGAGCAGGCTATCCCTGTGGGAAAAGGACACTGAACAAAATAGGTCTTTGGTTTGATATACTACACTCTTATTTTCTGGCATTTCCTCTGTTTTCTAGAAAGTATGTAATATTCCTAGTGCCAGTAGTAGCTGCTTATCACTTGATAAGAGCCTTTTATTTGCTTTTACTTACTTGTAAAATTTGATATTACATTCTGTGGATGGACAGTAACGGTGTACAATTCCACAGCTGAAAATATGAAAAGCTCTTCTTTAGAAGCCATTAAAAGAACAACACTTGAAGAAGGAGCACTAACTTTTGTATATTGAAATTATTTGTATCCATGGATGCTAGGCTTTCATAGGAGATGGCTTTAAAGAAGGAGGAGGAGGAGAAAAAAAAGCCCTGTATCTCTAATAGAGCATGCTCTTTGGAATTCCTCTATATCACATTTCTATGTCTCATGCATTTCCCAAGATGCTTCAATGTCATTCTGAAATGGTTCACATTTTTCAGAGCAGTCATACTCAAGGACGACAATAAGATATAAAGCTAGGGTTGTAACTGGAGGTTACATTGATTGGAGGAGTTGGCAAGTACCAAAATAATCAATACTCAGGCAATTAATGGCTCTCTAAGTCTTTCATGTTGGATGTACTGTATCTGATGCTGGTTGGGTGGGCTTCTGTTGATATAATTTTTCACAAGTTGTGCTCCAGGAAAATACATAGATGTGCAAGATCCTGTCTTTTCTTCTCTAAAAGCTGTAGCCCTTAAAGCTTAGGATTGAAGCAACAGATTGTAAAAAGCACATTCAGATTCTTAACCAATTAATCCTTGATCTTGATTTAACTCTATTTAGCATTTTTGTTTAACCACAGAGCACAAGTTTTATTTTTACAGGCCATGTTATACCACATTTTCCTTGGGTTTCTCTTGCATTCTCCATTTCACATTAACATACTATAGCAAACCCATCAAAAGACCCCTGATATTATTCTTGATTTACACCACAACTTAAACTGCTCCCTTGGTAAATAGAGCTAAGTTCTGTACCAGTCTCACACTGTTTGCAAACATCTGATCATTTTTGAAAATCACAACTCAGGGTTCTAAATAGCTGTAGTGGATTCTACCATATAGTATATTGCCTAGACCGGAACGAGCAAGCCATTTTGCATATCTTCTGCAATCAGACAAAGATCTAAGAACTACCCAGTATTTTAGCATAATGCCATGTCAAAAACCTGCACTGAGAAGGTGGCATTCTCATACAGTTTGATGAAAAAGAAATTGGGTTCATTTTTCTTTTTCAAAGCAGAAAAATATTTTGATGGAATTCTCATGCTTGGAATGTAAGCTTTGGACATTCAACTTTGCTATATGGTGCCAGAGGGGTATGTGTACATATCCTTTTTCACTGAACAATTGTTTCTCAAGTAGTCTGCAGCCTCCTTGGATTCCCAGACTTCAGAGAACTGTTAAGTATCACAAGGAAACTCCTCCCATGGCGCTTTTTCCAGATCTGGAAATACCAACCTATTGAAGCTAGAAAGCAGTGTTACTCCAATGCAAGGGGAGATCCATCCTTTTTGTACATGTATCATGACATCACATGCACCTGCAAAAGGGATGGAGGTTATGGCCTGATAGCACAATGCTTCTTTCATAAACCGGGGAAGAAAACTTACAGGAAATTGGAAGACAGATTTTGCTGCAATAATAATTTGCTGGAAAAAGATGCCAGTGCTCCTCTAATCCATACTGTGCCCAACCTCCAGGGAGAGAACAAGCCATTCACCCGCCATTTTGCCTGCATCCTCTGAATTTAAGGCACAACCAGTTTCAATAATCCTTCATTTTGGGCCAATGAGACCTTTCATTCTTTCTCTCTCTTAGTTGCCATTTCAGTGCTCCTCTGAAATGGAGATTCAACAGTGTCTCTGTAGTAGACAATTGTCAATTGCCATTAGAAATAATAACATCCCAGTGAATTCTCTCTTGCGTATAGTTTTATTAGTTTTACATTTCTACAGAATGCATTTTTCAAAAGCTTACTCTATTGTGTCAGAAAAATTAGTCTTACTTAACATTAGGAGCAGATAGTGAGAGGTATTACAAAGCAGAGAACTGGAAGACAAGAATCATTATTTCCAGAAAGTTGGGGGTGGTGGAGAGAAACAAGAAGTAAAGGAGCTTTTTTTTGGCCATACCAAAATGGCAGACTGGTGAGAAAAGAAACTGTCACAGACAGAAATCTGTTACTTTATACTGTGATTTGGTATCGTCCTATGTGACAGGTCAGGTCTAAAGAGCAGGAGGGGAATGTGGATTCCACAGAAATAAGGGCTCTTCAAGAAAAGCTTTCATGGCAAGAGCATCCGAACATTCATAAAGGACAGATATTGAGACCAGCAGTGGGAAGTGTCAGAAGCATTGGAAGCTTCTGCTGTTGGAGAAAGACAGACTTCCGACACAGGGCTAGAAACCTGGCAGAGAAAAATCTAGCTTTCAAAAAAACAAATATTGCCCTCTCCAAACTGTGACTTGCGATTTATTTATTTATTCATTATATTATATCAATATCCCAGTTTTTGTAAAGGAACTCACAGCGGCATACTGTGTTCCATCCTCTTAGTTTTGCCCGCTGCAACCATCCTGTGAGATGAGTTGGGCTGCAAGAGATTGACTGACCCAATGTCACTTAGGGAGCCTCTGGGCCCAAAGGTGAACTAGAACCTGGGTCCCTCTGCTCCTAGCTAACACCTGAACTGCTACACCACACTGGCTCTTGTGTTAAATTTAAATGTAATTAAAAGAAATTTACAAACATTTAACACTAATCTACAGTGTTAAAACCTTTAATAGTAAATCTATCACACTGTACATAAATATATTCTAGGTTCATGAATAGATTCTAAAGGGCTTGTTTGAACTATCTCAACATTAACTACAGTCATAATAGTGAAAAACATTTTAGTGATGACAGGAAAGAAATTAAAGTTTTACAAAAGTAATTGCTCAGACACATTTGTACATACGTGCTCAGAAATAAATCCCACTGAGTTCAATGAAGCTTTGTCCCAGGTAAAATGGCGCAAGAATGAGAGCCTAATAGAGGATATGGATCTGGGTTAGATATCCAAGTAGAGCATGCCTTCAAAGCAATTTTGAGGACGAGCAACACCAAGCCCTGTTTCCATTTAGTAGATCAGAGGTGTCACAAGACTTCGTTCAGCAATCGCAGATTTTGTACCAGCACAGGATCCACTGTTTAAGAGGTGCATATGATGATTGAAACAGGACAACCCTTTACAAAGGTAGTATGGTACACTACCACAAGGCACTTCACTGTGTTAAAATATTGAAACTCACCTCTACAAGATAAAGCACCTCATGAGAGTACATCACTCACAACCTGCACAGTCCTATTAAAAATAACCTATCATTTTATTATAAAGAACAAACAAACAAATCAAGCTACATTGCAGCTTACAATTATTAGGGGAAAAGACCATTAATAGCGTAAACTGTTTATTTTCAACAGAAATGGATGGTGTACAGGCAGAACCTATGCTAATTCAGGTAATCAGCATTCTGATTCTGCAGAACAAACACATAAGCAAACCCAGTAGATATCGTCTTCTGACCTGTCCCACCTGAAGTGCCCGCAGGAGAAAGGATCACCATGAGCCAGATGCAGAGGCTTTATGGGCTGGAGAATCATATTCCTGGGCAACCGTTTTAGTTATCTGGAACTAGAATATAACTGTGCCAAATTAGTTAATTTCTTAAGCAAGTTGATATTATTTACATAGAATCTGGGCAAAGTGGGGAGGGCACATAATCCAGGTCAGGATTACACTTTGCAGATGAAGCAGGTGAATTTTTCTCTCAGGTGACAATATCTTGAATTAATCCAACCCCAGCGCTGCTGTTCATACCAGCTTCTGTGACTAATAACTACTCAGAAGAGTGATGTTCCATTAGAACCTACAGTATAAGAAGAAGAAAAAAGGTTAGATCTGCTCCCTGTGTAGATTGGTTCAGACTGTGATTGTCCTTAGTTCTATTTCACTGGTAAAATTCAGGCCTATTAAAGTCCTATTGCACATATTTTCTACTTTAACTCTATTTATTGCTTGGAACACTTCATTCTGTACTGGATCTAAGTTCCTTTTTATGCAAGCGTCTTTCTCTTCTATATTACACATACTTTCTAAAGTCCTTGAACTACAGTTCCCAGTACCCCCCACCCCCATCAAACATGGCCAAAGTTGAAGTGTGCTGGAAATTAAATGTTCAGCATCATTCAGCTCGTTTCCTGATATAATTTAAGGTTCTGTTTATCACCTGTAATCCCCTGTATGAGCCAGGCTTCTGGTTGCTACCTCGACTGAAGCAGTTAATCCCAAGACCAAGTTTCTCAAGGTTCTGATTAGTAAGATTTATTAAGAAAAGGGGTAAAGTAGCCACACAAGAATCCGATCACATACTTTACTTTCAAATAAGAAACTTATTAGGATGGAAGAGTTCTGCTTCTTTTTCCTGAATGCTTTCTATGTAAAGGGCAGTAGACCTATCTCTTCGTTGAAGGAGGGCAGATTGTACCTGATGCTCGTCCTGCAAACAGCTACTAGACGCCTTCTCAGTTTGAGAACCAGCTCTTGTAATGTGACTTAGGTCCGAGCTACCCACAGGACCATCTCCTCTGGAGGGGGTCTCTTTTCTTGGATCAGCCCAGGAGAAAATGCTCTGAGCCCCTTTTTGGAGATGGCGGTGGAGAAAACAAACCTTCTCAGGGGTAGACCTAACCCTGTGGAATATGCTGAAACTAAATTCCCTTGAAATCCATATGGTCTTGATGCTTCTATCATTTCACAAAGCCATAAAGACCTGACTTTTTAGTGCAGCTTAAGTTCTTGAGATTTGGGTTGTTTTTAACCTTTAAAATTAAGGTTAAAGTCATGTTAATTAAGTCATGTTATTTTGCTGATGTTTTTATTACTTTTGTGTTAACCACCCAGAGTCTTGGAACTGTATAGGTTTTGAGGAAATGAATAAGCCGGATAGCTACAATTTCTCCACCCCACCTTAAAAACAACAACTCTGAATGGAATGCAACATATGCACCCCTTCTTTAAAAGCAGATGGCCTGCCAGCATTTGGATGGGAGACTATCAGGAACCCCAGCTAACCAGAATAGACTGGAAAGTCAAACAATTTCCTGGAAAATGCAAACACAAACCACTTTCATCCTATTGCTATCAAAAAATACAAAGATGTGTCCATGAAGTTACCAGGACTCAATCTTGACCCAAGTAATCTTTTTATTTATATATTTGTCTGACAAATTACACTAGATATCTGAGGTAGAAACTAGGCACCTTGTTCTAGTGTAGCATGCACAGAGCTGGATCTCATGGTCAGCTCTGAAAACATTTATAAACGTAATCGACTCTCTGTCAACTATGAGAAAGATTTGACTGCACTTATTGCACTTGTCATGTTCCCGTTCCGATGTTTATGGTTCTTCGTAACGTTTCACATGTCATATCTGCAGTTGCGTGCCTGCCTGGCCACGCTGGTAAATTTCCTTTGTGCTGACTTGTGATCTTCTGGAATGTATGTTTGGGTTATCTCTGCTGTTCAAGGTTACTTTCTCAGGCCGATTCTAACGGTTGCTAGCATCTGGGGGGGTGGTTGCTATGCTAGCCTGAGGGGAGGGTTTGCAACAGGAGCAAGGCTTTTTAAGTTTGTAATTGGCGCGCTTTTGCTCATTCTCAGCTTTCTTCGTACTTTGCATACTATTCATTCAATAAATTAGTTTTCTCTAGTAACTACTGATGAGACTCCTTTTATTGGAATAGGCAATCATTACAGCACTTGGTTTTTGCTTTATTATAATTATTTACAAAATAATGCAAAATATTTTTAAAATGATACTGAACCACCTGCCTTTTTAGAATAAATACCCCAAACTCAGAGCCAACCACAAGTGGTATATCCGTGTGGAAATAATATTTCACCATATTTCAAATAGGCATCTCCCCCACTTTTAATACTTGGAGATACTTCAGGCATATATTATTTTTCTGGGATAAAACTGGAGTCACATTTCTTTCACATACTCAAAAGGAACAGATATACTTCTTATAACTTCCAGACAAATAGTTTCCGCTGCTTATATCTACTGACCTCTTTTTTTTTTTTCATCTGTACAATCATATCCAATTCTCAGAGACTGCCTGGACAAGTGCCTGCAGTTTTCTTGGCTAGATTTTTGGAAGTTGTTTGCCATTGCCTTCTTCCTAGGGCTGAGAGAGAGTGTCTGGCCCAAGGTCACCCAGCTGGCTTTGTGCCCAAGGTGGGACTAGAACTCACAGTCTCCCAGTTTCTAGCCCAGTGCCCTAACCATTACACCAAACTGGCTCTTAATAGTTTATCCAAATTTGTACAATTATTTATGAATTATAGAAGACAATATAACATGCTGTATTGCCTAGTAAATAAATTGTGTTGTCTGTGTGTACTTTTGAGTCAATCTTGATTCCTAACAACTGCCTGGACTAGTCCCCGCAGTTTTCTTGGCAAGATTTCAGAAGTGGCTTGCTATTGCCTCCTTCCCAGGGCTGAGAGAAAGTGACTGGCTCAAGGTCACCCGGCTGACTCTGTGCATGTCAAAATAAATTGATAATGGGATTCTGATGCAACTTTGCAATCCTATTTATGTTTATTTGGAAAATATGTCTCCTTCTGTTTCATGAGGCCTGTATGAGTCACTTACACATATAAATAAATGCATGTTGATATGAGCCCATTGACAATCTCATGTGATGATTTTAGAATTGCTTCCTTAAACCAATGGTCTGCAAATGTTTTGAGACTGCAGCTTCCCGAATTCCCAAATTGCCCCAGATGAATTGCTCTAAAGTCTATGCATCTTCTACAGTATATTCTCCCTTCTCTATATTTCAAGAGAATGTATTCAGAAAGTACTGTGCTCTGTGCTCACTGAGATACTCAAAGCACTTTCCACCAGAAACCTGCACAAGAGGCTAGAAGTTCTAAAGGTGCCTTCTTAATTGTGAAGATTTTATAATGATACAAATATAGCAAGTAAAACAGAAATGAGCATTCATTGAATTATATTTAGAATTAGATATAATTCTTAATATACTATAGTGTTAAACTCTTTAGTGGTAAATTTACCGCATTATACCTGAAAATATCCTAGGTTAATGAATAGATTCTAAAGGGCTTGTTGCAACTATCTCATCATTTACTACACTCCTGCTAATGAAAAATATTTCAGTGACGACAGAAAAGAGATTACTCTAAAGTTACACAAAAGATTAACAGAGATCATACTACAGGGGGAAAAAGGCTCTGAGTGATAAGAGTCAAATCCTGTAAGGTTTTAATAAGGTTCATCACATACAACAATTTATATAATCAGTTTCACTCAAGCCAGAAGAAACAGATGCTTTTAATATAAATATCCAAAATTATGTTCTTTGCAGCAAAAGTAATAAACTTTCTGACTCTTACTGACATCAGTTAAGAAAGAGGCACACACACTTTGACATTTACTTCCTAAAAGATAAAAACTTGAACTGTTAGACATTTACTAGTTTAAAAGTGAATCGAAGGGAAATTGACTTAGCTCTGCTGTTATTGCATCATTAGAAACTGTGAAGGTAGAGACCTGGAGCCACGTAAAACCACACAGTAAGCCACAGGGACAGACAGAACTTTTAAATGTTTTATCTCTGCTACACTCCTGACATGCAAGCATCACAACACTTCTCACTGCTCAAGATCAGGCACCATTACATTCTTGTCTGTGATGTACTGCATTTTTTTCTTCCCACTTCCTGGCTCCAGGGAGCTCCAGAAACACGTTCCTGTGTTCCCAATTTTATTTACATCTGGCCATAGATAAACTGTCCCAGGAATCCAATTCAGGTGGTAGACATCTCATACAATTCTCATTCTGTTGAAAGGTTATTCTCTGTCTAGATTCCATCCTGCATCATTACTCAATCAGTTCTGTTTAGACAACACCTGCCTTTTATCCTCATTTGTGTTTCATCACAACCCAATGAGATACAGAATATCAAAATTTACTCAGTGAGCAACATGACTGAATAGGAACTTAAATTGGGATCTCTCAGCCCTACTTTGACAGACAAAGTCTCATTTCAGCAAGTATTCTCACTTGTTATCTGTACGTAAATGCTGATTATCAAGTATGTCTGCAGAATGGTATCCTAACTATTCCTCCATTTCCTATTGCTAATATTACACAGCAGAGCTTGCCACCAGCCCCATTCATTAGCTAAGCCTGGGTTAGATTCAAATTAAGTTAGACTTCTGGTAACTTCATGGACATGTTCATACAGTTTTCTTATCAATAGTATAGAAGTGGTTTGCCATTGCCTTCTTCTGGCATGTTTTTTGACTTCTTGCTATAGCCTACATTGTTGGTATTTTTCCTTCCACACACAAACTGGGACCGATCTTGCTTAGCTTCCATGCACAGACAAGATCTTCCAAGTGCCACTATCTGCTGAACCCTGACTGGTATTCTTACATAATATTCATGTTTGCAAGCCTTTCTTTGTACTTTCTGTTTTACATTTACAATATACTTCTGGATAATGTACTGAAGAGGCTAACAGATTTCATATGAACACAGAGTTTTCATGCCAGTGTTGAGTTCTTCTAGCTATGCAGCTTTCCTTATTCACTTCATGGTAGAAGCAGATCTGTGTATCCTTTCCTGGTAGAAGCAGATCTGTGTATCCTTTCCTCCTTTACACCTTGGCTCCATAACAGGGGCAATGTACACCTCTTATTCAGATAAGATATTTAGAAACTCATTGGACAAATGGCTACCAAGGAAGGATACTTACACGCATACAGTACACTAAATTCCAAAAGGATCAGTTGAGATTGTGTTTAAGAAATGAACAAAACCTGCACATACAAATGTAACAGAAAGGTTCATCATAGGTTGCTGGACTAACGCAATGCAAATACAGTCATATTTTTTGATATGATGAGTGATAAGATAAATGAGAAATATGATGTCAGAGTGCTGGTAATAGTTAACCCATGGGTTCAGTATTTTCTTCTTTTTGTATAAAATCATATCATAATACTTTTATAATTCATATCTATCACATTGAAGAGTACAGGGGAAAAGATCTATACATCATTTGTATAGAAAATACATATGTAAATACAAAATAACAGATGTAAATTCTTATGAGGTAAGTTTCTGATCAATGTACATTATAGCGAAACTTTTTTTCAGGCTGAGGGCAGCAGTGGGCCTTTCAATGGCATCTTAGGGATTGCATGGACTGGAACAATCACAGAAATGAAATTTGATTAGTATATATATTTGCACCCACACACCCACACACACCCACACACCCACATGAACAATGGATATGACTGTGCGCATCAAAGAGTGATAGAATGTGCCTGGAGCCTCAGGTTGTACATATCTTTGTTGCAGTGTGTTTCATACAGTGCTGGATGTAGATGCATATACTAGTCACTGAAATTCTCCCCAAAAGCAATTTCTTATGTGTCCATTACCTTGTTGCACAGAAAACAGAGCTAACTTATGCTACAGGCAAAAGCTGAACGTATTTGAATAGATTGTGTTAACTTTAGCTAATTCTGTTCTGTGATTCCTTTATTAATCAGATGGAACCAACATCACTGTTAGATCTGATTTAACTTGCTGTATGGGCATTAGTTACCCTTGCCTTTAAAAAAATAAATAACAAGATTCTGAAAGAAATATTTTCTGACTCACAGCTCGATTTGTAACTTGATAAAAACTACCCTCTTCAGAAACATTATTTCTGGTGGCTTAAGAGTTAAAGAAGAATACACACACACACACACACACACACACTCAAAAGGCATTTCAGGCTTAGATCACAAGAAAGCACAGTCTAACATTCATACCTAGAATATTGGTATAAAATTAATAAGGTGGCTTTGGAGCAGATGAATGACCCACAGCATAGTACAGAGGGCAAGAGTTCAAACATAAATAAATATGTATAGCTGTGCTTCTTCCTATCTGATGTGAGTGGTTTCTTGCAAGTTCTCAACTTCTTCCAATTTGAAAGCATTGAAAGATGAACTCTATTTGGAGAGATATACCATAAACAACCTTATTCATTAAGGTTGGGAATATCCAAAAGGAAAAAAAAATGTGGGGAAAGTCTAAATGGAAACATATTTGAATGACTCTGCCACTGGATTTCAGTTTCTTTACCTCCTTCTATATCCCACCATCTCCCATTCTTAACCAAGGGATGGTATTGCTATATAAAAAAGATTCCTCCTGACCTAGCAAAAGTTAATCTGTTTTTGAGGACCTTATTGTTTATATCAGCTTGGAACATTACAGTTTACTGTAGTTCAGAATTCTATCAATGTTATGCTGTCTATAGGAGTTACCTCATTCACATGACATCTTCAAAAGTGAGCTTTTTGTGAATGTGGATTGAAGTTATGCATTCTTCTTCTAGTTCATTAGAATCCATAATCCATAATCTATGCCGTCCTTTCAAAGTTTCAGACACTTCTTGTCAGTGACATATTCAATGGCAATAAGGTTCTTTAGTTGGATAACTTGGACGTACTGTCAATTTTATAGAGGCTGTGAATCTAGATTAGTTCAATGTGAGGTATGTGACAGCACTTTGCAATTACATTTAGTTAAGAATTCATACATTAGGCTTAGGACTGGCAGTATTAATACACTGTAGTAACTTCTCTATGTATGTACATATATCTTTATGTGCTACGTCATGGTCATGTGGCAGAGTGCTGGAAAGCGTTTGGCCCGAGAGATCAGAAAAATCACACACCGGGCATTTCTATAAAAATAAATTTATTTACAGAAAGCTTCTTACATAAACATATTTACAAGCTTCTGCATTCACACATGCTCAGAGAGGAGTGGGAGGACGGCTGTGTAGAAAGGAAACTGAAACTAGTAACAAGCCCAGGCAAGCTGCCCTCCAGGCAAATCAGGAGCTTTCCCTTATATGGTCCTGCCTTTTCACACCTAAAACTAAGGATACTTAAGTTTGACCTTCTGACTCTGCCAGAGTGATTTGTTACCATAGTAACTTAATGGCTTGCTCCTTGCAAAAAACAAGGAAATGTCAACAGGTCATTCCTCAAACAAGATTCTGATCTTCCCCAAATCAAATTTGACTTAAAATAATGCTTTTCTCTTTCTCATTAAATCTCTCAATCACTCTCTGAAATCTTCAGTTTTATGTATTTTCATATGAGTTTGCAAAAAAAGGTGAGAGTGAGATTGCCCAAATCTCAAGCTTTTGTGAGTTTTCAGACATTTTTGAGAAGACACCCAAATTGTTTTGCTTGCAACTGGAACTGAAAACTGTTGAAGTGGGGTATCTGAAGAATAATGGCTTTTCATATATTATCCATTAGAATTCCTGACAGTGACAATGTGCCAGGAAGATAAAATGTTTAAAGTGTATACAACTTTAGGAAAGCAGGAAACAATAAAAAGAAAATGATTTTTAAGGAGTTGTATCGCAAGAGCCAGGTATTACATTAAGCAGCTCTCAACAAAACTATGCACCAGCTGTGAGATTTAAAACTCACCCAGTTTCTAGCCACAAGACAAAAGACCCTCTCTCTCTTTCTGTTTTCACTTTTCTTTCTGCAAAAAGTCCTCCCAGAGCTGGCTTTAAATCAGTATTATCCAACCTGATGAACTCCAGAAATGTTGGACTAGAACTCTGAAAAATCCCAGCCAAAACAGGTGCTCTAACTGTGAATTTTGAGCATTATAGTCCTACACATCTGGAGGGCATTGTGTAGAAAACTGTTTCAAAATAGTAATTCAATCTATATTAGGGGATACTTTCTAATTCATTCGTAATCTTAAAAGAATTCAAAGTGATGTCAAAAAGAATCTCCCTTGCCCGTACAGCAACTCTTTAAAATTAAATCAAAATGACATACAATTAAAAAAGCAACCAGTCTCTTTTATTAAAAGGGTTATTCTTTTCATTATTAGCTTCCTTGGTAGAACAGTGCTATAAAAATATGCAAGTCTCAGTGAAGCTTCTAGCTATAAGTCCTAAATATAGTTATGAGCAAAAGTCCCAGCAAGATTTCTGGAGCAAACTCAGAGACACATTTTAGAATCAACATTTTGTTTTTAAAAGATCCATTTGCGTGCAAATGAAAACAACATTTGTTTTATTATATGCAGTTGTTACACTACCCTTATTATATTTTAGTCCTGACGTCAGCAATAAACAATAATAGGATTGTGAACTATTGCTCTTCCTAATAAAATTATGTTTCTTCCCTACATTATAAATCTAATACCTATTACATAAGCACCCATAAAGATATATCACTGACATTACCTTTTTAATATAAATAGGGCATTACATCTCTCAACAGTAAATATCCAGATTTATTTGTACACATTAACCATGTCTAGGATTAGCTCATGAGTTAGTAGAAGGAAAGATGAAAAGTATTATTAATACTAATTTGATTATCTTTTTACCCACTTGTCATATACCTTATTCTTCTTTTAGAGCAGTTTTTTTTCTCTTTAAAATAATTCTCCCATAATTTCTCAGGCATTTTAACATTAAGCTTGGAAGTTAAGGACAGGGCCGCAACTGGGAGCGGGGGGGGGCAAGCGGGGCATGTGCCCCGGGTGCCATGCTGGGGGCGCCAAAATGGGTGCGGAATCCATGTTTGCCCTGGGTGGCACAGACCCTAGTTGATTAATAACCTGGTTATTAACCTGGTTTGCCCCGGGTGGCACAGACCCTGGTTAATAACCTGGGCAAAAAACTAGTACAAGGAATATTATAGCCAGAAAGTTTCAGCTTAAGTCCAGTTGATTTACTGAAGTAAATACCTCCTGCCCTCTGCTCTTCTGATTCTGTGGGTCATGCAAGAGTTCACACAAAGCTCTTCTGCTTGCTTGCAAAGAAATATCATATCAGCTGACAGATTAGCTGAACATGGATATCTGGAAAGATAAGCAATTGGGCTATTCTCATTTCAGTCTCAGTAATTTAAACACAAGAAATCTTTACTTAATTCTCCATCACTAGAAAAATTATTTGAACTGCCATTTAAGATAGGATCCAAAATCACTCGACACACTGAGTCTTCATTACATGGACAGGGAATGGAAACCCAGCAAACCAATATAACCCACAGATCTCTTAAAATTATATAATTGCATTAATAATTAAGAGCAGAATGAAAATTGATATTCAGGCAATGGTTTTATTGTATACCACCCAGAGTTCTTCTTCTGGGGGGAGATGGACTGTGGCAAAATTTGAAAAATAAATAATTTTTTTTAAAAATTATACCAACATATCACTTACAAAACAACTGCAAGCTCTGAATTCTCCAAGACTTCTTCATCAGGTAAAATACTAAAAATCCAGGGGAAAAAAAGGCAGAGGGATGAAAGAAATGTGATGTTAGACTGTTAAGGAGCAGCAGATGTTTTAGCACACCAAGCCCTCAACAACCACGTTAGCATCATCCTTTGAACCTCCAAACGTCTAGCTAACAGGGAACCTCTTGAGTTGGTCAGTGCACCTTCCAATTAACCAAAGGTGAGCAAAAATCAGTACTCCAGCATGGGAAAGAAGGTCAAAAAAGTCAAGGTGGCAGGTTACTGAAGTCCCCCACTTTTTTTTACATGAGTCGCACATGTGATGCACATAAAACAGGGGCAGGGCTTTTTTTTGTGCAGTTGTAGCTCAGATTGAGTGGGAAGGATGGAGGAATGGTGCCAAGTGACCACCACACTCTGACATCAGTAGGAGGGGAATCCTTGGAGCTGGGAAGCGGGAAAAGACCGAAATTTCAACCAGTGGGAAATTGCCTTTTCCACAGCTGCAGATAAAATGCAGCAATACTCTCTTTGCAAGGCTTTTTCTGGAGAAGTAGCAGAGCTGGAAGTGAATCAGTTCAGCTACAGTAGACCCATGGAAGCCCCATGGCATTGTGGGAACAAAGGGGCATGACACTGATCTGAGATTAGCACAGCCCCTGGATGCTGGGGGCAACTCTTTGAACTATACATTGTGAAAGAGGTAGAGTTGTTGTTTAGGTTGTGGGGGAATATTGACATTCAAAAGCCTTGAGATCTGGGGGTTTCCCAGTTATTTGCATGCATGGTAACAAGAACTCACAAGGAGCAATTCCCACTACATGTACATTAGGAGGGCAGTCATGATATAGAGATATCCCTATGGCATTGTAAACATTGGGCATGCTTTGTGACAACTTTGCTTCCTTTCTATTATCCAGCATCTGAATCTCAAACGTCCTTCTAGAGTGACTACAGAACAGTATTCTTGGGAGCTGCTTACTAGTTATGGACTGTTGGAAGGAGCTGCTAAGCCTGTTGGGACTGTCATTTGGGGGTGGTGTGACAGTGTGCGTTTGCCAGCATTGTGTTATTTTGGCAGCCTCATTGGTCCTCTTTTATTCATAAACATCTTCCTATTTTAAACATCCAAAATACTGTGACTTTCCCTCAGCTTGTAATACGGTCTAAAGAAGCTGCTTGCATGAGCTCAATTTTTCTGCGAATGTATTAACATGACATAATTAACATGAGTTAATTAACATAGGATAAGCTTTGCAAACTTATTAGCACTTGCAAACAGAGCAGAACTGACAAATATTTCAGTCTAGTTTTTCAGCTTTAACATACGCATGGCTTTAATGATTTTAACATACCTGAATATTGGGTGGAATTTAAGTCTTGTTGAAATCAGTGGTTCTTAAGTTAGTCATGACTTATCTGCCTCAATGATTTAAATGCTGCCAAAGCGTGTTCAGTTTAGTCTGGAATAGCTCATTCAATACCTGTGTGCTTTGATTTCAGCACACATCCATGTGGCATGAAAAAAAATTAATTGAAGGAGAAAAAGCCAACAGATTTCATATAAGCTGTGTGGGGCAGATGTTCTATTTTAAAAAATGCCAGTACTGCCCCCCAAAAAGTATTACATTTATCAGATATTGAAATCCTATGGGAGGGAGCTGTTTAATTTTTCAATTAAATGTTCAAACTGTACATTTTCAATACACATATACATATATACCTATTTCCTCATACAAGGGCTTCATCAACTTTTTTTTCAGACCTTTTATTTTCCCATTAACAATCATGAGTTAGCATCTGCCTATGATTTATGGGTTTTGCTCATGGGCTTCTTAACAAGAACATAAGCTAAAGTTGACTTTCAATAATAGTTTTTCCTATCAAGGTCTCTTGCAAGAAAAATCTTATGAAACTCCTGTGGAAACAAAAAGATTTTGTTGCTCAAGTATGCAGGACATAGTTATCTGTTTTGGGGGGGGGGTGTTGTGCAGAGGTTTATATAACTATGAGGTCCCAAACAAGACTGAAACTTATATAAAGAAGGAAGAGGCTCATACTTATTCATTCTCCAGCCGCTTGATCTGCAAAATTCTTTTTCCTTCCCTCTGACTTAAAAAGACAAAACCATGCCAGGATTGGGCCCACACAGGATATAGTACCCACAGCAAAACTCAACAGGGCAGTTGCATTGTTGTGCATTTAACATCTTAAGCCTAATTTATTACAATTCTAGAACACCAGTTTTCATCATGGCTGCCATCAAGCTTTCAAAAATTTGATAGTTGTGTTAAGCATACACACTAGATCCCATCAGATAACAGAATTATCAGGGGCATATGTCATGCATTTCTTTGTTGTAGAAAAACTTGTGTATTACAAAATCCTGTTACCCTTTTATCAAGTAGGAAAAATATACTTTTAGACTCTCTGCAAGATGCCCTAATACACAATAGGAAGGACGCGGTGGCTTTGTTCCCGTGACATGCTTTGGAGAAGGGGTAAGGTGTCATGCAAACCAGTCACCATGGGTTTAAGGAGAATTAGGTTTCGCTCCAAGTAGCCAGGCAGCATGGGGACCCCCAACTCTGTCCATGGTGTTGCCAACCTTCTTTAATTATTTTCTGTAAGTTTTTTATTTGTTTGTTTGTTTGTAGAAAACAGCTTCCCAGTTTCCTTTGCTGCATCACTGAAAATGGCTACTCTCTGTTAGATTGGGACATTTTGTAATGCTAGAAGAGTTGACTGTGTCATCTATGTTGCGTGAACATGATCCAAGTTTCAGAAGAAAATGGAACTACACAGAATATCCATATTGATCCTGTGCTTGTCCTGTTGGTCTTGGGGATGTGCAGTTCATGCAGGAGACCCACAGTCAGCAGGCTTCAGACACTCACAAAAGCCCCTTTGTTTTCCCTAGGGTTTCCAGATATCATACAGTACAGCTGAAATTTCCCAACAATGGGGAGAAAGTGTCATTTCCTACCAATTTGGGGGATGGGAAAAATGCAAAAAATAATGTCTAAATATTACTTTATATTATGAACTTATAACTATTGCATCAATTGTTTTGTTTTATGTCTGAGTGTGTTAGTTATAAGCACATAATAAATAGATGAAGTTCCTGTTCCCCCTCAGTCATAAACGAGGAAATGCTCTTTGCCTGAAGGGGAGACCATACATGGCCCTTGGCTCTTCAGTGGTCACTTTCATCAGACACCTTTTGGAAGAAAATGTGTCTGGGAGCAGCCCGGGGCAACTTGAGACATGGATGCCTGCTCTGGTCTACTTAGGCGTCGGGTGAGAGGTCTGTATGAATAAGCCTCTCTGTCCCTGTTCCCCCTTTCTCCCCCTCTCCCTGAACCCTGACTAATGTCTTGAAGGAAATCTTTACATGTTTGATTTTCAAGTAGATGGTAAAGATTCCCTCCCCATCTGTAAAAACGGAAGGAGGAAAGGAAGGAGTCATGGGGAGAATGTTGATTTTAATGGGGGGGGAGGATCCCCACCCTGCCGTTCCTTTCACCAAGTAGAGAGAGGCAAGGGGGAAAAATCCACGGAATGAGGCTTCAGCCTTGGCACCTGCTCCAGAACCTTCTTGATGAAGCAAAGGTTGTCTTCATTAAGAGCATTAATATTCATGTGGCATGGTAATTTTGACACAGAAAAGGTCTCTGTAACCTTTTCTTGTGTTAGAATTTTTTACTTCTCAAGGAAATTACAGTCCAGCAATGACTTAATTAATGCTGGGTTTCTTCAGCAGGTTTTGAAGAGCTGTCAGTTTCGGCTTGCCGTGGCTGTCAACGGGGGTGAAGTCTCTGGCTGGATAGATTGAAAGGAGGGAGGAAAGACACCCAACTTCCAACATGGATCCATGCTGGGGGGAGGGGGAGGGGGATGGAGGGAAAGGGAAAGTCACCTACATCTCCAGTGTTAGCTTTAATTAGCAGCCTGCTTGCCTTAATAAGAGGTCATTTAATATTGGTCTGTAGTACATAGCCTGCATTAAATAGCCCATTTTCTTTCAGCCGGTTTCTATAGTCCATTATTTTCATTGAAGCAACTCTTCTCATTTTATTTGGGGGATCATACCTCTTCCCTCTTGCTATGGCAGTGGGAGGGGGGAAGGAATGGACAGAATGGGTCTGATTTAAAGGAGAAGTACGCTTGGGAACAAGTAATAAAGAAAACAGGCCCAGGATTTTGACTTATCCTTCCCCACTGAAAGAAGAAAAAAGAAAAAACATTATTTATAAACCAATGTTTCCTCCTCATTCATCTAGTTTTGTTTTATCTTACAACTGATTTGTGTTATTACAAATGGAATAAGCTTCCATGACAGGTGGACAGGTTATTTAAGAAGGAGATAATTGTTGGGAAGATTGACATCATCATCATCATCTCATTGTTATTTAATTACCTCTGTTCCACTGTTGTCTCCACTTTCTAGGTAAGTGTGAATCTGCAATAAACCCTAATCCAGGAATCCATAGGATGCACTTTGTGATTTCTGACTTGTGCTACTGTACAAAGTCCACTTTGTTGAAGGGTTGTGAGCAAAGTGAAATTACAGCCTGCCATTTCAGATCTCTACCACAATGTATTCAGTGTGGAGACACTTTTTCAGAAAAAGTAGGTGCTAGCAAAGCCAATTCAAGCAATAACTATTCCACAGAAGCAACCTCAAAAGTTTAAATACATAATAAATAAGTTGATTGCAAAAATACAATTAAACTATAATGAGGTTTAACAAAGTTAGGAGCCAATGCAGAGATCATTGGGCAGAATATCAGAGCTAGCTTGAGAAATCTGCATTTTCAATAAACCCTTGAGCAAATTTTTGTGGAACCTTAAAAAAAAATCTGGGTTTTTGTTTCTATCCCATTAAATAAGTACAAGCTGATACAATCCTATGTGCATTCCCTAGTGGAAAAAGAGAATAAAAACAAAGCTTATGTGGGCCCTATTATCTACAAAATTCATGGTGCAGTGCTGAGTCCTAAAAGCAGAATGGACTGACACATTTTCAGACTCCCTGATACTCTTTCCTCCTCCTAAAATGGGAGCAGTGAACTATATCCCATAATGGTTTTTTAATGACTGTAACATAAAAACTGTACAGGATCTGGCATGATGAAAACACAATAGAAAAATTATCCATATACCACAAAGCATGGGTCTTATTTTAGTTTTAAAATAATTATATGGAACTTTGGAAGCTTACTGAACAATAACCCATGCTGCTCGATAATAAATACTAAATAATAAATAATTGTAATTAGCCTGACCGTGTATGATCTGAGGTTCATATCCTTGTCCATTTAGTACAACAGAAGATTTATGGTCAAGTATTCCACCTTTTTTTTTTTTAAGCACAGCGTGGAGGATCAATTCAAACTAGAAACAATGTTTTAAGGAAGTGGATTTTACTTTTTGCCTTACATCATTTTTGCAATGAAAATCATCTATTGAAAATACCCCAGTGCAAAAAATACAATAAAAATATGTTTCTGTTTACTCCCAAGAATGTGTATGTATATGTGTGTATGAGACTATGTTCACTGAGATGACATTACGACTGGGTGGATTTTAAATCTCCTACTCAGGATTTGCCCCTCCACCTCTTAATAAATACATTTTAAATCAGTGGAAATCAAATTAGGGATCCTTAATTGTTATGTAGAGTTTTCCCCTTTGATGTTACAGAAATCAACAAGAACAGATCATTTGTAACTGAATGTGAGATTTCAGCTTCAATAGACAAAGTAAGGCTCAGAGGAAAATTGTGTATAAGACAATTGTTTGGATTGTTCATAAACACCTTGTGAAATCTCAGTGGGCTATAACAAAACTAGAAATGCAAAAGTTTTGAAAACTGGGGTATTGTATTAAACCTATATAACCTATTTCTTAGATTAACAGGGACATGTAAGGATTTTCTTTCTGAAGCAGCCTATTTATGATCTCAAAAAGACTCCAGAATATGTAAATAGGCTTTATGGATCATGGATGAGTTTTATTAGGTAAAAGATTATGCTACACAGTTAGGTTATAAACATCAGCCAGAGACAATGGCATATGCATGTTTTTCACAAATTATTCTGACGTTTGTCTTTGTTTCTAGATACAGTGTGAGTTGATACAGAAAACTCCGCAAAGTTAGCCCTTGGTTACCTATGTGGTTACTGATGGTCTCTTGTGCACATGCAAAGGAATTATTTCCACCTGGTAACCTTTCTAACAGTCCTAGTATCTACATTCAGCAAACTTCTGGCAGCAGGGCATTCTCCACTGGGCTAAATAATTTGCTCAGATTTATCAAATAATTTACTCTGATTTTTGGCTGGATTTAAATTGATATTTTTTAAAGATCAAAATTCTGTAACTTTTAAGTTTAGACATATTTCTAGTTTCCCTGGTGCAAACCTGGTGAAATCTTGTAAGTCCATCTTCTTTTTGAGTATTATCAACACAAGTTGGATGGGGGTGAGCGTGTGTAGATTCAAGATACGTGGGAGTTTATAGGATCGAACTTGATTTTAAAACAAATCTGCACATCTGCTTTTGTAAATTTGGAATCTGGAGCAGATTCTCAAGCCTCATAACAAACCAATTCCATTCACACGAACATGCATTTTTGACTGTTCATATATGCACATATGGACATATGGGAAGACATAAGATTTTTTTTTAATCTTACTGTAAACCAGTGTTTCTCAACGTCAGCAACTTTAAAATGTGTGGACTTCAATTCCCAGAATTCCCCAGTCAGCAGGAGTCAGCTGAGGTTGAGAGACACTGCTGTAAACTATAAAGAGGCTTTGCCTAGTGCTTTTTAATTTTTTTGTCTTGAAAAACGTAGTTTTCCTCATTTCTTACCAGTTTTTCCATGCCAATCTGCAGCTGTTTTTGGAATACTGTTCCTCAGAACGGCCCAACGGGAGCATAGGAATTCATTCCAAAATATATTATTTTAACACCAGGTTGAGTGAGATTTTTAATACATTTTCTAAATAATCTGTCATGTACTCTGCAATCTGCTGGCACTGGAGAATATCTCATAGCACTACAAGTAGAGCTGTATTTTTAATGTCATTACATAACAAAATAAATATTTTATCTTTCCTGTGCATAATAGAGTAATTAGAGAACACAGCATAATGGATTAGTACACATCAGTGATGCATATTAATCACAGTATGGAGACAGATCACTACAAGATGCAGTAGAAATTCAGTGAGTACCCACTTATATACTAATGTGTAAAACATAAATAGCGCAGTCTTTGTATTTCATGGATATTTCATTCGTCTATAATTTGGAAGGAGCCGCATAATTCCCTCTGGACCATAAGACTGGCGTGTATCAGGTTCAAGATTTGGAGACAGCATCTCTAGTTAAGTGCATCTGTATAATAGCATAGTCAGGAAAGACTCAAGCTGACAGCATTGATACCATTACAGAACTCACATTTATTCCTCCCTTGGTCACATCTGGATTTGGGTGATTTTAATGCATTCTATATGGCGCTAGTCTCAAAAGAGATTCTTAAAGAACTACTGCCTAAGTTCAAAATGCCACTGCCATATTATTAACTGAAGCAGGCTACAGGGAACAGATGTCAATTTGTAAACAGTTGGTATTCCTTCTAATAGGACTTCCAGGACCAGGCCTAAGGGTGGTGTTAAAATCAAAAGCACCAAAGCAGGAGCAAACTTTTTGCCCCCTTAGGAATGCACTTCATTAAGAATGTTACATAAATTACCTACTGGTCTGAAAAACTTTCTTTTCCAGATGAAGACCAATTTCATTTGCATGTAAGAGAAGATAACTGAATGGTAGATTTATCACCGGCAAGCCGTAGTCACTTATTGCTGTTACAGCATGTGAATAAGATACGTTTCTGATAGAACAATTCATATAGTTAAATCGATAATAAATGCTTGGAATGAAAAAGAAGAGCAAAATCCATTTCTACCTCCATTTTACCCCCAACTGTCTTTGTTCCCTTTTCAAGTAGCATGAATTAATTTACAAAACCAAACATTTTTTTAAACACTTTCAGTGCTACCGGAGACGGCAAATTCTTGAGTGTGGAAAATTAGTAAGAAGATTATCTGATTTAAATCACAATTGGAACAATTCAGTTTTGGAGAATGCGAAAGTGGGTGAAGAACATCAGGCAAATGGTAAATGTAGCCCAAATGTTAAAACATTTCCCCATATCCAACTGCCTCTTTTCACTGTTCACGCTGCTATATTGTAATGTCTTATTTAGAGCAAGTTTTCCCATGATTGATTTTCTTCTCACAATTTTAACACTCTGCTGTTGTTTCTCATTTCTCTCTTCATTTCTTAGCCTCTGTGATCTCTGATTTTTTTCCTCCCCAATAGCTGGCTTAGATGCTTGAATGAGACATCCAACCTTTTAAAGAAATCATTCATTTTGTTTAAAAGGTTGAATATGTCATGATAAGTTTGATGGGGCTGATATTAAAAACTAAGTGTTCATTTTGATTGTGTTGGGGGGCTAATATTATTGGAAAAAAAAAAACCTAGGCCAGGTCTGCAAGAAAAACAGAGATGTAGAATGCCAATGGATCTTTTGGGCAGCCCATGTTGCCCCTTCAGAGCAGCTCTCTGTTCCTTTCCACTCCTTTTTATTTTATGAAATAATTCCAGGAACAGTTATGAATTGGGGCATAACAACTATAAGTACCAGTATAATATCTTGTCATCAGTTTTATAATTTGTTCTTTGCCTTCTTATTCTGGTGTGAAGAACTAATTGAAATGTATACATTAGGAAGGTACTGTCTTTTCTGAGGATAACTTAAAGATTTCTTGACATGCTAGTTTTCCAGACAAGGGGTAGCATTTCATTTGTTTACATTCTGAAGTAGTTCAGTCTGGGACAGCCTACACCATACATTAATTCAGCACATTTGATTTGTCCTTTTGCTCAAAACATTGCTACAGAAAAGTTCCGAGTTTTGGTTGTCATTTTTGTTAGTATTACCTTGGCAACTTGGCATCACTTTGTTCTGGAAAAGATAGTTTGAAGGCTGGTGGGAATTATAAGAAACTTTGAATTAGGCAAATGCTTAAATTCAATTCTAAATTAAAGGGAACATTCAGACAGAACTAAAATTAAATTAACGAAATATTGTTAATAATATTTGGTGTATTTTATCATTTTCCCCTTCTGCCCCATTTAAAATTACACTTCGGTGACACTTTTGGGAGGGATGGTCTAGAATATACCCATGACTTTGGCAGCCAAATGAAGTTCTGAGGACACAAGTTGTGCATCTCTGGTTAGGGTGAACATTGGGCTTGTACCAATTTAGATCAACCACCATTTTTTCCTTGTTTGTCATATTATCTCAATCCAGACAAATTAAATATAACTAATTTCCATTAACCAGCCAAATTTCAACCATTGTTTAGGCATGTTTCAGCTTACTGTGGTTATGATTTATCCATACATGTTGCATTCAGAAGACATACATGTGCAAGACATTTTAAATATAAGTTTAAACTATGGCTTAGTGTTATATCCAAGCTTAAGCCATGGCTTTGGAAGACAACTACAATTTATTATAGTCAAGAGAACTCTATCTTCTTGATTGCCACAAGGCGGTAAGAAAAGACAGGGATTCAGTCAGAACCAGAGAGGTCTGGAGAATCCCAAAGACCATAGCAGAGACAGAGAAGGCTCAGGCAGGTGAACTGTCAAGAAGGACATATGCATATGCATATACATTGCAACAACCATATATACTCCAGCTGTGCAACCTCCAAGAACCTACAATATCCATTTCACTTATAAATAAACAGGTAGAGACACCTACTGCTGCTGGAAGACAATGTAGCCTGCATCTCAGTACACTTTAGAGCTGATCAATTGCTTCTAAAGCACTGGGAATAAGAACCCAGAAACTGCAGGGTTTTATTTTAGTGTAATGAATAATTCCGTAAAAGAAGTTAAACCTTTCAATACAGTATCAATCGCTGTTGTCAGCGGAGAGGAATAGTAAATTAAGCCAAAGCATGGCTATAGCACAGCAGCAGTCAAATGCATAATGTATGCTATTAGTAGTCTCCAAAACTATTACTAAATCTTCTAAAAACTTTAATCTGTCCCTGGGTGCTTGGAAAAGTCAAGAAGCCCTATCTGTTTCAGCCTCAGTTGTGAAAAAACACTTGCCGCACTTCTGCAGAATGTTTCGGAGTGTCATCTGTTTGTATTTCTGCTTATGCTGAAATGTATTCCCCACCTTGCAGCCAAAGAGCTTTTAAAACAAAGCTATCTCGTTACAATGCTAAAATAATGACCAATAACAGAAAGTGGATTTAAGTTCAGTTTCCCTAAAGATCCTACCTTCCATTTATCCCTGGCATCTATAAAACAGAGGTAAGTACTCATAAAACAAGGACAACGAGGAGTAAAGGAGAAGAAAGAGGAACAAGGAGGGTCTCCTTACAAACATTCAAAGAGAACATCCAGATTCTTTCCCTCCAACCATCCTCTCTGCAGTGAACATGGGTTGAAGCCCAAGTGCAGTTATCAAGGAAATGGTAAGTAGCTAGGCTGACTGCATTGATTTTATTTGAAATGTGTGTGTAACTGTTGTCTTCCCTTGTTCTCCTTATACAGGAAAACCACCATTCAATCAAATCTCCATTTAACAGATACAACAGACAAAAAATTGAATACCAGCATCCTCTGAAAAAACAAAGTCCATTAAAATCAAAACTTTTCTGGGAAAGGATTGTGGGAGACACAGACAAGACGGAAAGGATAAGGAGGGGTGTGCAGGCCAACAGGAAGATTGTAGCAGTGGTAGGAAGATGGGTGGAAGGAACTGAGAAGATTAGGGTTCAATAAATCAGTGGGGATATTCCACACCATGACATTGGTTGTAGCAGCAATGGGATTGTCAGGAAGAAGCTATGAAGGTGCTCTCCTTGACCTCTGATTGCATTGCCATGGGGCACTTTAGGCTGCAGGGGCAGGGGAGGAGTGATTGTTTTAAGACCATAGAAGACTTTCCTGTTCCTTTAAGCTGAAGACCTGGTTCCTCCAGTTTCCTCCAAGTTCTCTATCACAACTAAGGGAAGTGGTGGACAAGATGACAATCAATGTGCTAAATTCTCCTGGCTTGAAAAAAATCAAGAGGCCCAATGCATAGATTTATGCATGGCAAAATGACAAACAAGCTATTTATTAGTGCACAAAAGAACCTTTCAAATTTAACAGCCATTCAGATTAACAGATATCTCTTCCTCCCAAATTATCTGTTAAATTGAGGTCCTGTAGTTTCCTTTGAAGCCACCTCAGTAAGAATAGTTAGCACTAACATTTATGTAGAAGTTGGAAGAACTTCTGAATTGGTTTTTCTGAGATCTAGCTTCATACAGAGGCAAACTTCTGAACTTTTTAGGTAGAGATAGAAAAATTTTATACCTTGTCACAAAAGGTATATAACGAGGGGGGCAAATGGAAATCGGTGTTCTAAATCAAATTAGGCTTGGTCTGGAAACAAAAATATCACAAAACGTTGAACATGAAAAGTATTAGCATCTGATGTGAGGATCTCACAACATTCTCTTTCTTCTTTTGCTGTTTTGCAAATCTAATTATACTGGTCATTACTTTCACCTTGAGGGACACCACTTGAAATGACCATTTGATGACAGCTTGGTGGCCTCTGTGATAAGGAAATAAACCAGAAGCTTCTTTTTTGATCTTAGAGGAAAAGTGCTCCCATTGTTAAACAACCCTCATAATTAACACCTTTCTGTGAAACTTCATCAGAATCCAACAATCACAGAAACACTCAGAGGACGATACTTGGGCTGGTTAATCAGTGAGCCTTAATCAGTAAAGGTACCTTCAGGAATCTCAGATAGTATACTGAGTCTGCATGTGTGTTCATCTGTATCCATTTGTTGCCATAAATGGTGTTTTCTGCTCATATTTTCTGCTAGCTTTGAGAACACAGCATACGTTGAAAACATGAGAGAGACGGAGAGACCGTAGGGGGAAAAAAAGCAGCAAGATGGCAATACAAAAATTAACTCGCTTTATAAAGGCCCAGCACTTTGCTCCAAGACTTTTCCTACTCTCTTTTGTTCTGGCTTTATAGGTGCACATACTCAGATAGAGAGAGGAGCTTATAGTAAGTGGGGGAAGTGCAAGTAATCAAAATGTCATGCAGGGAGATAGAAGTGGGTGGACAGATATGTACAATTCACTGAATGTATTATACAGTCCACCTCAACGTCTATCTACTATAAAGAGACACAATTTATTTTATGTTATGTATGAAAATATTGGGCTCCCAGAGAAGGAATGTTAATGAACAGAAAAAGAAAATATGAGAACAGACTAGCCTTTAGAAAGATAGACTATTGCAGCCTGGGGTGTTATCTAGCTATATGGTCTGGTTTGGGCAAAATAAAATTAAATCCCAGTTGGGAAAGACAGGTCTGAAAGTGCCCTGACACTAGGAAAGTAGAGCAACATTTCTGGTTGGTAATTAATACCTTGGCAAGTGCTTGATGCTGCAGTCCCAAAAGGAGATGTCAAGAAAGTAGCTGCCCACCATTGGGGGGAGTGCTTTGGCTGATACTCAAATAAGAACCAGAAATGTAGGTTGCTCACTGTTCCCTTGTCCTGCCTTTATCCCCTGTAGAAGAGATACAGCTTGGGTGGCTGGGTGGGGAAGCGGGGACAATCTGAATTGTAAATGCTACACTTTGGGGAGTATGAAACAGCAGTTCAGGCCTGCAGAGTCATGCAAAAAAGAAAAGTGTGATGGTGGACTTGGGGTGCCAAGATATATTGTGTGGGAGGAACCAGGCAATCTCTACATTCCAGAATGGTAGAAGAGCTTTCTTTACCCAGCACACCCTATGTTTTCTTGGGAGTAAATCCCATGATATCTCGGGGGGGGGGGTGTCTTCTTTTGAGGAGACCTGAACAGTTTGGAAGCATTACCTGAAGTAGACCATGGCTCTTAGCAAAATGTACTGTTCTGTTGAGTTTTTGCTTTAATTCTCTCTAAATCCATTTCAGAAATGTCCTTATGAAAACTTCTCCAGAATTACAGAAGCATATGCTCTCCTAGCACAATTTCCAGTAAAACACTGGAAGTGACCCAGGCCACCATCTGAAGCCCTAAGGAGGGCCTTTTCTGTAGTAGCCCCGCACTTAGGGAATCAATTCTTATCTGGATTTATTGGGCTCACAATTTTGCACTTTTGACAGACTTAAAGGTGCAGATATGCAAGGCTTCTCGGCACATTTTGTTACTTGTAGTGTCTGCTCTGTAGTAATACAGTTTTACTAAGGTTGGGTGAGGGAATGTTTTAACTTAGAGATGGGAACTTTGGTCCTCTAGATGTTGTTCAACTAATATTCCCTGGCTGGGGCTGTTGGAAATTAAAGCTCAAAAACATTTGGAAGGGCAAAGGCTCTCGATCTCTGTTTTAATCGCAGTTGTTTGTTAACACTGTTTTCCTAATGTATATGATTTTATTTTTGCCAAGCCTTCTTGGATAGGTTTTGGTTCCTAAAGTACATAATAATAAGGAACAAGATCAGTTGAATGCAATAAGTAGAAGTAAAGAGCAGCCTTCTTTAAGCTGGTGTCCTCTGGAGCTGTTGGATTACAGCTCTCATAATCCACAGCCAGGTACCTGCAGACGTGAAGACTAGAACAGGTGGGAATTTTAGTCTGGCATACCTGGAAGAAATCAGGTTGAAGAAATATGTTTGTTGTGTGAATAAGCACACATTCTATTTACTTAGAACATCCTGCCTAGTTCATGCAGACTACTGGTGGGCTCCCTGTTTCTCTCTTATATTGTGTGTGTGTTCAGCCTCCCCCTCCCCACCCCTCAATATTGAGCCTAAGACACAATATCGACAAACTGATGACACCTGCAACTTGCTAGCTTGGCCAAGTTTGCCAAGTTTGACAAGCCAAAGTTTGTTAGCATTTAACCTTGCTTAACCTTTGCCCTTGAGTTACTTTCAGGTGCCCCAAAATTACGACTAGAGGCCAGAGATCTAATCTTCAGGGCTTAAAAATCGCTTTGGTTTCCCATTTTACACATATGGAAAAGCTTCAGAGTGTCAGATGCAATACTGTACTGATATCTCAGGGAACCTTTAATAAAATTCATTGCTCTGAATGTATTATCGTTTGAGGCAGGTCCCTAGTATTTAGGCTATTATTTAGTTAAAAAGCACCAATAGTAATTTTCTACCTCATGCCATTAAGCATGTGGTTTTCTTTATTCTAAAGAACTTCCTTGGCCTTTGTATTCATATATCTGCTATAGAAACCCTACAAATATATCAAAACAGACTTTGGGCCTGTTAAGGGTGGATTTGAAGTATCTGACTGGAACACACTACTCTCCCTCTTTCTTTCTTTCTTTCTTTCTTTCTTTCTTTCTTTCTTTCTTTCTTTCTTTCTTTTTCTTTCTTTCTTTCTTTCTTTCTTTCTTTCTTTCTTTTTCTTTCTTTCTTTCTTTCTTTCTTTTTTTGTTGAAAAGACACATTTTATAATAGTTCCACATAGTTTATGTAGTGTCTGACCTTCCATTAAAAAAAAGAGAGGAAAAAAAATACTATTACATCAGGTCCAGAAACTCTTGAAAAGAAATGTTTAAGCTACTGAATTCCTGTGGAAAGTAGGGTTTCATCAGTGCCAAAATGGTAAGATTGTATATTAGAAATGAAAAACAAAAATGTGCTGCAGTGAAATGAAAAAAAAATGGAGGAGAAAAAGAAAAAAAGAAGTTAATAATAACAGAAATTTCAGAGAATATAAAGATGATCCTCTCTCTAGAGACTTTAAGACAACAACCAAATATCTCCAAAGCAGGCAACAAAGAACACAAGTTTAGATGAACGGATGCCAGCACCATCTTTTCATTATTTCCTTCTATCGGTTTGAGAAATAGATGTAAGGGAATGAGCTGAGATGTTGGAAATAACACTGAAATTAGCTATGTAAATTAGACTTAGCCGAGACAGCACCTATAAAGCTAGACTGCACGTCCCATGCAGCAGACAGTTAAAAATTTGAACATAAGGTAGCATTTCCTTTATCATATCCCATAAAAATAGCAATTTGCTAAACCCTTGTAGCACAGTATGGAAGGTGGTGTATTTTACTGATAATGTAAAGCGATGACAGATAGCTCCATACTAGGAGGGTTTCGATGGTGTCGAGTTGTATAGCATAATAAATTGTCAGGAGCAGAGACAGCGGATAGTGCCGGCACTGCTCCACCTCCAGTAGCCAAATAATTCAGCCCCAGCGCAGTAATTATGCTGTGTGAAAATATGGGATTAATTAGACTGGTACACTAACACACTGTAGTCTCATTAAAGGCTGAGCAGCATTTCCATAGACGCTGGCACTTGAGCAGGGCTGCTGCTAATGTGAAAAGACAAAGTCGCCTCTTTTCACACTCCTTGCTTATTACCTTACTTAAGGCCACTTAAGCAAACTTCCAAAGGCAGCCTTGCAGAAAGCCCCATGTGTCAGGGCTCTTTCGTGATGCTATATCTCTAGAACTCATGGGGAAGGGAATTTAAAAATATATAGGGATTGGTTGGAGGGCACATCAAAGGGAAATGTTAACTGATTTCAAAGCAAATGCTTCCTCTCCCCTCACACCCCCAAATCTTTTTCTTAAAGAACTTATTTTGCTCTGGTGCATGGGGTATGATCTGACAGGGAACTACTCAGAAGTTTCCCTCAGATGGTTGATCTTAATTTCAATTTTAAGCGGCCACACAAGGAGGTCCGTGCCTTCAGAGACTGGAGGGAAAGTGTGAAAAAGGGAAAGCTCAAATTGCTTGTCATTTTCTAGTTCTGGAACACACTGCCATTAACTAAAGGGAAATCAGTACAACCTTCTGTTGCAAAGCTGGAGTTCCCAGGTATGATTAATCTTAGTGTTTCCAAGGTAGTCTTGCCATGGAGTTCTACCTCAAAGGTAGAGCAGATGGACCCTTAAAGGTGCAGTTTCCTGAAGGCTACTCTATATGGAAGCCATGTGTTTTAATGGCTCTCTATATGGCTTTGATCACTTTCACCCACACCAGTATAATCCACAGAGGAGAGGGGTTAATTCTGTCTGTAGGAAACTGTGAAGAATTTGCTTTATGAAGCTTTACCCAGACAACTGCATTTCCTCATGGCAAAGACAAACATAATTCTACACTTTAATTTCTACATCATACTTTTTTTTTTGTTTTGCTTCATTTCTATTCTTATTCTACCTTGAAAACTCTCTCCCACTCACTTTTTTTTTTTGCTATTTTAGTTTCTTCTAACATCCAGTCTGATACAAGCTCATTGTCAGTTTTGCCACTCAAAGATATCGTGATGTTCAACTAAGGAAATGGAGCAACATGGCTGTAGACCCACTATAAATAAGGCAATTGATCTGAAAGATTTATTTTCTGGCCTTTTTTCATGTCAAAATTATGAATGATCAGGAATTGATTTCTAGAAATAAATTTCACTTAATAATTCATGCCTGATTGCTAGGAGGCTTAACTGTGCTTGTGCTGGATGCATGTCTGTGAAATTGATACATGCCATCATCCCTTTCAAGCCAGTTCTGGCTGCTGATGGCTTTGAAACCAATAGCAATCTTATTAGAATGCTTTGCTTCTCCTATAGGCTGTCCTCCCCTCCTGGCTAAGCAAAAAGAAATCTTGGAATTCTTAAGAGACCATGTTGCAATGTGGCTTTTGTACAAATATCTGTGTCTCTCAAACTACAACTCCTAATTTAACTGTAAAAGCTGCCTACTCCAGCTGTTCCTCAGAAAGAAAAGCCTGGATCAGCACACCACTCTTCAAAATGCTGCTTATTTGGCTTAAATTCTGACTCTGACCACCTGCAAGAGCTTCAGAAAATCTAGGAAATCGAGGCAATTTATTCCACCCACTTTTGTTTCATCATAGTAAGGTGATGAACCTGGACATAGCTGTTCTTTATATTTGGGCCATGGCAAAAATATGCCCTCCTTGTTGTAATATAATCGTAATATTACATGAAACAATGAGCTCACTTGGAAAAAGAGGCCAATTCAGATAATCCTTTCTGATGTGATGTCGTCGTCTTCTTCAGTGATTTTAGTGAGTGGCTCTTAACCTTTTGGGGACAAGCCCCTTTCTGGTGAGAATGTTAAGAAAAAGTTTAACATCGTCCATGAATTCTGATCTAATTCTTTGGTTACATATTAATTATACTATAATCATCCGAAGAGTGACAAATAACTTATCACTGACAAAAACTCACAAGCAAACCAAGAAAGATGTATCTGATCCAAATCTTCTCCCTGTATGGTTAACAGAGACAATTATGTACAAGCATTTGCACAATCTCTATGGTCTTCATCCATTCTTTACATGTTCTGATTTATAAATTGGGTATGCCCAATTTATAGTTGCAAAAAAGGAAGAAACTGGAAAGTCTAGTAAAGAGTATTCTCCTAACCTTGACATCAAACATGATCACACATTTCTCAATGACTCCCGTCATTCCTTTAGCTTGAATTGCCTTGTTGAAGTTCAAAATGGCCTTTCATCCATTGGGAAGTAATATTTTGATGCACTGAACTGTCTGGTGATACTTGAAGAGTGGGTTAACTTGCCATCTGGCCACTTTCAATATGGTCACATGCTTGTTTTGCTATTAGCCAAACCTTTCCAGATGATCGTCTTGTAGTATAAGTGCCAAATAAGCCAATATCAAGGGCTTCCAGGATGAAGTCAATATTTGCAGGCTTTGAGTCTCAAGCAAGCTATTAGAGTACATGTTTCTTCAGGGTATCAACTGGGGTACAGGAAAGTAGAAGAAAAAACAGAACATGATATCTGGATCATAAGAAGAAAAAACAGGCATTGGTTTTTCTCAAGATTAAGAATGCCTTTGAATTGCATTTGAGATGGTGGGAGTGGAGAAAAGTGACATTCAACAAACTGAAGCCTGCTTTGTGACTGAACCAAAGTGGGCAATTTGAAGGAAGGAGAATGAAATAGACTGAAGTCCCTGTGCAGAGGACTTGTGAGGTTAGCCTCATTAGCACAGAGGAGAAAAACAATTAACAGTAAAAAGCAAGAAGTTTAAAAGATTATAAAAAGAGGGGGACTGGGAAAAGAAAATAGTCAGGAGGAAATGCATCATAACCCCACAGAGGCATCTGAATTAGCCACACAGGATTAGTTCAGTGCCATCTGATTTGCATGCACAGAAAATATGGTTGGCATCATCGTACAGGGTGGTTCCCACAATACCACTTTAAAGAAACTCACCTGAAGAGCCTTCACATCCTTTACTCTAGAGTGGTTAATGTAATGTGTGAATCATTTGAAAAGGGACATTTGAGTAACTGCAACAGCTAGGAAAAGTGCTGATGGGTTCACAGCTATGATAAGCAAAGCAAGTGTCTTTAAAAGGCAATTTTATTTTGACATGTTTGTATAACAAAAGGAACATCAGATAGCTATTGTAATATTGTGGGTGAGTGTGGGCACGCATGTGCCTGCATCATGAATCGAATGGTTTTTGGGCACGTCCTGCAATATGAGACTTTAAAAAAATGAGCATCTTTCTATGAAAGTAAAATATATGGGATGAGGCAGGGGATATATGTTGTGGCCAAGGATTGCTGGAAGCTGTTCCTCTGGAACCCCTTCTTCTGTGCCAGTGGCAATGCAAACAACTGTAGGCAGTTTCACAAGGTACAGTGATCACTTGCAAGTTAAAAATCTATTCTCTGCTGCAGCAAAAGGTCACATAGAACATGTTGAGGCAATCCTGTCTGAGACTTGCTACTACCCATGCTGAACTCTTCCCAGCTCTGTTCAACCTACCTGGGTTTCTAATTTTTTTGGAAGTTAATGGAAATTAATGCTTTCGGTTTATCAAGTCTTGTGACACATTCCTGAAGGAGTCTTGTGGTACAATCTGTTCTAGACAATAAGATATTCAGCCTAATTCATTCTTTGTTTTTTAGGTCAGTTACACAAGGGCACAAATGTGCCTCTGTTGCACATTTTCCTAAGTGAATTCATAGCTTCCCACAGAGTTGAGAAGGAATAGGATCTTTGTTAATGTAAGACATCAACTTAAGAGTCCTTCACCCTATTTTTCTGCACATTATGCTCTGGCACTGATCTAAGAGTGAAATACTTGTTCACTTTTTAAAGCACCCCATACCTAAATTTCCCTTAGACCTTTAAATAAATGTCAATGCTATACATGTTTATCCAATCTACATTTGATATCTAAGACCTTTACAGCTTTGCCTTATCATAGTGGTTTCTTGAGCTGTGAAAACTAGCTACTCATAAATCCCAAATGCAAAACACACATCATAAAATCAACATATTGGGAAGAGTGCCTAATCCTTTTAAAGCATATATCATACCCTTTGCAAAAACTCCTAGTATCTTAGATATTTTTTAAAAATGAATGAATTTTCTATTCATTCTTTTACCTCTTTATTTAAGAAACACCATCTTGAAATCAATGGGATAAGGAAAAAGCTGTAATTTTCTTGTTTTTTTTCTTTTAGGAATATGTTTTTTACTTACCAACATCTAAGTTTTCATTTGTAGAAAACATGCAGAATATGCATCAGTTCAAGAAGTATCACAAGTTCCAGAGCACAAAGATTTTGATGCTGGTCTTTGTCTAATCAAATTATGAAGATAAAGGGTAACTTCACCAACAAAACAAAAGCAAAACCTTGTGGACAAACAATCTGATTGAATTCCTTGCAGCATGCCATACACCAGAAATCAATGAAGTTAAAATAGCACAAAGCAATAGGAAATTCCACCCTAATGCAACATACAGTATTTCTAGGATGGCAGAAGCATGAATGTATATGATGTGAATGTTTTCAACATCACAGTCTAAAGATGTTTGTTTCGTTGTCAGTGAGATCTCAACATGATTATTTGCTTGGGAAAGAGGAAAATATGCATACATTTTCAGACTTGAGAAGACTTTATTGTTAAGGCACTAGAGGTGGTCCCTGTTATCGACAAGGATTGTTTCCTACCTCCCAACTGCAGATGATGAAACCATGGATAATTAAACCATAAAGAAACCCCATATTTTATACATGTGGAATGGCCTATCTGCATTCTGCACATATATAAAACAACAATTCCAAAAAAGTCCCAAAGTGTGATATATAAAAACTTTTATCCCAAATACCAAGGCCTGATCTCTGTTTATCACCTGAAACTGCAGATAATGAGGCCCACCAGTATTCAGATTCCTCCGAAACATACAGTATGATGGAGTCTTCATTTACCTCAATCAGTCTACTATTTAAACAGCAATTCACTGATCACAGAAAACTTAAGATGATCTTGTTCAAAGGAACAAGCCAGGAATGTGGGAAAGACAGACGGTGGACAAACAATAATGAGTACACCAGAATAATATGGGTACTTTTTGGTTTGTGAGGGCACTGAAACAATAAGTGTCTGATAAATGAAGGAGTGATTCTTCTATATCTTCAGGTACTTGAAGATGGAGCAAACAGACACTTTAACATGTGCTGGTGATAAGCCTTGCCCAAGATGATACCTTTCAGATGAGTTAAACTGATCCCTTGGTGACCAACCAGCACAGACATTGGCTTGTTGTTTGGAATCTTGTAGTCCAAGGTAACCAGAGGACACCATATTGGGTAAAGCTGTATATAACTTAGTTGAATAGCATGTCACATTATAATTTCTGGAATACTTGTTTGAAAAGTGCTTCCAAATAATGTAGGAACTTCCTCTCTTGTGGACAATTTGTGAATTTGCTTCCAAATAATGTAGGAACTTCCTCTCTTGTGGACAATTTGTGAATTTGATCTGAATGCTTAAATATTTAATTTGCATCATCACTGTAAGTTCTTGGCAATGGCACAGATATGCCCTATGATAAGGAAGCATTCATTAGTTGTAGGGCAATGTGAAAAAGCTAAAGGGTTAGGAAGTCTTAAACCCACTTCAGTCAAGGCATTTGATTTCCCATTGATTTTAATGGGTAGGGTGCATACGGTACATGTAGGCTGAAATGCAACAGGAAAATGGCAGCATTCCCAGGAGAAAAATGATAGATGTGACATCATCAAGCAGACTCCTAGGAAAAAGAAGGACATTGTCAGATATGATCAGCAAGTCTGTCTGGAAAACCTGATAAACTTCAGGAGGTAGATGGGCCTGTGAGAAAAGGAAAAATGGTTTCCCTTTGGACTGTTCCCATCCCTATGGTCTTAGAGGTCATCTTGGCTTCTCTCCTTGTGTGGTGTTTCAGCTTCTCCTATCAATTACTGTAGTTATAGGGCTAGGCCTGTTCTTCAGCAAACTTGCTGACCTCATGCATGTTTTCTAGGCTCTGCCCACAGTCTGTCTCTGGGAAATAGCCTTTTGAGACTGTCATTTAATGAAACATGATACAGCTATTCCAGTAGAGTGATTTTATTATATTTATATCCCATCTTTCTCTAAGTACATACACAGTTGTACATCATAATTGTATTCTAATAACAAGTACAGCTAAGAAAGAAAAGTTAGTGACCTAAGTTACCTTGCAAGCTTGATGTCTGATTGAGGATTTGAACCTGGGCCTTCCATTATGTTACACTGGCTCCATATGGAATTTATAATAGTGATTGATTATTGCAAATGATCCTGTATTTATTCAGATAATGATGCTATTGACCCACATAAATTCCTGGCAGTTTGAATATTTGATTATGTACCAAGGTGTCTGGGGTGGGGGCAATTGGGTAGGGGTTGGGGATATTATTATTGCTTTTCCTATTATTATTATTGCATTGCTGATATTAGCATAGTCATTGTCATGATTGTTACTTAGTCCCATTATTAGGAATAGTTCGACCTTTCTGTCACCATTGACTCCATTGGTAGGCCAGTACAGTATTCCTGCCAAGCATGCTAATAGCATCCATATCCTCAGAGGTCAAAGGAGGAGGCCTGGTGCTTGATGGCTTTCTCTTCTCTGCTGCAAGAAAGTGAAAGAAGGCAATTCCTACAGACTGCTCTCCTATCTTTCTTCAGCAATGTTCAGCTTCCTTTAAAATCACTTTTTTTTTTCTCAGATGAAAGCCCCAAGCTTCTTTAGTGAAACTAGAAGCTGGCTGATTGGCCTTAATTTTAATGCAGGCTAGCAGCTTTATTAGGACCTCTTTCTTTCACCCAAGTTTTTTGTGCAGAGTGCCTCTGAGTTTCCTGCCAGAGCACTAGTTTTAAAACAGCTCATGGTAAGACTTCTCACTCCAGTCTCTTAGGTCTGCCATATAGCCAGACAGCCAAGATGGGCCATACTGAAATGTGAGTGTGCAGTAGTAAAGGCCTGTTTGCAAAATCCCATGATGTAGACCAGTTGACGCAAGGAAAGAAAATCTGAGTTATTCTGCTTCTACTTTAGTAATATCAGTTGTGACTGTGCCAAAGGAATGTGGAACAGCATTTCAACATGGTATAACAACCAATTCATGTGAATCAGACTAGATAAAACTCTTGGCGAAATATAACCATGAATATCAGCCATCTAGCAAAGCCATCTAGACAATTATGGGCTAGCTCAGTGTTTCTCAACCTCAGCAGCTTTAAGATGTGTGGACTTCAACTCCCATGCTGGCTGAGGAATTCTGAGAGTTGAGGTGCACACATCTTAAAGCTACTGAGGTTGGGAAACACTGGGCTAGACAATTCTAGACGATTACATCTGGATTATTTCACCACCAGCTTGGTTTCTTTCCTACAAATGGTGAGAATGCATTTGTTTTTATTTCAGAGTGCTACCACATCATGAAATGTAGTGAATTTCTATAATTTTGCAGTTTATCTAGAACCTATGACCCAGAGACTTGAGGAAAAAATATAATGGTCTCACATTAGATTAGTCCATGGACTAACTTGGGTATAGTTGTAGGGTTGCAATTCCCATCTTAGCCATGCTGATTTGAGTTGTTGGCAGCTGGAATGTGACAAAATCAGGAGGGCCAAAGTTCTCCTTGGTTTACATAAAACAGCTCTAACCCTGGTTCAAGGCATTCCCTTAAAAGCAAGTAACTTTTCTTTTTGGAATTCATCAGTAAGGATGATACATCATTGAAATCTTTTTCAAATCTAAATAGGGATATATATTTGTGTTTTCTACTGTAGCATTTCAGTAGACTCACCAGAATAAAAATTATCCCTGGAGAGGATCCCAATATTTTATGTTTCTGGTAGAAATGTTATACATTTTACCGCACACCAGAGGAACTTGCACAGGGCTACTTTCCAGAACAAAAATGCATTTGAGGGGAAAGTCTTATCAGCCGAAAAGCCAGGTAGCAGCACAGCCTTTTCAGAGCACCACAGATAAGTCTGATAAATGCAAGTGGCATTAAGATAGTAGCGGAGGAGAAGAGGATCAATTGACAAAGTTGGATGTGATGCCCAGATGTTCCTAAACAGGGAGAATCAAAACATCCTGGTGGTGGACACCTGGCTTCCAGAGCTGCTGAAATTCCAGCAGTCTGTAGCATATGCAGAATAGAACATGCAGATCTGTTCCCTAGCTTCATTGACAAGAAAACACAGTGCCAGATTGAAGCAACCCAGCATTGCTCCGGCAAAATTCCTTACACTCTTGCAGCTGAAAGGACCATCCTACAAAGGCAAATATAAATAAATGAGTAGTTTTGGGGTTTTTTTCTTTTTGAAAAGGAGTCACAAGACCAGGGTGCCAATGATGAGTTGTGAACCTTCCACAACTCTTGGGTTCCATTCTATCTATAGAGATCTGTACATCAGATCCATATGTCATCTGCAGGTGACATTGATCTCAGTGATTTTAATGGATAGCTTCAGCATTTATGTGGGACTGCAAAGAAATGGAAAGGAAATGAGTTGGACACAGTCCTTGTGTTCCTCTTTGAAGATGATTAGATGTACACAATCATAGCAGCAGGAATATCAAGGAGGTCATTTGGAAGAGCCAGTTTGGTCTAGTGGTTAAGGCAATGGGCTGGAAACCAGGAGGCTGTGAGTTCTAGTCCCGCCTTAGGCATGAAAGCCGGCTGGGTGACCGTGGGCCAGTCACTCTCTCTCGGCCCAACTCACCTCACAGGGTTGTTGTTGTAGGGAAAATAGGAGGAGGAAGGAGCATTAGGAATGTTCGCCGCCTTGAGTTATTTATAAAAATAATAAAGATGGGATAGAAAATATTTTTTTAAAAAAGTAACAGCAGAACTATGTTGGAAAATAATAAACAAATATTAATGTGATTGTATCTTAAAGCATACCTAAGGCTGATTGCTGTGCACAGCTACCACTTTAAGCTTCCTAAGTTCTATTGGATGTCGCCTTATTAACATGCATAGGATTGGCCCAAAAGTTGCCCTTGTTCAAAGTTATGCTGTGGACTCAGCACTGGTAAGGAGAAGAAAGCACTGTGCTTCTGTCTTCTCCCCTGTAGCATCTTGAGCCAGTTGAAGGAAGAGTCACTAAAAGAGGCAGATCCATCAGAAGCACTAGAAGTTATCAAAAACTTGGGGCAGGGCTTATTTTTAGTGCCTCTTCTAGGATACATTGTGTGGACATACCTTAAAATGTCTTTGAAGGGTACTTAAAGGAATTCTCAAACTCTGTTCTCACCATGGTGTCAAATCTGACAGTCCTGATCACATTGAAGGAAGAGGAGAAAACTTACAGTGTGAGGAAGGGGAACATGGTACTGTTGTCTTGGGTTTTGCTGCATTACAATGGCATGCAATCTGGAAATGAAGACCACAACAGACAAGAAACATCTTAAGAACAACCAGCGACCTTCTAGCATTGGGCAGAATGTGTTGGGCGTGAATGCTGGGTACAGTAAATAGTGTGTGGGTACCTTTGTGTGTGTGTGTGGGGGGGGTTGTTCCTTATTATTTACTTATTTTCAATATTTATATCCTGCCCCAATCCTGGTGGACTATGGGCAGCGTACAAGATCAACGACAAATGTATAAAAGCCAATAAAAATAAATTTGTCTCTTGTTCCTTTTTTGCCCACCAGTGAGTTTTGTGCACCAATTGATTACACTTATTTTGGCTGTCTCACATTTTTTTCCAGCCAAATGGGTTAGGGTCAAGGTTATAGATCGATGGTTGACAGTTACTTCTGTAAATTTATTTACCCATGCCATAATCACCAATCGATTACATCTGTAGCAGGCAAAAATATTTTGGACATGAGATTTTAACACTAGCAGCAGGCAAAAAAAAGAACAAGAGCCACATTAAAATAGTATCATTAATAATCACCATGTGAGTTATGTGTGCAAGTTCCAGCCATACATGGACTTAGCATATCCTACACAAACCTAAATAGAAATAAATCTCCACTGAACTCAGTGGAATTAATTCCAAGAAAGTATGTATAGAATTGAACTAAGGGTCTGTTTTGTTGAAAATTTCTTATTAGGGATGGATGGATGATAGATATTTTATCCTGCTTTTATTATTTTTATAAATAACTCAAGGTGGGGAACATACCTAATACTCCTTCCTCCTCCTCTTTTCCCCACAACAACAACCCTGTGAGGTGAGTTGGGCTGAGAGACCGTGACTGGCCCAAGGTCACCCAGCCAGCTTTCATGCCTAAGGCGGGACTAGAACTCAGAGTCTCCTGGTTTCTAGCCCGGTGCCTTAACCACTAGACCAAACTGGTTCTTTGATATACAACTTATTTATTTTGATTTATATGGCCACCTCTCTTGCCATAGCAACTGAGGGTGGCAAATAAAATGTAAATAAAAACCACAACGTAACATCTTAAAACATACAGTACGAACATGTAATTCCTCACAAAAATGGCAGCTGAAAGTAAAAAGTAGAATAATATAGTAAAATTTCAACCCACGCGGGCTTCACTAACTTCACAATCCCCATGCCTGGGAAGCGGCCCCATTTTCAATGCTTTTGGAAGGCCAGTTGGGTTGAGGCCAATCTGATTTCCCAGGCTGAGATGCTCTAGAGAGCAGGCAGATACGGAGCTCCTTAAATCCATCTCATGATAACCTTATCTGGAGAATTTTCCTTTATCCAACTATCATATCATACTGGTGAAAGCACATTTACTCAGAAGTAAATCTCTCTGTCTTCAGGCAGGTGTTATTTTCAGCTAAGTATTCATAGAGGACTGTTTTCTATTTCTGTTTCTATTTTGTTTTTGATTCCTCAATTCATTTCAGTGACTGATACCCACTGCTCTAATTAAAGGCGGCAGCAGAAATTGTACAATGAAAGGCTAATTATCTCTTCCTCTCACTAAAATGTCAGATTCGGTGTCACCCACACAATCCAACTTCAAGCTTGTACCCCAGGCCAATAAGATGATTGGGGTACATTAATTGCAGACCACTGAAAACGGCACCACACAGTAATAAGGAAATCGCTGGCATCCATTTCAAAGAATTAAGCATCCGTGGTTGGGTGTCCCCTTAGCCAGACCGATTATTGCTAAGGCCCCTTCTAACAAACAGCTGTCCCCACTTGTAGATTAGCCTAGGCCCCTCCCTTGCAAATTGTACTTTCTTGATGCCCTTTCTTTCTGTCCAATTATAAAGCTAGGTTTTCTCATCAGCCATCGTCTTCAATGGCTTTTCAGTGTCAGACCTATCAGGAAATTAACTCATCATGCAGTGACAGCTGCTAATTTTTTCCCCTTACATGTCAGATAGATCGCCTGCTGAAGCTAATAATGAATCACCAATCCCTGATTAGAAGGTGCTTCCGAAACGTATAACTGCCATCTGAGCTAATTTTTTTCTTCATATAAAATGATATCACCCTAGAGGAGCAGAAAACGAATTGTTCTGTTCAACAAGATGGAACAGAGGTAAGCTGTTTAAAGTGAGCCATGTGCAATCTGAAATTATGAGCTAATATTGTAGAGTAAAAGAAGGGGTGAAAATGCCACTTTTCTTTCTTCTTTTTCATCTTACCAAATGAATTACCCTTTTCTGTTACATAATCTATTCACTAGAACTAACTCTGTCTTAGTCTTCAGGATAAGCTTTTGTCCTCTGGGTTATGGAATTTTTGCTCGGAAAACATACAAAGTAGAGAATGCTGAGGAAAAGTTGATGTTGTTGGGGGCTCTCTGGTGTCTTCTCCCTCCAATTTGCCAGTGGCTCAGGCTGCCAGCTGGTGGTCCCCGATGTTTTTCAAAGCAGGAGATAGTTCAGATACAAGCTTCGGCCAGCCTGAGGCAGGAAGACTCATAGTGAAGAACTTCTTGAGCCAGCTGTGTCTGCAAACATAACAAATCCATCTCTTGGGGGACCTTTCTATCAATCTGGATGTTTTGAAGGCAGCATTTATAAATGACAATGGTGCTCACAGCACTATTCATAATTCCCCATGTGCATATTTGTTGATATGTTGGCTTTTCGTGCCAGTTCATCTAACTTCTATGGTGAACTATTGCTGATAAGAGACAGAGTATCATTTAGCTTGCAGCTTTTGTTTTGTTTTGGTTAAAATTATATATATATATATATATATATATATATATATATATATATATATATGAATTTGCTTTCAAGAGACATTTCTTGCAAAACATGGCTGAAAACATTGTGCTGGAAGCTATAAATGTTATGGGGAATGGCTACAAATACTTGACAGGGCTTTCTGTTTCTTCTAGGGAAAAGGATGCTATTCGTTTAAGTCAACCTAGGAATTATACTTACTGAGAAAGACTGACTATGATGAACAAAAATCCACTACATGTACACAGTTATTGATTCATGGATAGGCAATGTGGTGTCTTCCAGTTAGTTTGGACTACCATAATCGTTACTGGGCATTCTGGCCAGAGCTGATGGAATTTGCAGCCCAAAATGCAACTATCCCTATAATTCATTATTATCTCACTTGTTCTAAAATTACCTGTTGCCATTTGATGCAGGCCCTGGTATAGCTCAGAAAAAGTCAAGTTATACACCAATATACAGAGTAAATATGACTACTTCTATAAACAACCTGTCTCAATTTCTTCACACCACAATATAAGTGAGCTGAAATGCATGTTGACAAAGACCTACTTTAAAATAAAATATTCCATAATTTTACCATAGATGCACCTGCATCAGGATTATGGGAAACTGCAGTTTAACCATTCATTTTCTAAATTACTGAATGAGATGCTTGATACGTCTAGATTCGGGGGGGGGGGGATCTATACAATCATATCAAGGCTGGGACTTCAGGAGTCTCATGACATTACATATAAAATCTAATTTGATGCCTGAAAGTAGCTATGTAGCATAGCTTCAGGAGCATGAGCTGCTCTGTTTATCAAATAGAATCTCAGATTTCATATAGATCCATATCTCTCTTCTTGCCATGCTGAGGACTCACTGATGCTTTTCTGCCCACTCTCCACCCCCCCCCCTCAGCTGAAGCAGAGCAGAAGTATCTCTCTTCTACAGCTAGGTTCTGATGCAGCCTTTCATAGACCTTGATAGCTAGATGTCTGTGTTTGGTGCTGTTCTTGATACCCCAGAGAATTATAATGGAATGAAAGACATAATTAAGGCATGAAGCTTAGTAATATATGGAAGTAAGGGGATGAGATCAAATATTCTGTGAGTGGTTAATTCAGTGATTATGTTTGGAGGTAAAGAAGCCCAGGTTGATGGTTTATGAACTATTACAGCTTTCCCAAACGTGGTGTCCTTCATGAATGTTTGTTGAGGATTTGTTGCGGTCTAACAAATCCGGAGAGTTTTCACTGGGTGATGTTAAACTACTGGAAACCTACTTCCTGATACTTTGATGTTTAATAGAGAAATGTAGGCTGAAGAAACGAACTTCTTTCTAGATTGGTGGTAGCAAATGGGTTATACAGAAAAACAAAAGGTAGAAGCACATAATCTGGGTTTCTGGAGAATCTTTCTCAGCACTTCCAAGCCAATGAACACTTATGCATTTTTTTTTCCATTTATGCAAAGGTCTGCTCTTTTCATTGTGCATACAATGTGATTGCTGGTTTGACACTGCAGGCTACACTGGTTTTATGAAGGATTAAATGCCACCTGAGACATATTTATCCTAAATAAATCACAAATGGTAAACTGCAGCATGTCAGTGTCAACACCCTGTATTGCAGCGGAAAGGTTAGCCATACAGGACTGAGCATAGCTAAAAATTAGCATCCAAGCCAGAAGACCAGAGGGCTCCAGTTAACAGGCAAAATGATCAAGAAGAAATCTTTTCAATGAAAAACATTCCTTTGAGTACCTATGAGAATCTTGCAGAAGGCCATCATTTTGTAAAGGTCACTTTTATTCTGATAACAAACAGGAGTTGATCCTGTCACTGTTGGCTGAAGACAGTATTTAATAAGTAGTGAGCAGCCTGTCACTTTTAAGAAGAATGAGCAAGTTAAACTTGGCTAATTATGAGTTTCAGTGTCTTTTCTGAAATTTTATTCTCCCCCTTTTATTTTTTTGGGCTGATCTGACACATCTAACCTGGAAAATAAAAACAACAACAACAACACATCTGCCATCCTGACAAGCACATGTTCCTTGTAGCACCTGAGAAATATATGTTAAAACAGCTAATTCTAGAAGAGAAAATTACACTCAGACTTTTTGATAATCCGAAGTATTATCTGTGTCTGTGTCTTTTGCCCAATACTTTTGAATCATAAAAATTAAGTAATTAAGACATTAAATTAAACTAATTCAGTTACTTCATCCCTCCTAGCCTGAATGTCGTAAGTCCAAATGGGGACAGAAACATCCCCCTCCCCCACTTCTGAAATAGGCATGGAAGAGTACTCATGATGCCTAGTCGGAGTTCTGTAAATTTATGAAATTTTTCCTGCTTGCTTCTAAATGTAAAAGCAAGGCTGTCTTCAGGCACTCAGCTGTCCCACAGACACAGGTGGTGGGTCACAAATTTGCAGGCCTATAATAAATCTGCTTAATGCCAGCTCTGTGTATTGATCAACAGTGCATGTCTGTACAGAACTCAGTCGGACCTATTTCCAGGTAAGCTTAACATTAAAAATGACAATAGACATTTTAATGCTAGTTTTTTTTTATTGTAAAGAACCAACTGTTCCCCTATATATGATAGTTTACATTTCCTAAGGAAAAACAGAAGTTTTCATAGCAGAAAAATATTTGTTTTTGGCAGGAACTTACTCTAAACAATCAGAACTTATCCACAACGAAATAATCAACATTCTGATCCAACAAGAAATGGATCACTCAACTTTTCTCACTTAAAATTAATCGCAGAATTTAACATGGAAAGGCTCATCAAATGTTTGCAAAGCCCATTCATAAAACAAACTGCAAAATGGTATATATTTGGAGAATATTAGTTTTTTTTAAAAAAAATCCCAGCAATGATTACATAACAGGCATTAGTGACTTTCTTTTGCTAACACCTCCACAAGAGTTGATTTCAGAGGGATCGCATGATGTCCAGTGGGGGGAGAATTCACAAAAAACATTTTTTTAAAAAAGGCATTTCAATCACACCACAATTTTTTTTTTCATTGGGAACACTGCATTTTGAGTAGAAATAATTGGGGTGTAGTTATACAGGTTTGGAATGTAAAACTAGCATATATGCAGAATGCCTTAATCTATAAATTGTCGATGTCTGTGTCAATTGGGTGATATGAGTACCTGCATATTTAATTTGCTCTCCCTACAGAAAGTCAGATAAGTCAAATTACATAATTAATCACAAGAAAGATAAAGCTATCAGAAAGTCAAAATATAACGAAGAGGTGATAAGCAAAATAACCCAAACTATCTAATGAAGATAATTAAATTGATATCTTGGTAGTTGCATCTATGTTTGTTCTTATTTTATTTTGTAAATCTTTCAGTATCTATAACCAGTGACACTCTGATCAGTGTTCATGCAAAAACAAGGAGAATTCCCTTTCTGTATAACATTCCCAGATGGTGATGCTAAGACCACATAAAATGCATTGAACAGCAAAATGGAGAAATCCCATTCAGGAATGCTTTATAAGTTAAAATATAAAACATAATATATCTGATGTTTAATTATTTCTCTTGTTGGGCGTATTAGGTAGAGTACTTTCACATCTTTTATAGTTCATTATTATCTCTTTGGCCCTGGATAATAGCTGTTTGTGAACCATCTTCTGTGTAAATGAGCATGCTACTTAGTTGTTCAGCACTTCCATTAGAACATACATTATTGGAATTTATAACTGTGCCAGCCTGCAAAAGTTCTTGAGCTGCTTCTTTCTCTATCACAGTATGCGAATACACTCTAGAGTCATGCTCAATCTCCTGTGGTAATCGTGTTACAATGTAATGAGTTGCACCACTGGAGAAGTTGTTGTTAGAATCCTGAACCATTGCTTGAGCAATTTCCTCTGTGACAATGATCTGTGAAATTTCTCCATCTGCTTCAACCAAATCCATGTGTTGACTCTGGATGCTCAGGGTATGGCTGTCAGCTTCTTGCATTATTATTTGAGATCCTTCTCTAGCTACCATATGCACAGTTCCTTCCTCATTCAGAATAACCTGAGTGACACCTTCTTTCATCAGCTGATCAGCTGCAGCTGTATCACATACAGCAAACTGGAGGACTCCTTCAACCATTTTCTTGAAGGCAACTTGAGCATTTTCCTGAGATGAAATTATGGTAGATGGGTGCACAACCTGTGTTACTACCTCCATGGACTGTCCTTCTTCAATTTCCTGAACACCATGGAACATTTGTGTTTCCTGTGTCATGCCATCAATAGAAACAGTGTCTGCTTCTGGATCTGACATTTGCAATGCTTCTTTGTGACAAAGCTGTGCTCGACCCAAGAGTTCTGCTTTGTTCTCCACTTCACCAAGTTCTGTTACAGCACAAAGCAAAGCATCTAATGCTGAGGCAGACTCAGGTGGGTGTACTCTGGTAATTTCTGATGTATCCAAAGATTCTTGTCTCATTATCTGTTGCATTACTGCATTATTTGGGTCTGAAGCTATCCCTATGGAAACAGCATCTTCGATAGCAGTTCCTCCCACAGAGCCTTCAACAACGACAACTTGCGTTTTCCCATCTGACAGCTGTTCATTGAGTATTTGTTCTGGAAGTATACTGCTTACGTGAGAGCCATTTTGATTTGTAGCTATAACTTGTCCGTCTTCAGTTATATGTACAACCCTTGCCACTTGGCCAGCCATTGCCAAAGTCTGAAGGGTAGCTGCTGCTGTTTCCTCCACTGAGGCATCAATAGTGAAATCACTGTCATAGCCCTGAATAATAATCACCTGCTGGACTTGCTCATTGGACTGTGGATGTCTCTTCATACCCTGAAGGCTCTTATCACTAACTGGAGAAATTTCATCCAGAGCTGATGTACTAAAAGGGCTGGTGGTTTCAACAAATGTAGCTCCTTGACCCTTCAGCCGGCATTCATAAGACTTAGAAACTATACCTAAAAGAAAGAAAAAAGAAAAAATGTTTTTTAAAAATGTTAAAACAGTTAAAATAGTTGCACAAAATACAGATATGAACAATATAAAGGTATCAGAATCGCAAATGATATCTGAATGCTATTCTCAGTTTTAAGTACAGGTTAACTACAGTGATAAATTCTGTATCAAGAGTAGCAGAGCAAATATGCAAGATGGAACCGATTCTTGTTCATGTTCAGAGGAACGTAAGAGTCCTGTTTCTTTCCAGTTGTGACTAGAAGTATTCATATACAATGGTGCTTAAAAGCTTCACAAAAAAGTTGTGAATCCTTTTGAATTTTCAGTATTTCTGCATAAATATGACCTAAAACATGACCTGTTCTTCACACAAGTCCTACAACTAGATAAAGAGAACCCAATTAAACAAATGAATCAAAACCATTATATTTGTTCATTTAGTTATTGAAGAAAATGATCCAAACCTACAATTGTTAGATTGTAAAATTACAATTGTAAGATTCCTGAAGGTTATATTTTGCCTAAAGCTGCAGATGAAGTTATCCAAACTGGGATACTAGATTGTATATGTTTTACACATTTCTTTAATGTTTTGTTGTTTTTCTGGGTTTTGAGAAACATTTTAATATCTTTGTCATCTGTAAAGGCTGAAACTGTCAAAGCCAGAAGCAAAGAGCCTGAGACCAGACGTGGCGCAGGTGCCCTCCACATCCAAAACACACAAGCCGCAAGCAGTCAGTTACTACATAAGGGTGGAAGAAAAACATAGCAATTAAACCCTTGGTTGTTATGTATAATAGGCCAGATTACCCAATTCAGCAGTAAGAAATCTTCATTATTACCACTTCGTTTTCTGCAATAAAAGCAGCAGATCTATCCAAGTCTTGTCCTTTTGACTGCTTCACTCCTAGCCCCTAAGTTCTGATTTAGTTTCTAGACAGGTCTTTATTGCTGTGCCCTGGGTAGAACTCTCATAGCAATCCATCTAGAGAATTTCAGTTGGCCAGATTTGAAGTATAATTTATTAATAATTAATACCACCACGATTGCCATATTGTGAATATCCCAAATGGGAAACATGCCACTTCTTCAGAGCTTAAATTCTGGTTTTCTAACCAACACATTTCTGAGATTTACAAACTGGAAAAGCTGCAGGTTAAACACTTCTCACAAATTAAAGTATGAATGGCCGAACCATGGGGTCAGAAGTTCAGAATAGAAGTATCAAAAACAGATACAAAACCTGAAGTGGATAGATAGGGGGCAAATTTAGATTTGAAAGGTGCCACTGCAGTTTCATCTTGAAAGACAATCTTTCCCCCAGATCTGGAGATAAAGTAATGAAAAAAATATACAGGACAATCCTAACCACTTTTATTTATAACCAATGAATTCAGTGAGATTTGAACGCTAATAAAGTTGTATAGAATATATCTCAAGTGGTGTGAATCTATATAGTAGACACTAAACTTGAATTTCCCAAAAGTAAAATCAGTCAAGTAGTTAATCTGCAATTAAGTATTTGGGTTATCAGTAGCACTGATAAATTGACTAAAGCATATGTTAAAAAAAACACTATGTTTAAAAAAAACACTAAAAAATTCTTCAGCCAAGTCAGTTACCAACTCTGGTTATGAATGTTCATAATGGGCATCTTATGTATTGTAAGATAATCTTAATAGAAAGGCAGAAATACACTTTCAAGCTGGAGTTTAAAACAAGAATCACAAGCTTTTTAATAAAGGCTACAGTTGCATAGTATAATGAATCTATATCACAGAATCCCTCAGCATACAAATAGTCTGTGCATGTTTTGGGAGATGTCATGTGTTAGATAATCACTGATCTCCAGTGCCCACCTTACCAGCTAAGCTTCCTTCAGTTCAACTTTTTACTGTGGAACATGTCCATAGAACTGTGGACAGGCCAAATCAGAAACTGGTATGCAGTTTATGTATCAATGCTACAGAGAAGCCACTATTCATTTGGAGACAAACCTGTTTACAGTTGATGAAGAATCCCTCAGTACATACATATTGAGTCAGATCCTACGTTCCATTTGGCTATCACTCAAATGGTTAAAAAGCTGGTTTTCTGTGGATCTACAACATTGCCCTTGAAATGACTGTCACAATCTCAATAGCGTAATGCAATGAGAATGAATCTGCTGAATTTAAAATGGAAGACTATACAAAGGGGTTATGTAAGATTGCTAAATATTGTTAATATAGTAGTAATAATGAAGTAGTAGCATGTGGCAACTACTTCAAATTCTTTGGTCATCTGAGAGCATCCTGTGCCTAAACAAAGTGAGTTAGCACAGTACAGCAAACTCATATGACCTTGTATTAATATTAAAAATAGCCTGGTCAGTAAGCAGAGTCTATGTCACATTAATGGCTCACCCAATGCTAGCAGCTATCTCATCAGCAAATTCAATTTGCATGTAACATGAACCATCTACATTATATCATCCCTAACATTTCACACACATCTCAATACCATTTTTGACCAAAATGCTGAATCATAGGGGTACCAGGATTTTATGTTTGAAAACACGGTTCCAGCTTCAGAATATCTCCGCGCCTGCTATTAATGTTAAAGACTAGAATGCACCATTAGCAATACAAAAATAAATTACAGCATCCTAATTTTAGGTGGCAAGGTGGCAGGGAGTCTTTATGTTGTCTGGGGAAATGTTTTTTTTTTTAGATTTAAGCAACTGAAATGTTTGTCCAAGTAAAACAGCATGATTGATTTGGCACTCCCTGATGGATTAAATTTTGGCAAGGAAAAACTGTATGGAAGGACAAAATGGCTCTTTGTATCATTAACTTTATGTCTCTTTCTCTATGGAAAGCATCCTCAAGATTCTGAGCTTGAAAAAATGGAAGGGAGAATATAACACAAAGGGACAATTAAAAATAATCAGAACTGATTCATGTTTCGCAATAGAACAGTGTAATTAATTTTCACATGCGTCTTGCTTTTGTTGACAAGATGTAAGATAAGACTTGTAATGATATGGTCTTAAATCAAAACACAATTCTGCTCCAATATTATCCATTGGACTAATTCCACAGATAAAGTCTTAGAGTGAGCAGGCATGAAGTGACACTGTCATATTCAGGAGCCTCATCAGAACAGAATAGGAACAGAAGAAGATAAAGAAATATATTCCCTCCCTTGGCTTCAGAGGTAAATGCTGCATCTGTGATTTTATGCATGTCCAGTCTTTGCTCAGCAATTGAATGGGAAGTCTCTTGGGGGTTGAGTTATCCTGTAAATTCCTTGCAGCACAGATAATTATGCCATTCTGACTGCTTGCTTAATCTATTTGAATCCAGAGGTGAGTTAGGCCACTTCCTGACCATTAAAGTAAACTACATGGGTAAATACTGCTGTCACTAAAGGGGTGTGATGAAGCTTAACTACACCAACATCTTAACTTCGGCTCAGTGCAACCCAAGCTATTCCATCATAGTTCATAAATGCGATTGCAGGTCCATCTTTTGATTCAGCAATTTAATAACTTCGAGTGCTGTCAGTAGTGCTTTGAAAAATGGATCCTATAAAATGTAACAGCCTCAATCAGATTGTAAAAGATTCACCCACTGAAGATTCTCCCATTTCAACTATAATGAATTAATGTTGAGCTGTGTAGAAGTTCAAGTGTCAGTTAAACTAATGGGAATCTGTAGTGTAGGCTTAAATTTTAACTGGACCAAAAATTTATTGGGAACATCAAGTTCAATTTTAGTGATCTTCATGGTAAAATGTAATATGTGTAGCTGAATGGATTTCCTTTGTTTTGAGAGGATGGAAGTTAATAGAAAAATATGTAATTCTAGAGGTATGTTTTGAGAGTTATGCCAAAGCATGTTTTCTTCCCACTTTCCTAGTCATTTTTTCTATTAAACATCATTGTATCAAAGAAGTCTTATATTTTAGAAATGTATTTTAGACAAATGCTGGTAGGAACCAGAGAAGGAAATAGAGAATATTTGTTAGACAAAACAAACATAAAATTAAAATGCAAAGATGGCTGTACGTGCTGCTTACTGTCTATCATTACAAAGTGTAAATGAACAGAAAAACATTTTAAATTGATAAAATACAATAATGTAAGATTGCTATCTAGGGATAAAAGTTCCTATGGAAGTGTTTCATATCTATGAATACCATGATCACAGAACTGGTTATTTTCCAAACATTCTGTATTTTCAACAGAACCTTTACTGGCACTTTGGGCAATTATTTAAGAAATGGAAAATCTCAAATATTTTGGAATATTATATCATTATTTGTACATTCTATTCATGTTTAGAGGCTTCCTCCTCAGAAAAATGGGACAAGATGCTTTGCTTAATGTGATTAATGAAGAGTACAAATGAGATCTAGCTCAGCTGTGTTTTTGAAACCAAGAACTGAGTACTTTCTGTTGTGTGTCTGTATTATTTTTTTGTTACAGCCCTTATTTCCCTGTCCTCCACCCTCTTAGAATAAATACCTTATTCTTTTGTTAAGCTCACATTTAATTAAAATGTACAGGATTTGTGCAGTGAACTTGAATGAGACAAATAAAACAAGGGCCCCCTCTCTTGAAGGCATACGTTGTGAATGAAAAATGTCATTACAGTCTAAAAAATTTTGCAGTAAACAGGGCCTACAGAGGGAAGTTTCCCCTGTAATGACATCCATAAAATACACAAATGGCACTTTTAGTACCATCCTGAATATGGCATTTTCTGTGCTCTACACACAATCTAAATGGTTTGATCATAGAGCATAATACTCCATTGGGTTTATAGAACAATCAATGTTCCATAAAATGATGTATTTATCCAATAGTAGGCTCAGCAGTTCCTGGTGTATGACATTGTAGGACACTGGCTTTGTACTGTTCAGCAGCACACATGCTGGCTGTAAAACTTATCCAACCCTACTTCAACAACTTCATCTCATCTGTGTCAAGTAATTTGTTGAAGCCTCAGCTTGGCTTAAAAAAACTTGTAATAAAAATTCATAGAATTTTCAAGAGAATGAAAGCTGATGACAATAGAAAGGTCACATTGTGTCTCCACTAAAGAGGTCAAGGGTCATTTGCAGTTCTAAAACAGAAAGTAGATTTCATGCATCGTGTAGCAGATAAAGATGGCATTAAAAAGACTTGTCTCCAAAAGTAATGCATAACGTATCAGGAAAGTCTGGGTTAACACAATATTGCACGTAAACCTCCACTTTTGCTTTTCCTTTATACTTTAAAAGGCATCCATCTGGACCAAGTGTAACTTGCTGATCAAAACAAAATCAAGGAAAGGGACTAAAGAATGTTGAATGGTACATGCAGATTTTTTTAACAACATGTTTTGCTGACTTTCTTCTACATAGGTGGTGGTAAAAATTTTATCTGTTGGGCACTGTAGGGACATTATTCCTCCTGGTTATTCTCCCATTTTATGTTCATTATAGCTATTAAAATTATATATTTTAAATAACGTTACATGGAAGACAATGTTTAGGCAGTATATATTGACCAACTGAAGAAACAGTGTTGACATTTACCTTTGATGAAAAGTTCCTCAAAACCCAGTTGCCATTATTCTAGAAAGAAGGCCAGTTACCTTCCTTTTCTCCCTGTCTTCTATTTGTAAAGCCTTTGGCCAAAAGAAAATCAGGGGACTAAAATTGGTATTTGATATGTTGGCTATCACGATTGGGGTAAAGAAATAGAAATCCTGCCCTGTGGCTGGATGATGAGTGAAAAGAATACCAAAGGATTGTAGCATTCCATGTGCTATTTTTTATCATTTTCAATGATGCCCATTTTTATGGGAAGTTATAGACGACTTACTGAGCATATACTATAAGATGAACTGGAAGCACTCAGAAATTTTACTCCAAAATTCTTATCACAAGAACTTTTCCCACTACAGTTCCCAGTGTGCCCAAACTTCTTCCAAAACAATTAGATAGAAGGTAAGTATAGTTTTTTTTCTTACCAGTTCATAAAACAAGGGCAAGGAATAAGACATCATTTTTATGGCTCTAAAACACGCTAAAAATCTGAACTATGTGAGCAGAATTTTCTACCCCTGGAAGCAACCATGGAGACAATAACAATCAATATAATGTCAATAACTTGACAGAAAGTGAAGGGGTTAATTTCATTCTTCTTCATTTTATTACACCAAACTAATTAACAGAACAAAGTATGCATACATGAAATGATTTTAATAATAAAAAAGGAGGAAAAAGTTAAAAAGGCCCAGGAAAATAATGTCATCAGCAGAACTATTCTAAGAATTGGACCATGTTGATTAAAAGTCTTCTTCCTTGTCCCTTTGTTGAAAAAGCATTAATTGAGATGTTTGCAAACAACACTTATCAACAATTCATTGCTGCAAATCTGATATAGATTTCTCCTTCCAGTGTCCTATGACAACCTTTTTAGCCAGCAGGTGTTTATTTCACTCTGAGGAAATTGTGAGAGGAAGCCAAGCAAAACTAGCTCTATTATTCTGCCTTTCTTAATGCAAGTATGCAGCCACCTGAAGGCTCTTCTAGTGACTCTACTGTTTCCATGCTATTATTTACTTAGTTGTTTGTTCTATTTATAAGCTGTCTCAATTGTCCAAGCAAATCTAGGCGATGTACAAAATATTATATCAGTTTTAACCCTGGCATAACATGCTTTGCCCTCTTCAAAGAGACAAGGCATATTTGAAATAGACTGTAAACGGACAGCATCTTGATGGCACTGCTACTATACAACTTCCTTTCCAGCTCAGATATTCTTGCAGTCAGAGGAAAAGACAGACGCACAGATAGATTGCAAAATGGTTTTTCTGGGTAAAATTAGTGTTTGATACATAGACCATGCAGGATGCTGAAAAGCTGGTACACTTTGCCAGCACCGCCACAGTGGGAAAAAAAAATAATTCCTAGGTAAAACTGGAAGCCAGGCTCCCCTCTATGATGTGTGTGTTGTAATCAAAGGAAAAAAAAAGTACAACTTTGTCACAACATGATATACATTTGGTTTCCATATTCATGAAATAGCCCTTGCAAATATACACACAGTTTTAATTAGTTTTAGGCAGAAACCTGAGAAGGGGTGGGATAGCTCTAGGTGAGTACGCGAAGAGCCTGGATTCTGTCTTTATCCACCACGTGCATGTGCTTAGGACAGGGCTGTCCATGGGCAGGGATGGTGATGTCAAAAACAGTCAAGACGGCATCCATGACCATGCAATAGAGGCCCTGTCCCTTTTTTACATGAATCGAACATATAATGCACATAGAAGAAAGCTCGGGACTTTGATTACATGGTTGTGGCCACCATCTCAACTATTTTGACAGTTCCGGCAGATGCCCCTGGCTAGGGGCCAATCAAAGAGGAAAAGAATTCTAATGAGTCCCCTATCAACTACTCCATGGCATGTTTTGTGTGTACAGATAGAAGCTGTGCCTTTATTATATTTGCCAGATTTTTTTTAACCTATGTTACGCTGTGAAGAATCATATACGTACACATTGCTATGAAAATAATTTATACTATCAAGAACAACAACTAGCAGATAGTTTACAAGATAGTACCGTATTCTCTTGGGTAATTCAACTGAGAATTTGGGGGTTTGTATTTAACGTGGTTCCTTATGTTTTCTTGTTAGTGTGCTAAAAACGATTCCTGTCATAACTTGCTAGTCATATCTATGCTTTGTTTATAAATGGAAGCACGTTATAGTGTATTGTCATATCTTTCCAGAGCAAATTATAGGAAATAACCATTTATCTTCATTGCAGACACTGTCTTATGTTTGGTAGAAAACAAACCAGTATTCACCAACTACACAGAGGCACCATTAAAATCAGATTTACAGTAAACAGAACCTGCAGCTGGGGTAAAACACTGTTAGTATTTTAATTATCAGCAAGGCTTTTGGAGGTCTAACATCTGCTCACAGCCAAATGACAGCAGCTGCTTGTGTACACGTAAAACAATGTGAATTTTGTCTATAAATATTAAAGTATACTGTATGTGGTGTATACATTGCCACGACGCTCTTATTAAAAGATTCACAAAGGGCTGACCCCTTCAGAAGAATTAGAGCCAAAGAGAGCAAAAATTCTTGAAACCGTAAATTGAACATGTTTAAAGACAGCAGTAGAGGACATTTGACTATCAAAAGGCTTAGAATCTACATAAATGCTTAGAAAACATCAGCAGTAAGTTCTGATCACTGCACTCCCAAAATGACGCCAAGGGGAGGACTCTTCAGAATCAGGTGTCGAGGGCCAAATCCAATAGAATTGTTGATTTTTATATACATAAACTATACTGTATAATCTTTATTCTCTTTGTAATTATCAAATATATTTTTGAAGGGTTTATATTTAGTAATTCATGTTATACAACATGACATTAACAATAAATACTCTTACAAATTCATTGATACTTTGCTGAGTATGGATACAGGTACAGTGTAGTTATTTTATTTAGACGCTGGACTGTATCTTCCTTATAATGAGATAGCGATAAAAACTGGAATTAGTGATTTTTAATGTTTTTAAAATTGAGAATATGCTATTTATAGCAGAATCCTGTGTATGCCTACTCAGATACAATAGGGGCTTACTTTAAGGATACTGCATTAAATATTTTATTTTATCAATGTATATACCCATCTTCCAGGCAAAAATGGGTATGATCAAAAACAAAGATGGCAAGGACCTAACAGAAGAAGAAGAGATCAAGAAAAGGTGGCAAGAATATACAGAAGACCTGTATAGGAAGGATAACAAAATCGGGGATAGCTTTGACGGTGTGGTCAGTGAACTAGAGCCAGACATCCTGAAGAGTGAGGTTGAATGGGCCTTAAGAAGCATTGCTAAGAACAAGGCAGCAGGAGACGACGGCATCCCATCTGAACTGTTCAAAATCTTGCAAGATGATGCTGTCAAGGTAATGCATGCTATATGCCAGCAAATTTGGAAAACACCAGAATGGCCATCAGACTGGAAAAAAACCAACTTATATCCCCATACCAAAAAAGGGAAACACTAAAGAATGTTCAAACTATTGAACAGTGGCCCTCATTTCACATGCCAGTAAGGTAATGCTGAAGATCCTGCAAGGTAGACTTCAGCAATTCATGGAGCGAGAATTGCCAAATGTACAAGCTGGGTTTAGAAAAGGCAGAGGAACTAGGGACCAAATTGCCAATATCTGCTGGATAATGGAAAAAGCCAGGGAGTTTCAGAAAAACATCTATTTCTGTTTTATTGACTATTCTAAAGCCTTTGACTGTGTGGACCATAACAAATTGTGGCAAGTTCTTAGCGGTATGGGGATACCAAGTCATCTTGTGTGCCTCCTGAAGAATCTGTATAACGACCAAGGAGCAACAGTAAGAACAGACCACGGAACAACGGACTGGTTTAAGATTGGGAAAGGAGTACGGCAGGCCTGTATACTCTTGTACGCAGAACACAACATGCAACATGCTGGGCTTGAGGAATCCAAGGCTGGAGTTAAAATCGCTGGAAGAAACATTAACAATCTCAGATATGCAGATGATACCACTTTGATGGCTGAAAGCGAAGAGGAACTGAGGAGCCTTATGATGAAGGTGAAAGAAGAAAGTGCAAAAGCTGGTTTGCAGCTAAACCTCAAAAAAACCAAGATTATGGCAACCAGCTTGATTGATAACTGGCAAATAGAGGGAGAAAATGTAGAAGCAGTGAAAGACTTTGTATTTCTAGGTGTGAAGATTACTGCAGATACTGACTGCAGTCAGGAAATCAGAAGATGCTTAATCCTTGGGAGAAGAGCAATGACCAATCCCGATAAAATAGTTAAGAGCAGAGACATCACACTGACAACAAAGGTCTGCATAGTTAAAGCAATGGTGTTCCCCGTAGTAACATATGGCTGCGAGAGCTGGACCATAAGGAAGGCTGAGTGGAGGAAGATAGATGGTTTGGAACTGTGGTGTTGGAGGAAAATTCTCAGAGTGCCTTGGACTGCAAGGAGATCAAACCAGTTCATACTCCAGGAAATAAAGCCAGACTGCTCACTTGAAGGAATGATATTAAAGGCAAAACTGAAATACTTTGGCCACATAATGAGAAGACAGGACACCCTGGACAAGATGTTGATGCTAGGGAGAGTGGAGGGCAAAAGGAAGAGGAGCCGGCCAAGGGCAAGGTGGATGGATGATATTCTAGAGGTGACGGACTCGTCCCTGGGGGAGCTGGGGGTGTTGACGACCGACAGGAAGCTCTGGTGTGGGCTGGTCCATGAAGTCATGAAGAGTCGGAAGTGACTTAACGAATAAACAACAAATATACCCATCTACTCAACAACTCAGGGCATTGTACATCATAAAAACCAATAATAACCACAGGGAGGGGGACATTAAAATGATAAAATACAATAAAACTTGCTGCATTGGGCAACTTCAAACCAACAAAACAATAAAAAACAATCAAGTTGGACACCAACCTCCTAAGCCAATGCTTGGAGTAAAACCCAGGTCTTTAACACCTTTTGAAAGGTAGTCAGGATTAAGGCCATCCAAAACTTAGGGGAGGCAGCCTTATTCTACAAGGCAGAGAGAATATGCTTTCTGGGCTCTATCACATGACACCACTTAAATGATGGGCTTGAAGCTTGTCCATCCTCTCAGATCTTAATGAACAGGTTTAGGTAATCAGAGATAGGTTATCCTGCAAATAGCTAGGCCCTGTGTCATGCAGACATTTATAGATAACAACCAGCACCTTGAATTGCACTCAGATGTTACTGATAACCAGTGCAGCTCAGAAAGTAGTAGAGTTACATGGGTGCATTGAGGTGCATCTTAACTATTTGTGCTATTGTATTCTGGGCCAGCTGCTGTAGTTTGAGTGGTCATCAAGGCTGCCCCATGAAGAGTGCATTGCAGTAATCCAGACGAGAGGTGACTAAGGCATGAATGACTATGAGTAAAACCTCCCAGTCCAGAAATGGGACCCATTAGTGCACAAGATGGATCCGTGCAAAGGTCCTCCCAGCCACAGTTGCCACCAGCTCTTCAAGCAGGGGCCATGAGCCTAAGAGGACTCTCCAAATTACTCACTGGATCTGTCTGGGGTTGTATAATCACCATTCAGAAGCAAAGATGGAGACTTTCACGATCCAGGTGGCCCCACAATCCACAACCACTTGGTCTTGCTAAGGTTGAGCCTGAGCTACCCATACAGACCCCACAGCCACCAGATACTGAGTCAGAACTTCAATGGCATCACTTTGCCAGCCAGGGTTGAGATGTATAACTGGGTACCATCAGCATACTATGATACCTAATCCCATGCCAATGGATAGCCTCATCCAGCAATCTCATATAGATGTTAACAGGGGCTGGGAGGGAATCAACTCATGAGGTACCTGTAAAGTAAGGGCTGGGGCTAAGCCTCTCCTCCCATCAACATTGACTAGAACTGGTCCTGGAGGAAGGAGAATCATTGTAGCACCATGCATCCAACTCCCAACCCTCTGAAAAATACCATGATCAGTGGTATCAAAGTCCGTTAAGAGATCAAGAAAGATCAAAATGGATGCACCACCACCATCCTGGTCCCATAACAGATCATCTACAAGTTAGTTCAATGTCATCTTGGTACTGAACCCAGGCCTGAAACCCAAATGGAAGGGATTCAGATCACCTGTTTCCTCCATAGCCCTCTAAAGCTGCAACAGTACCACCTTCTCAACAACCTTCCTCAAAAGGGAAGACTGGATATAGGTTAAAAATTATCCAAAAGTGTTGGGTCCAGCAATGGCTTCTTAAGGAGGGGGAGGACTCCCACTTTCTTAAGCTCAGAGAGAACTATGGATCACGGATCACAGCCTGATCACTGATTATGACTGCATTAAAGAAAAGGACCATTAAATATACTTGTGAGAAGTATAAAAGAAAGCCACATTACAGCATTTGGATTCTACTCATTTCCTTTAGTAGTTCTTCTATTATTTATTTGGGTCTAATTTCATTAATATTATGTTACTGTATTTATTATTTCTGGACATGCTTTAAATAGTCTTGGGCAAGTAATCATATAACACATTCAGACAATAACATTATTCTTCCCTCTCTCAAAACATAAAATTATCTAGCAGCACTTACAAATAAACTAACTAAACAAGTCTAGGGCAGTCATGCCAGTTGGAATAGTAAAGCACATGGTATAGTGTGAGCAGCTGGAGGTTCCACAAATATATGTATATATTAAAAATACATGCACACACAAACACATTGTCATGGTTCCTGTTCCTGGAAAACATTGTAACATGTTCCCATGCCATGCTGGTGCCGACACAGGTTGCTGTACGGGAGGGGACTGCTCCTGTTCCCTTGTACCAGGCTGTGATGCAAGGAGTGAAGAATGCATGTTTGAGTTATCTTGCCTGGTCAAGGACATTTCCTGAGGACCGGCAGGAACCATTAGGGGCACCTGCAGGGAATGGAATTGTACTGACTCTGTGGGGAGGGACTGGAAACTGCTTGGGTTTTTGCTGGGAGAAATCCCATGCTTTTACTATTCTCAGTTTTGCTTGTGATCCTGCATACTATTCATTATTAAATCAGATATCCATAAAAGCCTTGTGTGAGTCTGATAGTGATTTTGAATAGGCAATCATTACACACATCTACATACAACTCATAATTTGGTAGAGAAGGGCAAAATACCATGAGGGAAAAAAATTGGCTCCTTCCCTCACACTAAATAACTGTCTAGTTGGCTGAAAGGAATGTAATGGGCTTAGTAGTGATGGAATCTGGTGATACACTTCTGGGAGGGAAACTTCCCCACCCTCTCCTAGTAAACCTGATCAAGGTCTTAATAATATTGGGAGTATATTAAGGACTCACTTTAGCAATTAAAGTAAGTGTTCAGTGCAAGGAACAGCATCAGAAGAATGGTCTTCTCCCCACCACTTTACTGATGGGCAAAAATAGGCATCTATAGGCTACATGGAGAGTGGCTGTGGGCTGCCTATAGTATGCAGGATACCCATTTATGACCTAAATCAACTTCCAAATAGCCAGCACTGAGTGAACTTGTTGAACATTTCTGGGAATGTAATTTCTGAACAAAGCATCATCACTAAACATCTCCTGTTGTCTGTACTTGTCAGTTGGCTTCTTAAAAATAAGATAGAGGATGTGCCTATGTGCATGTGTACAAACACACATACAATAGCCAGTTTAATTACCTACTGCACAGATTCATTTGAAAAAAAAGTTGTTCAGAATATTCTGGAACTGTGTTGTTGAAGTCATTAGTGATCACAGCCAGGGCTTCCAGAAATTCCTCTTATTATGGGTCCACTGTCCAAAAATTCCCTTTAACATGAATGTTAATATTCATTCTGGCTGATTCTTAAGAATAAGCAGGTTGCCTAATACTGAACAATCTGAAATTATTTGAGAATCTTCAAAGCTGGTTTTATAAGAAAGCACTGGAGTAGTCTAAACAGAAACATTACTCAGATATTTTCCCAAAATTAATTAAAAAGACATATGACCAAGCATATTTTCTGTTTTTCTGCAGCTATAAAGCATGCTTAGGCTGAGAACAAAGATTTTTAGAAAAGTAAAAGTGAAAAGACATATTATACAAGACTTGTATTCTTTTATGATTGTGGGAGTATCTTTCAGAAGATGTAGTTCAGTTACCTGCAATGGCAAAATTTCATGGGGCAGCCTAAAGATCTATATAATAATAATAAAAATCTGAGTGGTGATTATTTTGATTAGTAAAAAGAATACTTTTTTACACTAAAAATCAAGTAATAATGTTCAAGGACACCTGTTTTGAAAACTACCAGTCAGTACTGTAATGGCTCCTTATTTACACTTTCCCTTCTCTCCTACACACACACACACACACACACACACACAAAGAATGGCTATAAATCAGGCAGAACGTTCATGTAATAAAATAAATCTTCAAACCACATAGTGATTTTGTAATATTCCTAATTATGGATTAAATTCAAAAAATGAGGAAAAATGTGAAAGATGTTGACCAATCATTGAATTAAGTGAAATATTTTTTAAAATGTGGTATTTCTGTTCCCTTTGCAGCAAAGATCTAGATATACAGTAGTTTCTAGTGAGTAAGGGAACCTCTAATTAATATCAGGTTAATAGTGAAATGGTCCTGAGAAGATGCCTTTGTAATGAGAGAAAATGAGCCCGGATTAGCAGGTGTTAAAATTGGAGCAAATGTCTTGCAAATGTCACTGTTGGGTATCCCCAGCGTGAGTGGTCATTATGTAAGTTCATATATGTATGAAGCCCTGGAGACAATGATTCATGTTCTTATCAGTGGGAACTTACACTACTGCAACAGGGTCTACATACGGCTGACTTTAAAGATGACTCAAATATACAGAAAGTAACAGCCAGGTTGTTGAAAGGATTGTGGTCCTTGATTATTATTTTTTAAAGATTATTGTGTTGGGATGGCAGTTGTGCTTACGGTTGCTATATATTGTTTTATCTGATTATTCTGTAAACAGCCCAGAACAGTTTTGATGGGGGTGGTATGCACATTTCCACAAATAAACCAATATTCATCATGCTATGAAGTTATTATCTGCATTTGTGAAACAACCTGAAAAAGCAAATTGATACCTGACTTTATCCTGAAAAACAGCACATGTTCACCGCAATAGCCCCGTGATCAACTCTTGTCAACAGTGTGTTCTGAACTAAGTTGCCCAATAACACGGGCTTTGCTGCAGTGCTTTGCCCCCTGACAAAGCATTAGGAATAGCTGCCAATCAAATGAAAAAAAAAAGGATAGCCAATTTGTCACATCTTTTCACTGCCAGTCTATGAAATGTGGTGCTTAAACACATTTGTTAACACTGACATATGCTCAACACTATTTAGCAATTTATTTTGACTGTGCTCAATGTCTTAGAAATTTTAGCTGGAGATAACAGGGTTTCCAGTTGAACACAACTAAACAACAGATATCTTATCTCAAACAATTTTTTAAATGTGTTGTCGTTTGCAGTATGCTGCTGCTTGTTGAAGTTATTTTGACTTCTCTGTGTTGGTTCTCTTCATTCTATTTGTACTTGAACTCAACAAAAAGTGGCTGTAGAAGAAGGAACTATATGAACATATACGAAGATCTTCTGTCGGAAATCTAGGAAAAATATCTAACAATATTGCTGGTGGAGGATACACGGACACCAAATAATGCAGTTTTCAAAAATTTCAAAATTAACTTCTTTTGGTAATAAGGTCCTCCTAATACTCCTGACTGAGAGTCAGACACGACTGAATGGATAGACAGACAGAATACTCCTGATGTTATTAAATCTATCAACCTTTTAAAAAAAAATGCATCAGATACAGAAACAGAGGACACAGGCAGCATAACTATTTAATCTACTCCACAGGCCTCAAACGAGAGTGTGATGCTTAGGTTCTATTTGCTAAGGGATATTTTAGTATGTATTTAATACAACCTTTAGCCATAGTAGGTGAAACACTTTTTTATGACTGTACTTTTCAGTATATTCTGCATGGCTGTATGTTCTGTTGATGAAACTTCAATATATCAGTACACTTCTTGTCCTTTTTATCTCCAGAAAGAATTGCTGTAATGCACTGATACATAGTCTGTTTCTCATAGTCATGGATATTAATCAGGTTAGCACATTGCATCATGCTATTTTGCTCTGTGGGGAAAAAAATCTTTTCCCACTATGCTATGGGACTTCCCTATGATTGGGATTGTAATCACAGAAATTGCAATCACTTTTTTGCCCTATATCCATTTTAATCCTTAAATGCACTCTCTAAGCAAATCAATATCTCACAAATGATACAGTTGATCAAACAAAGCTGATTTATCATTTCTATTCAGTATAATGGGTAGAGGTTACATAACACCACTCAATTTTTTCTAGCTTATGTATATACATGAAATGCAGGGCTGCTTGTGATATTTCAGATCCCATAGTGGACCTTCAAACTGCTTTTGAAAAGACAACTTATCCCTTTACCACCAACAGCAGCCTCCAGAAAACTGAAATCAAAGGTACTGCCTGCTGAGAAAAGTCTTTCTCTTTCTCTATTTTTCCCTTCCACAATCGTTTTAAGAAGAAGGTCTTGAGGTGTATTAGTATCACTGCCACCATAAACCACACAGAATATGGCTGGTCACATAAGCTGAACTTCACTGTGAAATGGAGATACCTAGCAGGTAGGTAAACTCCCAGACAAAATTTAAGGCGTGTTCCTAAACCCTAAAGCACAAACTAGGACAGGTGGGCTTTCTTTTTCAGAAATACTTTAGGTCAGCCCTTCTTGCTATTCTTTTTCTTCTCCCCATTCTTTATATTCATAGACTTATCCTGGGAATAAAAAGCTTGGATCCTGGTTCTCTAACAATTGCTCACCAAAACTAGCAACAATCACCTTTCCTTTTGTCTCCCTTAAAAACCATAAAAATTACATTGCAGAACTGTAGATCCATGGGTTGATCCTAGGCACTTCAACTCAAATGTATTTTACTGTAAATGTACTTAGTCCATTGTGATTTCAAATAATCTTATTCCTGATAAATTTAAATGTAGATTTCTACAGCATTTAAATAAACCATATTTAAACTTGTTAGTTCATCAAATGTAAACATTGCACATTAAGCAGGGAATACCACCCACTCATGAAAATGATAGAAAGTGACACCAATGTAATAACATGATTACAGGTTTATGGATTTCTGAAGCCAACATAAGCCAAATCCCCCCCACCCCCAACTCCTTATGTTATTTTAGCAGATGAGATGTTTCAGTGCAGTCTGTTTTTGATCTGTAATCCATATAGCACATTTCAGATCAGCAGTCCTGTAACTTGAAAGATCGCTAGAAGCATTTGTAGGTTTCACAGAAAACAAGAAAGGAGCATGAATTGGGAAGGAAGCCAGTATGACAACTGGGGACAAGGGGCACAATAAGGCAAGAAGTGAGATAAATTGTAGCTTATGGACGCTACCAGGCAGCATTCACAAAACAGTCACACGGAAAGCATTGTGCAGAAACAAAAGGCAGTAATGACAGAATTGGGCATTTTTGTTTCAGAAGGCAGCCAGCCACAGATGGGTCTGTCATACCGCATGCTTCCTTTTTAGGAAACCTCAGCTACTGTCACTTGGCATCATGCTTAAAGACAAAGGAAGCTACAGGCTGAAGTGCAAAGAGGGCAAAGGGGCTGCCAAGTAGGTCTATGAATACCCCAAATTTTAGTATGCTCCGTTTGATCAACTAGTCACCTAGAATTCTAGTTAAACACTATGCTATATAGACTTATCTTGTTCTTTTCATTTTCATTTTTAATTAGATGACATCATAAGTAGCACAAAAGCCTTCAGCAAAAATACGTAGCTGCATTCTTTCCTGGCAGTTTGCAAACTGAAAGGTATTCCCCCCTCTTTTAACAGACGGACAAAAGTATTTCCTGTATGTAAATGAAACTGATAATCCATATGTTTAGGCTGCAAACAAATATATAAAAAAACATTTCTCCTGGATTGGATCAAACTTAAAGGCCTAACCTGGAAAATTTCTCTCCCCACAGAAGGGCTCATATTAGTTAACCAATTCTCAATAGCAGCTTACCCCTATTTGGATTTTTTAGCCTACATGATCCTAAAGGCTTAAAATTATAGTTCACATTATATAATCTTCAAAAGTATAGAGGAAAAGTAGCTGATTACAGTGAAATCTCTAGATAGATATGCATTTGTTTCAGATGGACCCTCAGAGTCAAAGAGAAGACAGAATGTTCATGTTTTCTGCAAGTCTCACAGGGAAATTCATCCATATCCAGTAGCTGCAAGAGAAGGAAACATGCCATACAATTTAATTTCAAGATCCATGAAAAACACTCAGTTTAAATGTTGCTGAGTTTAGTGCAGGTAAAAGAGGCTCTAAGTTCAATACTTATGTATTGCTTCCTCTCACATGAGTTTGCTTCTCCCCCTGCTTTTTTTTTTTAATTTGGATGATGTGCACAACTTTGAAATACAGTCCTAAACGTACTACCAGTTTATGGTATCTAAGCACTGACAGTATATTTCCTTTCATTTCCACTGTTTGTGCACGCACACATAAACACACAAATTTTATAAATGTAGGAATGGTAAAGGTTTTAAATAAAAGGAAAACTATTATCTAGAAGCAGATAAAGGGCATTTACCAGAGGCAAGCAAGCCTGTTTTGACACTTCAAGTCTGAAGTTGAGTTTTGCTGTTCCCAATCTTCCCTGTTGCTGGTTTCTCTCTCATTCTACTTTGCAAGATAAATCAGAAAATCAGGGTGAGAGGAACTGAAAGCCAAGGAAGGATTAAAATGACAGCAGAAAGCTAGACTAGTTTTGAACCATGCCAGTCTTGATTTGGCTTTTCTGAACTGGGTTCCCTTCTCTAACCCCCTTTCTCTTCCAAATATTGTGTTATCTCTTAAATACAAAGGATTTGTCTAATGATTGCTGGGGGTTTTCTACAATGAGGAGAGATGATATGTGCCTAATCCCTTTGGTTATGTCCATCAGGGCTATCTCCCAGCCATAATAGTACATAAAGAGGTTCAATGTACACTTTGAATTATTTAAAATTATATAATCAAATGGAGAGGTCCTTGCTTTGAACAGATTCAAGAGTACAAATAGTTGAAGACAATGGCAAGGTCTTGAGGAGATACAAGCACCAAGAGTGTTCTTTCACGTACTCCCCAAAATTACAGCTGCTTCATGCTTGGCTGGTTCCTAACTTGATTGTGAGAAATTGAACAAGGTATGGCACATGTTTGCAAGAAATGCAGGGCTCTCTGCAAAGCATCTTATTTGACAATGGTGAGTCAGTTTGGGTCACATCCAGATGGGCTATCTGCAGTTGCATGGATTCCCTTAGCAGTGGGAGAGTTGAGCTACTCATGTTGACCATGCTGACCATGGAATGGTCTAAATTTCTTGGTAACAGAAATCCATCTCATGAAGTCAGGTATCAGTGCAGAAAGATAAAACAATACCGGATTAGAATACTGGATCTACAGGAAGGAATTCATTATATAAAATCTTCAAAGAGACAGTGAGAACAACTGCTTGGTGTTTCAGAAGTAGAAAGCTTTGGGACAGAGAACATCAAAATGTTGGCAAAGGATCTCAGCAAAATGTCCAAAGTCTAGTGCATATAATGGACTTCTCTTCTAAAATACTGTGTTCTAGAAAAGAGTCTAAGAAAAATGTTAGGCCTTATGGTTGTGAAACAGTTCAAAGCTTCAGCAGGCTCTGTCGGTATTTTCCAGCAAGTCTGCAGCTAAATGGATACCATGTGAAAAGTTACACAGAATGAGAAGCCAGACTACAACAGTTACATGAGCTATAGCAGCTCCTTTGGGTAACTTGATTCTACTGTTATAAAAATTGCAATAGAGACATTCATCATCACAGGATACTGCTGTGGTGCATCAGAGATGAGGCCACAAAGTACTCTGTTCCATGTAGGTTCAAATGCCACAGTTTTCATTTTGAGATTTCTGGTGTCTCATATTCATATATTCTTGATAATACACAATAGTTTCTATTTTTTCTTCCTTTAGCCCTAATATACAAACAATTCCACTGAGAAGGAGGGAAAGAAAAGGAAGATGGCAGAAGAAGGCAATCATACTCAAAGAGTGCTTATCAGTGGTTGCTCATCAAACTAAATTGAGGTTTTCTAGTTGTACCACAAAGTTCAGGCCTGGGTCATACACTTTTCAACATTCTGATTAATGACTTGGATGAGTAGGTAGAAGGGATGCTTATCAAATTTGCAGATGACATAAAATTGGGTAGGATAGTTAATATGCCAGAAGATAAAAATAAAATTCAAAATCATTTTGATAAGTTAGAGAATGAAATTTCACAGAAAAATGCAAAGTTACTTAGAAAACAAAAATCCAATGCATAGTTATAGAATGAGAAATACCTGGGTTGGCAATCATACCATTTTTTAAAAAATCTATGAATAGTATTTGATTGTGAACTGAATATGAGTCAGTACTGTAATATGGCTGCAAGAAAAAGAAATGCAAGTTTAGGCTGCATTAAAGAAAATATATTTTTAAATCACAGAAAGTATTAGTCCTACTTTATTTTGCATTGATCAGACTCTCAATTTGAGTATTGTGCCTAGTTTGGGGCACAAAAAAGGATTCATTTCAGACAAACTGGGGAAGATTTGGAGGACAATGTTTTAGAAATTAAGTCCTATGAAAATACATAGAAAGAACTGGGAATGTTTACCCTTGAGAAAAGGGATGACAGCTCTCTCTAAGTACCTTAAAGCAGGGTTTTTCAAATTGTTATCTATGGAACCTTAGGTTTCCATGAGAGACTAAGGGCAAAAGAAAAAAGTTCACTTGAACTCAGCCAATTTTCTATCACCAGAGCTTTGTCTCTTGATCAGAAGTGTAGGGATTAAAAAAAAAAGGTTCTGCAGCCAGACACCATTTGAAAACTCCTGTCTTGAAGGATGCTACACAGAAAAAGACCAAGATCTGTTCTCTATCATGCCACAATACAGTTTATAGTCTAATAAAATAGATAGATAGATAGATAGATAGATAGATAGATAGATAGATAGATAGATAGATAGATAGATAGATAGATAGAAAGAAGCTACAGGAGGGTAGATTCTGACTGAATGTCCAAGGAAACAACTGCCTTATGGTAAGCACCATTACTCAGAGAAGTGGTGGACTCCACTTCACTGAATGTGTTCGGACAGATACTGAACAGCCATTTCTCAGGAAAGCTTTATGCAGATCTCTTCAGTGAGCTGGACGTTGACTCAGTGGTCTAAGTGGCCCCTTCCAATTCTCCCATTTTTTTTTTAAAGAAATTCCAGTGCTGGACAAAGATAAAGCTGCTGTATGTTGATATGACAACCACCCTGGATTGGAAGACTGCCATCAGAATAAACAGAGGTAAGTCTTTAATGCAGAAGCTTATTGTTCTTATAGAAACTTCTCCTCTGACAACCTGAACACTGAAAAGTTGAATCAGGGTGTTATATGCAGGTTCCTCTCTCTTCTCCATATCCTAGCTGAAAACTGGTCACACACAGAGGTGGTGGTGCAAGCTTTAAGCTAGACAAAATCTATTTCTGTTTTAAAAGCTCATTGTCATAGCAGAACAATTTTAAAGCAAAGTGGTGTGGTGTTCTCATTTGCATGACAATACCCAGAATGCTCTTGTAGTTCACAGCTATTTCATGGAAGTGGTGATGATGTGCACAAGCCCGGGGAATAAACCCAGTCATTTGCCTCTTATTTGTATGTGCCATATGTTTTGTTCTTCAGTGTGTTTTTGATGGGGAAGAAAAATGCAAAGGATTAGGGGCACTCAACACTAGAACTACCTGAAATGTTCTTGATCTACTTTTAGTGGTAATCCAAACAGCGGCTGTTGGGTTGGTAAATTTCTAAGAGCCATTGATTAACTGATCAGCAGGTTCCCCTGTGAATATTTTCTCAGTGCTGACATTAGTCATCTAGAGCTCTGTCAAGAGAGCTGTCACAATACATTAACTATCAATTAAAAAAAACGAGACAATTAACTTCTAACATGCTGAATTGAATTAAGAAAACAATTGAACAAAGCTGATTTTATTCATCCAGTCTCCCTCACTCTCTCACACACTGTGCTTGCTGTGTAAAATAAATTCACTACGTTCATTTAATTCACAGTGCAGAATATATCAGTCTGCTCTATTGTGTGGATTTCACTGTTGAGATGCTGTAACACTAATTGTCAGTTCCCACTGATCAAAGTAATTTGGTTGAATAATTGGTTTACATACTATATTTTATTTGTGTGTCCCCCACCCCCAAAGGGAAGAAGAGAAGTTTTATAACAAAAGATTATTTAAAGAGGAGGCAGCATTTTCATGATCACCCCAATTTGGTGCCAGTTTAGCTAGGAATACATGTTTTCTGAGCAATAAACACTGAGATGGGGCAATAATAGTGAAAGATAAAGCACTTGATGCAGTATTTATATGGGATGGGGGAAGACTGGGGTTCAGATTATTAAAAGTACACATTTCTTTTCTGTGCCTTTTAATATAATCATTCTACCATATCTGCTAAAACCTAAGTTCTTTTCTTAAATAGCTGAGATTATTAGTTAATTTATAGTCTATTTGATGTTGTCAGATGTTTAAAATTATTTATCCCTAGTAAAAAATCTTTGTTGTTTCTGTGCCCAAAATTATCTGAATCGGCAACTTTAATTTTATTTCCTTTATACACAATAAGCTCCCAAAATCCTCAAATCCTATCTAGTTTTCTTCAGAAGTATGTCCAGAAAGTTCATCAAGGCTTGCTCAATTCTATATAGGATTTCAGCCTTATTAATTCAGCTATTGTGTTTAAGGCTTTTATCAAGATCTAAAAACTGATAGTCATAGTAATGAAACAATCTTCCTCAACTATTATTGGGCACTGTCTGTTCAAGAGCATAATACTGTGATGGATTTTGAGGCTGCCACTGGTTCTCAGGAAGGAGAGAGCACATTCCAGGGAGATAAGAGGAATTGCAGTTTGGAAAGCCTTGGCAGAGAGACAAAGTTAGAGTAGCCCTGCCCTAGAGTCTCCTGGGTTATTTCCCTGTAGGTCAGTTAGGATAGCTTTAGTGTGGCAAGATTCTGTCTATTCGGTGAGAACAGTAAGAACTAGAGCTGGAATACACTCACTCGGCGTTGTTTCTCGGTCCGGTCCTGACACCTGCAGAAGGTTGTGGACAACAATTTGCAATTTCAGAAATCATTCTTTAAGCAGTTTTTAAACCTTTTGTGCTCATTATTAATTGATTGCTAATCTGTCATTTATTTTATTTGATACAAAACAAGTGATTAAACTATTGTTGATTCTACAACATAAAAAAAAGATTCAGTCATTTTTTACCTCGAAGATATACAGCCTAACCTTGAAGGCTTTAGCCTCAAGCAGTTGCCTAGTACCAAGATAAAAGTATAATATACTACTCAGAGGCACTATCATCTAGGGTTGGATGTGTGTTTTGGCTTCCAGATGGTATCTCTCAGTCACCCTTCCACTATGCTGTGATAATATACTTTAGCAGTCTATCTCAAATATGATTATTATTCTTTAATACTTAGCAGTTGTTGAATCACATTCTACTCCTAGTGACTATATACAGTGACTATCACAACCTGTTTCCAGGAAAAAAACAACTTCCAAGACATTTCCAGCAATTTCCATAATCCCATCCATTCACTTGGATGTTAGGGTTCTCCTTCTATGTCCCTCAGCTATGCCTAGCAGAAACATTTTTTCCTAGTTTATCATCTGCTTAAATCACATGACCACATGTGTTTTTGTTCATCATCACCTCAAGGGAGCTGCCAATTTTTATCTGGACTAGTCAACAACTGATGCATTGGTTCTTGTTGCAGGTAACAGTACTCCTAGCGATCATCTCCAAACCCACAGTTTGAAGGTGTCTTACCTTATTTACTCTTTCTCATTGTTAGGCTTTTAAGCTATACATTGTAACATCTGCTCGCCCCACATGTTCCCAGAGGGACGGCATGCTCCAGGTTCCTTCTTTTAACTCTTGTCATCTTATGGGACCTAGGAAGTGTGCCTTTTTGGAGGTTGCCCTGTTCTCTGGAATGATCCACCCCACCCCACCCCACCCCACACAATATACAACAGGACCAATTCTTCTTCACTTTAGGAAATCCCTTAAGACCTAGCTCTTCCCCAGATTTTAGGGGCTGGTTGAGTGGGAGTCCCTCCCTTCTGAGGTTTGCTTTGTTCTGTGCGTGGCTGCCATTTTACATTTTAGCTTTTATATTTATATACTGGTTCTTTCTTGGTAGTTTTTATTGTTATTATTTTTGTTATAATTATCATTATTGTATATTTTTGTTGCATACCATCCAGAGTCACACTGTTTGAGCTGGGTGGCCTTCTAAATCTTTAAATAAATAAATAACCACCCACCACCACCCCTACACACACTCCTGGAAAGACCATTACTTTAACTGTAATGTACATTACTTTATCATTGACATGCCTCTCCCTTCCTCCCAAGGATTTTGTTTTCTCCAGCACAGTCTACCTTTACCTATTCTTGTGCCTAAGAAAAGACCACTGTCTGCCTCCTTCAACATACATACTGACATTATCCTTTTAACATTAATCCAGATTTTTCATTTCCTGTTTTTATTTTTATAATGAACCCTTCTAGGTCTTCTTTACTTTAACAAAACGGTGTCATCTGCATACCTCAGATTTCGTATTCTTACCTCCAGTTTTTATTCCAGCTATCATCTCTTCCTGTCCTGTTTCTTTTATAATATATTTGCTTTAAAAGTCAAATATATATGGGGATAGTCGCTTCTTGTTCATTGTAAAGATTCTTCAGAAGAATAAACAGGTATTCTGGCACTCCTATTAACCTTAATACGGTCAATGTTCTAACGTGATTTACACAGTCACAGGCCTTGCTGTAATCAATAATATATAGTTCTCCTATCTCTTTCATCACTCCTTGTTCTTCTGTTGAATATACATTAAGTGTGCAGAATCTGTTCCCTTCATAATTCTGATGGTATTTTCTCCAGGTTATATCCTGTTGGTTCAACCAATGTGATATAGGAATAAAGGCATGGACCGAGACCAGAGAGACTCATATTCAAATTCACTTCAGCCATCAAAACTAACTTTGGACTAATTAGTATCTCTCAGCCCAACATATCTCACAACCTACCTAGTTGTGGAGATAAAATTGGAAGTGACACAAGGCTATAGGGCTGCCAGTCTCCAATTGATTTAGTTCATCCCATGAGATCTGACATGGGCATGGTCCAGGTCTCTTTTATAAAACAGTTTCATCTGGTGGGACAGTATTGTTCATTGATATTTTTTGTTCTAATCTCACGTTAGCCTCCCAAAGTCACAATTTGCAAGTTGGGCAGCCATGTAAATTGATTAAATCAATCAATGTGGGAGTGCCATGTAAGTTGCCTTATGTTCCTGGAAAAAAGATGGGATATAAAACTAAACAAATAAATAAATTTCTTATAAATTAATGTTCTAAGTTTAACCCACCATGGTTCCGCAATATGCACCTAGAAATGTATTTAAATAAATCCATTATCTTTCAATTATTACAAGTTCCTCAATTTCTCCAACTTTTGCATTGAATCACCTATTATTAGTACTATGCTCTTTCTTGAAATTTTCGCGCAATTTGCTACAGAATTTCTCATCATCTTCTTCCATTCTTTCTGTAGTAGTTGCACTCATTCTGTAATACTGATTTTAGTGGATTCTATTAGTTTTCTTAGATATGATTATTTTATTACTGGGCTGCAACTGAATACGTACTTAGTGATGTTATTTTTGAGTATCATTGCCCCTCTATTCCTTTGCATATACATTCCCTGAGTCATGTAATTATCATGTAATCATTTGAAAATTCATTTATTCCTAAAACATCCCATTTTGTATGCTTTATTTCTACTTCGACAATTTGAAAATGATTCCACAACCTTTAATGCTACTTAGTGCTTATACAGTATCATTTGAACAGAGGGGGTAACTGGCAGGACTGAGAAATGCGTAAGGTCATAGGTTAGTTCATGAAAGGGATCATCACTGCTGTGACCATAGCCACAAAACTACAGTAAGATTCTGCGTGAAAATGTTGGGGAGTGGCTCCATTCTGATTATGCAACTCCCAGAAGACAACTGTATTCACAGCATTGCTCAAATGGCTTCCACTGAAAAGCAATTAAAAACTCTGAAAAATCTCATAACTGCTGGAGATGACATAACACCCATTAATTACAACGTTCAGTGAGGTCACACCTGTGAATTATGAGGTGAATTCAGAACTGTTATTCATAAATTAGAATCATGCTTTCAATGCTTCTGAAAACCTGCATATTGATAAGGAAGGATTAATGTGATTACTCCATAGTTTAAAATATGTACTAATTGCACCTATTACAGGATTTCAAAGGACAGTATTGAATATCCTTTATCCTGAATGGCATAAAGCATCACTTTAAAGAATGGAAGATAAACACTTTTAAGTACCTGTATGAATAACTCATAAGACATAGTAGAATGATAATCCTGCAATAAGCACACCTTATGTTGAGTATAATTGCTCAATTATCTTCTGCTACATCAACCAGAAACAAACCCTCAGTCTGCATTGGGAGTGGGAGGACAGTTCCAGAGGACAAGTCTACTCAGACACAAACTGCAACTGAATACTAGGATTCGACCTCTACCACCTATACACTCATCTATATAATTTCCTGTTAATTAACACTGATGAATGGTTCAGTTATCAATATAGTAACTATTGTACATATGTATTATTATGTACATGTACAATTCAGCATGGAAGTATTTACAGCTTCTGGATTTTTATAACAGAATCAAATCTACATGCATTTAAATACCTGCACACTACAATTCCTGCAGTTATTCAACTGGCATTAGGACCTGGGAGACAGGTTATCTTTGGTGATAATTAACACTAAAAAGTCTTCATGATGTGGAAAGTTACAGATTAAGGCACTTACTTCTTCACCTTTCCTTCCAGAAGCCTTTGAAAAAAAAGGAGAAGCAAAGTGCATAGAATGGGACTGGCATTAGGTCACCTGTCTTGAACAGATTATTGTACAGTTGCTTTCTCACTAATGGGAGGGACAAAAGGGTGAAAACAACTTCAGGGATTTTTCAAATGGCCTCACGGGCAGATAAATGCATGTCCTATGGACCATTTTGCCTAATCCTAGGAACATTCTGTGGGGTCTTTTTTGCAGGGGGGAATGGGTTTCAGATTTAAAAAGAAGATCCACTAATTATGGGAACTTAAAAGGCCAGTTAAGATAATACAAACACAACTAGCATTTCAGTTCACATTATTGTAGACCAGTGTTTCTCAACTTTGACAACTTGAAGATGTGTAGACTTCAACTTCCAGAATTCCCCAGCCAGCACGCTGGCTGGGGAATTCTGGGAGTTGAAGTCTACACATCTTCAAGTTGCCAAGGTTGAGAAACACTGTTGCAGACATAAGTTACAGGCATATCAAAGGCCATCCAAAGGTGCCCACAAAATTCATCTTCATATGCATAACTCACTTACTCTGACTTGAATACTGCCACAAATTCATCTTACTTGAAAAGTGGAATGTTCACACACACACGCACACACAAACCCCTGATCCTCAAGGGAATTTAACAAGAATGGGGCTTTATCTGCAATTTTAAGACTCTAAACCACATCAACTCAAAAATTGCCATCAAATTGTCTGAAATCAATTGTCACAATGACACTTCCTTTATTTTCTCTATTTCTCCCTCCCCTCATTCTTCTCCCCTTCTCTGTGTTATGGTTCTGGAGATTATTATTTTTTTAACATCTTGGCACCTTGGCTCTGTAATTGGTTAAGAAATAATGTGCAAAACTCAAAAGTTAAGTTATAAAAAGGCGTTTTAAAACAAATGATGTGACAGCTGCAAATGCTGGATAACACCTAGATGCATTATAAAAACAGTGTGGATAATTACTTTTTTTTTTCTTTTTCAAAAAGAAAGGCTCTGTGGACCAATGGCCTGTCTGAATTTCCCTGCAGCTCAGTTAATGTGCCATAATCCAAATCCTGTTGTCACCTCAGCCTAAGTCTCTTATCATCCACACATCAGTACGAATGAGGGGCAATGTCCCATGATTCCAACAGCCTCCTTTGAAGAATTCACATGTTAATTACCACACTAATTATGGCTTTTGAATAACTAAACGAAGTAAGCGATTCTATGGGAGGTATTGGGCATAAACCTTAGTCTAAGAAAATGTTAGTTCATTCATCGCTGTAAACTGAAACACTGAACATACTTAAAAGAAGTTGAATAAATAAAGTGAAAAGAGAAGCATCGTTAATAATTAGAGTTCCACAGAGGAGGAAGAAAAGAAAATGTTATTTCTTAATGGCAAGTACATTTAAATAGTTGTCTAAAGATCCATAGGTAAGCCTCCTTAATTCACTACGACTTCTTTTGTTATTAGAAAAACATAATTGTGCCACATAATTAGCACTGGAGTACTTCACAAGCTGACAACAAAATTATAGAAATTGTTATATTAAGATCTGTCTATTAGAAACAGTTTCAGATCATAACCCATTAGCTGAAGTCCTATGAGTTTGTGACTGCTACCTAGTAACCCCAGAGATATGCTTAAGTTAACAGCGTCTATTAGCCAAGAGTTTCTTGACAGTAAAAATTGTTTAGAATTTTACAGCTGTCACACAGAGGAATGTATCAGATGATGTGTTCTTAGAAGTTCTGATGCTAAAACTAATTGAAAAATGCCTTTTTTAACCCTTCACATTTTAATGAAAATCCAAGATCTGTGCTTATGATACCAAAATCTTTCATACTTACCAAGATGTTTCAAAATTAAAGTGAATCTATTTCACATGCCACATCTGTGATGGTCTTGCTACTTTAAATAAACTTGTTTCAGATGGATTTTTAAAAATCTATTCTCTTTTTTGTTTCTTCTACTATAATCTAGCATTGACCAAGTTGTTCTGTATTTTTTGTTTAAAACAAGCCATAATCTATCTTCTCATTGTCTTTTGCCCTTTTACAATGCTTATATGCTATCATAATCCATTAGAATATCTACATCAATGACTAAAATTGTGAGCAATCAATAAAACCACAGCAGGGACGGGAAGCATATTTGGATACACTTGAAACTTGTTTAAATATCAAATTCAACACTTCAGTTATCTCTAATGGGATTTAAAGCTACTTTCAAAATATTGTTCAGATAATAGCTTAGTTTATAAACCTACAAAGCTTTATGTCAAATCCCAGGAGAGATAACTTTGATTACTAAAGTAATTAATGATGCTGGATAGTGATATGGATTTCCAGTTAAGATTTGAGTTGGAACTTAATTAGTCTTAACATTATGATTTGCTGATTAATTATGGATATTTAGTTATAAAGGGAGATGTTAATTATTAATCTAAACAAAATCACCTAGTATATCAACTAATTCCTTATGGCTCTCATTTTCCTTGTGGGCAATGTGTGTTGTCTATGTATGTCTGTATAAACGTTATTTGTGTGGATGACCATGTGTGCAACACAGCCTAGATTCATAAAACTAGTTCCCTAGTGCACCCACTCTTATGAATTAAAATATGGCCTTTCAAATATTAAAATACTTCTATGAACTTGAAGTTGTTGTTGTTGTTTATATTCAAAGGGACAGCAAATACTTTCCTACAGAAGTATTCATATAGTAGTGGGGAAAAGATGGGCTAATAAAATATATTCCAGTATGTATTTTAACTTGGTAGAATGTTGAAGTCATGTCTTAATCTGAGAGCTATAACGTTCTCCTTTGATTGATGGCCTTTGTCAGTTTCCATGTTAAGCTGCAGAATGAATCGAAGTGTTGCTATAGATATCTTTATTTTCCAACCACCAGCAGCCTGTAGCAATGCCAAAAAATTATTAAAGGCAAACCACTAATTAGCATAATGCAGTAATTCACTTATAGCACAAAATCAACTCACTTAAAATACATGCATTTCCACTCACACACACGTGCACACACATGCTTCACTCTTATGGCCCTGATCTGTTGAGAACAAAATCTGTCTGCTCTCTTAAAAAGGGGAGGGGGCTGTGATTAGCAGAAAAGGGTTAACCCAGAAAGCATCATCAGCATTTCAATCTCCTGGAACTTACCCTGGTAACACAGACTCTGAAGAGGGATCTGTTTACATTATCTCTAGGATCATCTTGACAATATTTATTCTCTATTTACCTAAATGAGGCAATATGATGATATTTATTGCTCAGAAGGGCTAAATATAGACTTTTCCTGAGCTCTCAGTACCATAGTGGGAGGTTTCGCTCTAATCTACATCTTTAAACTGACAAGCTGGAGAATTCCTAATGAATGCCTCTTTTCATCTGGATGTCTGTGTGTATTTGACAGTATAAATATTTAGCAATATTGGAGTCAGCTTGTGATTTTACCCAGATGGACTGACTGATGCTTCAGCTTGACACTGCCAAAGACGATCCAATCCATGTCATCAGAGAAGCAATCCCCTCTTCCTTTCTGAGAGCAATTAGGTGGCCAAAGGCAGCAACCCCCAAATAGTGAAAGTACCTCTGGTATCAGCTGACAACTCTGAGGGATACATTACACATGGTACTTAAATTATTGCTTGCCTGCTTTCATGAATCAGGGGATTAAAATGTTCCCTTCTAAAAGTACATGTAAACTGTTGGCTTTCTTATGCCTAATTTGCAAGAAACTAAGGACTGGCTGATCACTCAACTCACATTCACACTGAGAAATGTACCACCCTTGCTTGTCATTTTTGTAAATTGCGTGTGTTCTGTTGAGTAGTGGCTTGAGGAAACCTGTTTATTATAGATAGTACAGGTTGCTTAAATGATGTATTTTGCTATATACAATTAGTGTGAATATATACACACACCAAATGCTCTGCTCTACTGTATATTGTATACGTTATATACTATATACTATACTACACATTCACATACAGTATATTCTAAGAAAAATGCAAGAACAGATCATGTATTATTCTTACTAGTCCATAGACATTTGGTAATTGATCCCGGTTTTAAACATGATCAGATTCCATCAGCTTTGTGTCATATTTCACTCTACAATAAACATTTATTCTTACCAATGCCCAAGAATTTGATGTACACTATATCGGTGGTGACTACTCTCTTGTAAGCTGCAATGCTATACATTTTTATCTGGAATAATTACATCATAACTCATTGAAGCTTACTTCTGAGTAGACACATAAAGGATTGTGTTGCAAAGTACAGTACATCTTTGTAGCAAGGCTGTAGTTGTAGGCACTGAAACCAGCTTTTTGTAAGGCCGGCATTCTTCATAAATTATAACTTTATGAACGGCAAAATGCATACAAGTTCCTATCATTTGCTATTTCTTTCACCAGTGACATAAAAAACAGCAGGTATTCATCTGTCAGTGAATTAAGGCCAACAGTGAAAACTTGGTTAAAATGAAATTCTCATCTTTGGGCAGTGATCTTATAGTTTCTTCTCTTTTGTTTTATATTAAATCATTACAATCTTTGTGTAACCCAAGCAATAAAAAAAGAGAAAGGGCAAATAAGACATTATTCTTCCTGACATTAACACATATAGATTCTCTTGTACAATGATATCTTTCCATATCACAAAATCTTAGCTAACAGAATTCCCAGACATAAAGATATGGATTTCTTAATATATTCTGCAGCAAATGGAAACTATGTGCGTTGGTAATTAGGTATACACAACAAGCAGAGACCGGAACATTTAAATTAAAATGTCCAATACCTATAAGAAGCAGTGGGTCAGCTGCTTTGACATAAACATATCCAAGGTAGTGTCCAAGTTTCTTTTAAAATACTATTACTGAATTTACCTAAAAGAAAGATGAGGCCTTATCCAAAATAATATATCTTTTTTAAAAGGGAGGGCTGTCTCAGATGAGCTGAGAATATGGAAATAGAAACAGGTGAGGGTTTTTTTAATCTTCCTGGGTAGGGCAGGATATTGCCTTAAAAATGAGGATCACATTCCTTTCATATAAGTAAGGTATTATCTGTAAATCTACTGTTTCCCATAAGAAGTAAGTCTATTATATTTTCTATTTATTGATATAATTATAAATACATTTGCTATTTCCCAAATACCATGTGCTGTAGCCTAGGGTATGATTCAGAGTCTTCTTTTCATGCAGTCATTAGGTATCTAGAGCTCAATTAAGCCAAATAACTTTGTTGTCTCTATTAATGTAGTTGTTGTTGGGGGGATGATTGGGTAGTGTTAAGCATAATACACAAAGAAGTGTCATGTGACAAAGGAGGGAGCACGGCAGACATTGACCCCATTTGAGAAGGGTTATAAGATGGTGACTGATGTACAGAAGAGACAAGTCCTATAAGGTACAATCTTCCTGATTGGCATGCTGGCCTGCGTATGAGCTCCATGTACCTCACATAAAATCCACAGGATAGAAAAATTGGATTTCTTGACATGCAGTGTTTCCAAGCTTCTGAAAAGGCTGAAGTGAACAAGGATTGGGTCTGAGCCATAGCATGGTGGGTAAACTACATTGTTTTACAAAATACATTACGGGGGGATCATTAACTCTAATAAGCCCAAAGGATGTGATTCATTGCTTAATTTCAGAGTATCAGACTATAAAGTATATCAAGCCTGCCACAACTAATTTTTGTAGCAACGCGCTATATGAAAAATGAAATGTCCAAATGGCTACAACTGAAAAGCCTCCATTTTTCTTCTGTGAATGAATTTTACTTACTTTAATGATGTATAATAGCCTGCAACTACATTTAACCTGGGTGTATGATGGCAACACAAACTGTTTACCTAGAGTTATGAAGAAAATAGCAAATCAAGCAAAGGAGTCTGGAGTGTACACATTAACCTCCCACATGCCCACATAATTTCCCCCTACAGATGATCTATAACAGTGTCTCTGTATTCCATTTCATTATTTATTTTCTGCATTACACAAATAGTTTAAGCTTCAAGTATCTAATGTGTCAAAGCATGTGTGATAAATTGATGCCAAAATGCAGCTAATTAATAAGTCTGATGTTGTTTGGAATTAAACAGATGCTGTTTCAACTGTAGCTATTAAACTATAATTATAGCCTGTATCCTGCAAATGCACAGGTATGATCCAAATTAAAACAGATTGAAAGGAGAAAATATAATAAGGTTCTGCAATTTAAATACTACTACTACTACTACTACTACTACTACAGAAATGTTTAAGAGGAAGTCATGACTTCTAACATGCAATGATATATTAATGTGGTCAATATAAAAGTAGCCACCAAAAAGAACAAGCTGTTTCCTTGGTTTGCAGTAATTCTATAGAAATAAGGCTATTTATAGAATATACTATTCCTAAAAGTAAAATGCAACTCACACAATGCCTCGGCTGAAGTAAAATCAATGTTTCCTTACTGAATTCAGTTGTAGGAACCTAGCTGTTAACACTAGGTTCCAAGGTGTACATTTATGCAAAGGAAACAAAATATTTTAACACTACTTTTCATTACATGTCAAAAATGCAACCCTGAATGCTTTTTTCTCTCTTGCTGGGGAACAAAGTGCTTATCATTTTCTTTCCCTTTCTGTTGTCTTAAACTGATATATCTAGAAGGAATGAATTGGTGAGGTGGGGAGGAACTGAAGTTAGAAATTCTATCATTTTTGAAGTAAAGTTTGAGAGGATCTGATTAGGTCTCACAGTGCAACACCAGGTATCCAGTTTTTGCCAAAGGGCCAGCTATTATTATTAACATCATTTGTCTGAATCATTACTCTGCACCTTGGTTCAGCAAACACTATGAAGATGGCATGGTAATAAATGACCGCAGGATTCTTCCCTGCTTCAGCCTGTTTTTATCTGCCACCTCTGTACCGTCAGCTCCATCTTTCTGAACCTCTCTGAATCCCCAACAGGGACGGGGCATCTATTTGTTTTCCACTAGGTTACCACACTGTCTATTGTTGTTTGCACTAAAGGGTACAAATTCAATTCATTCTTGTGACATAAAAGCACTGATACAGTAAATTTTTTGCCCAAGAGAAAACACAACAAAGTTGCTGAATACAAGTGATGATATGGACTGCTAGTATATATGCGAAGGAGCTCTCCTAGTCAATGTTACTTACTGAATGTCTTTTATTTTTCCTCTGGTACAGTCTAGACAATCAAAGAGATCACTCTAAACTTATTTTAACCTTCACCAATTGACACTCAGAAATAAATACTTAAGTTTGTTAAAATGGGTTAAATAGTAAGGCAGGAAGAACAAGACATATTCTGAGCGTAAAACAAATAATCAATAAGAGGTAAAACAGTTTGCCATAGTTGAAATAGTTGGGAGATTAACCACTTCTGGTATTAGAGAATGTTATTAAGCATAAAAAGCAAATTAAGGCAAAAATTAAGGGGGAAAAAGTGATTGTGTGGAACTAAGAGGCAAATCTAAGCACATTTCTAATTGAAAAGGTGGCAGAAGAAGACCAGAAATATGACACTACTATCTTGAGTCTTGTCTTTGCAATCTGAACGCTATGGTAGTCAATTTAATTGTCACTACCAAATATGGAAAAGCTAATTAGACTATAATCTAAATGAGTCAAAGTGAACAAACTCTGTATATGAAAATGAACAAACTCCAATGTTTCCCAAAGCTCAGGGTACAAAGATTAATTAAAAAACAAAAAATAAGTAGTAGATGAGTAACAAAAAAGATGTACTATATATTCTCTTCTATCAGGAAAAACAAACCTTGAAAAATTGCACTACATTCAATGATACAGGAAATCCTCTATATTTACTTTGGGCCTTTTCCCTCATGTCATTGTTAACAAAGTAGGTAAAATTAGGAACCTTGTCTCAGTGTCCTAATACATTTAAAAAAAAAACCCTTAAAATCTTGGGAAACAAGATACATAAACGTGTTTAAGGAACATAATAAGCAATATGTCTTGTTGGTTTTCTCCATTGGTTTTGCCCACACCAAACCAAACCTGATAAATCCTCAGAATCAATGGTATGAGAAATCTTACAATGTTTATAGTTCCTGGAATGTTACATCTTTCAGCACAATCCTGCCAGCAGTTAAGAAGCTATCACTTGAAAATCACTGGTTAATCTAGCTTGTGCTAAGATTGACTTTTTATGAAGTTTTAATGAATGATAAACACTTGTATCTTGATAAATGTTTAATTATGGCAATAATTACCAACTGCTGAAAACTACTGTTGTGTTAATAATGGCATTTTAGTACACAAGCAGTTCTGTGAGTCATGGAGCTGTTAAAGATCAGAATCCCATCTGTCTAATGCAAACTAGTAAAACAAAAGAAAAGCAATTAATAATTTGAAAAATTATCCATAATCTTAAAAATGATTTCATTTTATGAAAAAAAGATCGATTCTCTTTTCAATGTTAGAAAACAAATTGTCCTTTAGGAAATACATGAATGGTATATATTAGCAGTCCTTGTCACTAAGCCTTAGTTGCATAATAAAGGGACAAAGTAGACCAGGTCATTAGGAGACACCATTTTGTGACCCTGGTTATGGAGTTACTTGCATTTCTGTCCTACCAGCACTTTAGGGAGAGGTGTGTAATCAAGTTGTGGCCTGTATTTAATCTTGAATGAGCTGCCAAAAGTAGGCAGAGTCTGGATAACCACTAAAGTTGATTTCATTCAATTTAAAGTCAATTAAAAATATTAATAAAATACCTTAAATTAAATTAAATTAAAATTAAATTAGAGTATTCTTTATTTAATAATCTCCACTGTCACATTAAACATCACAGTTTGGCAGCAACTTTGGGCAGAGTCTGAGTGATGCAATCAAGGTGATGCACTCCTTGGACTATTCTAAGTCTGTTGTCTAGCCCAGTCTATTACTTATAAACTAATCAGGGAAATCTGGTGCGGCTGGATGTGAATGCCTTTATATGAAACTGGGTTGAAGAGACAAGTGCTGCTGTTGGTATACCATCCACGCTGTTGCCCAGCAATGGCCCTTCCAAAGCTCCTGGATCTCAGCATGGGGCTGGTGGTGAAGGGTGATTGGAGCACAGCTACAGAGGGACCTGGATGAAGCAGATTATCTAGACCCTTTTCAGTCTGGGTTCAGGCCAGGGCACAGCATTGAAATGGCATTGGTCACACTTGTTGATGACCTTTGGAGGGCTTGGGAGGGGGGTGGTACAACCATTCTAGCTATCCTGGATCTGGGGAGTCTTTGGTGTTTTCTGAGCTTGGTTGTTTTCTTGCAGATGTTTTGTTACCTGACTAGGTAACATTTTCAGTGCTAGAAGGGAATGGGATTTGCTCTTCGTTTATATACAGTAGCTTGCCCTGTCAGTGCTGGTGGAGGTGTTGTTTTCTCTTTGGTAGTTCCTTGATTAGGCTGTTGTTTACTGCTTGATTGTTTGTCTGGTGTTAATCCTGGTGTTAATCCCTGCTTACCTAGGAGTTGATTGATGGTGAAGAGATGTTTTGTTCTTTTTGTCTCCTTCTTAGCTTTTTTACTGTCTCTTTTGAATGGTGTGTAAATATGGTTTATTTCTATATGTCTATTGATGGCTGATTTGTCTGAATGCCAAACTTCCAGGAATTCCCTAGCGTTTTTGGATTTAGCTTGGTCTAGGATGCTCAGTTTCCCAGCTGAAACTATGGTTGAGTCTGTCCATGTGTTGTGAGATTAAGGAGTTTTAACCATGTCTTCTGACTGCTAGTTGGTGTTCATGGATGTGCCCTGCTAGTCTTCTTTCTGTCTGTCCTACATAGTGGCTGTTACAGTCCTTACACTGTATGTTGTAAATAACTCGTTTTTTCTTCTTGGGCTACTGGGTCTTTTAGTTTACTTAAGATGTTTTGGAGGGCTTTAGTTGGTTTATGTGCTACGGTGATGCCATGTGGTTGTAATAGTCTGTTGGTTGTTTCTGAGTTGTTTCTGATGTATGGTAGTGTTATCTTTTTTCATAGCTTGTATTGGTTGTGCTGTAGTGGGTTGAGTGGTCAGGCATTTTTTGATAAAGTTGCATGGGTATCCATTTTGTTGTAAGATGTTGTATAGGTGGTCTGTTTCCTTTTCCTGGTGTTCTGGGTTACTGCAGTGCATTTGTGCTTGGCTGAATAATGTTCTTACACAGCTCCTCTTGTGGGAGGTTGGATTGTTACTTTGGTAATGGAGCACTTGGTTAGTGTGGGTTGTTTTTCGATAGGCTTGTGTTTCTAGTTTGCTGTCATTTCCTCTGCTGATGCAGATATCCAGGAAGGGTAGTGTGCTGTTGTTTTCTTCTTCCTTCGTGAATTTTATTTCTTTGAAGATGTTGTTGATTGTTTCATGTGCCTTCTCTAGTTGTTCCTTCACAAATTCATACTTCTGGTTGTATGCGTGGGAGTGCTACAGTTTCTAGATGCTGCATTACAGCCTCTTCTATGAGTCCTGAGAGTGGTGATCCCATTGGTGTTCCTCTGATTTGTTGGTATATTTGTCCATTAAACTGAAAGTAGGTAGTGAGGCAGAGGTTGATGAGGTCCATGATTCTGGGAATTTTGATCTTTGGTTAGGTCGGATGTGTTGTGTAGTACTGCTGCCATGGATTCTTTCACTAGTCCAAGCTTTTTGTAAATTCTTTCACTATGTTATATGTTGGGGTTCCTGGTAATGATAACAATTGGACGGAGAGGTATGTTGGGCTTGTGCATTTTTTGGGCATCCATAGAAGTGTGGGAGGATAGGTCTACCGCTTTTCATCCACCACTGTTGCTTTTTTGTGACTTGATTTTTCGTGGTTAGGTCATTAAGGGTTCTCTTGATCAGGTTGTCTAGTTTCTGTATTGGGTTGGGGGTTTACTGGGATGTAGGTTTCTTTGTCCTCCAGTAATTCTTTGGCTTTTTGTATGTATTGTGATCTGCACATGATAACTGTGGTATGGCCTTTGTCTGCTGTGAGGAGGATGGTTTGGTCCTTCTTTAGGTTTTTGAGGGCTGCTCTGTCCTCTGCTTGAATTGGTTCTGATTCTGTGTTCTTCTGGTCTATCGTATGATTAGACAACAGTCTAATATAATGACTGGTGTAATGCCTTATCTTAGCTAGAATTTGCTTCATCTTGTGGAATCCAAAGAAATAGATACGGTTCTCCGTGGTATGAACCTCACAGTCTGCAGGCTGGACGCATGCCCTTCCTGGCTCCTTTAGGAAGAATTGATGGATTTGGGAAGAGGTAAGTATTTCTTAGAGAGAGGGCACAGTGGCATTTGCCTTAAAAAGGCAGTGGTGCACAATGTCTTGAAGAAGCCAGCTTTTAATCTAGTCATACTAGACAACCTCCTCACTGTCTCCAGCCTTTCTTTTCTATGAGAAACTTATATGAACTGTATTATATAGTGAGGATACAGGCTCAGGCATGGGGCAGAACAGAATTAGACTCTCTAGTAGATCATCTGTGCTGGACCTGGAGGATAGGAATACATTTCTCCCTAGCTTTTTTGACCCCAGTTGCTTTTGATTCTATTCTTTTCTGTGATGGTCCCACTTTGTGGATTATTTGCCCATGGAGGTACGCCTGGCATCTTCCTTACTGATCTTGTCATTGTGTTTAAATGGATTTTGGTGGCTCATGTTTTTATGTTGTTTATCAGAATTTTTAAGGTGACTGGACTGCCAATTTGATTGGTTTTGGCTATAATTATGTTGGTCTATGTGACTCATTTTTTTTTTTATCCTATGTTATAAATCATCTAGAGCTTGGAGTCTTGGGAACTGGGTGGTATATAAATTGTTCAATTAATTAATTAAATATAACTCAAGAGAATGATCCACAACTGAAATAACCTACATGTCAACTAAATATTTTTATATTTGACAGAGAAAAATAGATGAACAACCCAGTCAATTTAAGTTTCTCTCATTTTTCATTTTTCCAGTTCATTCCATCTTTTCTCTGTATTAATTTTTCATTTTTTAAAGTAAAATCGACATGAATTTTTAATTTATTTTATGGGTGGTTTTCCTAATAATATACAAATATAACATCTATCTATCTATCTATCTATCTATCTATCTATCTATCTATCTAATTTCTTTAATTGATATGGCCATCCAGCTCACACACAGTGACCCCACTAAAATGTAAAATGAACCCCTTCCCCATGCCATCCATAAGAGGAATTCAGCAAAAAGAATTTGAGGAACAGGAAAATAACTAGAACATGTGCTTGCAGTGAAAGCAAGTCCCCAAATTATTCAGACAACCAGTCTTTAAATTATACTTATAAAAGAACTGGGAGCATCTGCAACTGTTTTGGTAAAACATAATTTATATGCTAGATTTCTAAGACACTGCAGTTGCTTCTGTAGTTTGGAATGGCTTCAGTTTTCAATTATCAAAAGTAAAGCAAATGGCAATAACTGATAAATAAGACGTCACTAAAGTATGGGCAACTATTGTTGGTTGCAGCTGATGCTCTAACTAACAAGGTAGATGGCACTTGATTCTACAGACATCATCGATCTACTGAAGGCAAGAGCAGAGCTTCCAAGCTATGACTTGATTCTTAGGGGCGCTGCAAAGCCAGTCTAAACACCCGCTTCCAAGGCAAGATAAACAAACTTCTACTATTATGGTTTGTATCACTAGTCGTTGCATTACATTTCATTCGGTGTATCTATAGTAAAGTAAATATACAAATGGTATAAAATTAAAGGTATACATCCCAATGATTTACAATTACTATTATTTTTGTAAACTAAGTTTATATACTACAAGCCATGTTTCAAAACCCATTCTGCATTCAAAATGCAAACTTAACCATGCTGAATATGGCAATTTGAGATTAGTAATATCTGGTCTCTTGACTATGCCAGCTGCTTCAATGGTTCTTTCACATTTCCAAATAGAGGACTAAGCACCAAGTGAACCACATGCCTGAACATCCACAAATTACACTATATCCATTATGAGGAAAGTTACTTCACTTTAAAGAATACCTGTATAAAGTAAGCAAGATGATCTTAACGGAGATATGCTGGTACCATTGCCTAGGCAAAAGGGGCTGAAGCATTTTTAAGTCCTAAACGAGACAGCACTGGAAGCAACTCAGGCAAACACCCCCCAATTCACTGAACTATAAGAAGGAGAAGGAAGTACAGCACAGAGTCTGTTGTTAACAGCCTATCTCAATAAAGGTAGTTTTAGCCTTCCGGTGGAGTTGATTTCCTAACCTGGTCTATCTAGTGGGCCTGACAATACCCCCTGCTTCATCTTCTTCTTAGTTATAATTACAACTGAGGTGAAACCCAATGTTCTGCAATGGTAATAAATGCAGAAGAGTAAACCAATTGCTGGAATACAGACCATATTTGAGCAGCATAAAAATTTGCTTCAAGAAAATATATACTTGGTCAGTTAGATTTGGTCTCTGGCTTAATATGCATTAGCAAAATAAAAAATTAAGTTTCATGTAACATATTACCCTGCTGAAGACATGCATTTGAAAGCTCACAAAAGTAATCAGAATATATAGACAACTTGCCAGTGAGCATAGTTTGGTACCAATGACGTTCATCCACTATTTATATACCCTTACCAGTGGCCTAGTTTCAGCTTGATAGTAATTCACGTAACTTGCCATAAAACACTGGGATTCTGGGGTTATTTGAGATGAAGGCAAATCAACAATACTATTTGTATTCTGTCATTCCTTCAAAGAGTACACTATAGTAATCATTGTCTCTGCAGGTAGACTTCTTTTGAGAAGGTTTGTTCAAAGGTCGACAAATTCTAACTGGATTTGCTAGCCAGCTTTCCCTACTGAAAAATCCAATTTCAATAGATCAGTGAAAGATGCCCTTGAGTTGAGCTTGACTCCTGATGACTAACTATATGGTTGTTGTTTATGTTGCTTTCTTGGCCACAGTGCAAAAGTGGTTTGTCACAGTCTTATTCTAAGGATTATTTATTTATTTATTTATACCTTCCCAATCTAGTCAAGAGAATTGGGGTTTCCTGGTATTCTCCCATTCAAACATTAACTAGGCCTGTCTGTACTCAGGTTCACAGTCCATACAAGATCATCTGATACTTGCTGAGATAATATGGTTTAGAATTACATCTTATTTAAGTTGTTTGATATATTTAAACACTTCATGTATCTTATACAGCAATCCCTTATATGCCTATTCTGCTGTAATTTACACTGTCAACGCATCTTATTTCAAAGTAAGAATCCACAGCTTTACAGTCTGGCAAAGCAGCTATGGTTAATTACTACTTTCTATATCTCTTTCCATGTTATTCAGGGCACCTCAGGTCTGGAAATAAAACCAGTGGAAAAATGTTTGTATGCAACAGAAACTTGCTCTTGGACTTTCACATCTCTCTGCCTTAATGTGAGACTTCTGTACGATTGACAAGAAAAGTGCCATTACCTTTACAAGACTGAGGAAAGTAAGAGCTGGACTTGATGCATTTTCTCTTTCCCTTTACTTTCTAAGCTCAATCAATTTGGCAAACAATTAAACTTAGTTAGTAGATGAACTCCCCTGAAAGGAATCCTCCTGTGCTTTTTTTAATCAGGTGGGCCTGATAAAACCCCCCTCAGGAAAGGAGCAAATTACCACGTCAATGTGCAGATGCACCATCTGATTTGCTCTGACCTTGTTATTCTCACTTACTTGCCCATAGAATGTTGCGAGGGTGATTCAGAGCAGGCACACCTCAGGACAACTGACAGATTTTTCTCTCATTCTTGGAATTCATAATCTTGGGGAAAGGATGTGCTAGAGGCAAAAAGTTAACCTTCCTGATATGCTGGCAAGAGAAGTTCTAAATTCTTGATGATTTGCACTTAGCAGCTTCATTACTTCATTACTGATAAAGGTTTTGAAACCATGACACCAAAACTTTATCCACTGGGCTTTGAAGGGGAATAAAAACATCAATTTTCACTGAATGAACCTATTATATGGTTAATGTAAGGCAGCCAATGATATCATCTAGACATTGGATTTAGACAGCAAGAATATGAAGAGAAATGCAGTTAGTGGTGGCCTCACAACTATGGACCACTTTCATGCAGGAGGTTCACCGATATCTTCACAGTCACTCAAGCCTACATCACCTTCTGTCTGAATTACTGCAAAACACTCTACATGAGGCTGTCCTTGAAGACCACTCAGAAGCTACAGCTGGTGCAGAATGCAGCGGCATGAGAAGTTATGGGTACACCCTGGTATGCCCATGTCACACCACTACTTCATGAGCTATACTGTTTACCAGTATGCTTCTAGATACATTTCAAGGTGCTGATTTTGACCTATAAAGCACTTCATGGCACAGAAGCCTGGTTACTTGTGGGACTGCCTGTCTCCAATTACTTCTGCCCATCCAATAAGATCTGACAGGGTGGGCACGTGCTGGGGCCTGTCAATTAAGCAGTCTCATCTGATGGGACCTAGGAGACATCACTTCTCTGCCCTATGGGACAGCATTGCGCCTAAGATTCAGATGGCCCTGACCCAGCTGCCTTTTGGAAGACTCTCAAGATCTGGCTTTCCCCCCAGGCACTAGGTCAAGAGGTTTTATGCCTGACTTGGTTGCTTTTGGATTGTTTTTGCCTCAGGCATAATATGTTTTCTTTATTTTTGTTTTATTTGTTTTTGTTGTTTTTATTTGTGTGAGACACCTTGAGCTGCATGCAAATTGAGCAGTTTTAGAAACTGATTTAAAAATAAATAAATACCCACCTAAGATACTACCATTCTTACTTGTTGTCATCATCATCCTAATTGTTAAAATGTGGAATTTTAAGGCATCCCACACAGTGAGAATCCCATATATAACTCAGACAATTCATGATTACAGCTACCATTCCTTGCACCTAAGGTAAATATAAAAGTGACTTCAGTATTGACAACATTTTATGATTTGGCCAAGAGGGTAAAAACACTGCTCCCTTTAAGTTCAGTATCTCGGCAAATGATTTTATCTTCCTTCAGGGCACGGGAGCCAGCATTTTTGGCAATGAATATAATTCATTGCCACTTTGGGGGTTTGGAACCATACTTCCATATGTGGAAGGATGCACACATAGCCCACAGAATTACATTTCCATAAGCACCATTTTCTTTCTTTGATCACTTTGACATACCCCCACCCCCACATAGATACATATTCCACTTTGTAAAATAGCCTGCTTTCCCACCCACCTATCTTGAGGAAAGTCACTAGGAAGAATAGGGAAACAATGAGGCTTCCCCAAACTCCCTGTGGTCTTCTTTCTGGTAGTTGTGAAATCATTTATTTCTGGATTGCTGACACAGGACAGGAACCCTACTTTACTCTCCATTTTCCAGCAATGCTGATCAAGCTTCTCAAGTATCTCGCTCAAGTATCTCACTGCTAAATGGTAGCAAGAAATCAGTTAAAGAAAGAATAAACAGTAAGATGTTATCTTTCCCCTTAGCAAATCACTTCCCATTACCAGGAAATCATCGGTCTTATCTGCTCAGTTGGCTGATTAGGCCTGGGAAAAGTAGGAGAGTTTTACAATATGGATTTATTGTACTGTATATGCTGAATGGTTTAATTGTCATGCTGTACTACTTGGTATATATTTAGTAATAGAATGAAATACCACTGTTACTACTATTAACCTGAGATAGTTTATTTTGCAAGCAAGAGTAGTTCAGATAGCATCCTAAGAATATTTTAACAGAGCCTACTGGGGAAAAAAGTTACTGATCATATTGAAAAAATGAAAAACCATACATTGGAACTCGACTACATGAATAAAGACCATTTTTATTGCTTAAGGAAATAGATCAATGTTTTGCTTTAAGAAAAGAGAAAAGCTATTGTGATTCTCAGTAGCAAGCATTTACTTAAAAAACAAAAATCTATTTATGTTATATATAATACCCGCAAAGATGTACACACATTTCCGCTATGAGACAACAACAACAACAACAACAACAACTGCTTCATGACAAATGGTTAGTCTAATAGCACTTACAAATTGGGGGTGGGGGGAAGAATACCTTGTCAGGCTTAAAGCAAATCCACAGGCATAATAAAACATGCACTGACAACTTGGGATGGTTAAATAAGTGTACATTATTGCCTTAGAGTTATAAAAAGAGTGCCTTTGTTGTACAATAGCATTACTGTAGCTCTTAAGCTTTAAACCACAATTCAAAGTAATTTTAATAGCCCAAGGCCAATGAACTGAGCTATATTCCTCCTAAGTATTTACTAAAGCAGCCTGTGAATATGTATTGTATATGTATCCTCAAAATAAATTGCTGAACTGAATTTTGCATTCATTAGTCTTAGAACTGGAATGTACAGCTAATACAGGATTGTGCCAATTATTTTATATTACATATATAACTTGATGTTGTAGATCCAACTGTAAAGCTCATATTGAAGAAACGTTATGTTTGGAATTACAGATAGTCCTCACTTAATGACCACAATTGGGACCGACAACTCCATCGCTAAGGTGACAGAGTTGTTAAGTGAAACCACATGTGACCATGCCCAACTTACGACATCAGTTCTTCTGCAGGCATTAAGCAAATCACCTGTGGTGATTAAGGATGATGTCATGTGACCATGACTTGTGACTTCCTGCCAGCTTCCCCATTGACTTTGCTTGTCAGAAGCCAGCTGTGAAGGTCGCAAAGGGCAATGATGTGACCATGGGACGCTGCAACCATCGTACATGTGTGCTGCCTGTGAAGCACCGTGTCAGGCCCAGCCTGACAAGAACAACGAAGTGTCAGTCCATTCAAACTGCAGTTCTTTATTTGCTTACACCATATAGACAGAATCTTGCCAGACTAAAGCTACTCTACCTAACCTAAGGGGAAATAACCTGGGAGGCTCTAGAGTGGGGCTATCCTGAACCTCTTCATTTTCCCACCATTGCCTCTCAGACTGTGTGTCCTCTTATCTCTTCCACCTCCTTGAAATGTGCTCCTTCCTTCCTGAGAACCAGCGGCACCTCTGAAATCCACCACACACCAAACTGCAATCATGTGACCATGGGGATGCTGTGATGGCCGTAAGTTCAAGTACCGGTTGTAAATCTACTTTCCAGCGCCGTCGTAAGTTTGAATGGTCACTGAACAAGGCAGTTGTTAACCAAAGACTATCTGTACTTTATAACTTCTCACTGAATATAGTAGGAGACAAATGTCACTCAGTAGTTTTTGAGGGGTCTCAGACACAGTATGCCTCACTCTCCTTCCAACTATGTGCTGAAGAGAAGTGAACTAAGAGAGGCAAAAGAAAAACTGCTGCAGCTCATTTCTGCTAGCAAGAGCTTGCTACTGGAAATGAAAATAAAGGTCTCCCAAGACATCTCATGCAAATGCAAGTCATGGAGATAACTCTTGTCACTGTTCTGGTTTGTAATGGATATCTAACTATATCATGTGGAATACTTTCCTGTTCATTGACTTAAAATTATTTTTAGATACTTCACTGGGGATTCCTCTGAAATACCATTCTAAATAGTGAGCAAAAGCTATGTCAAAACATAGCTTTTGCTCATTTTTAGAATGGTATTTCAGGTTTTGAATGTATGATACTAATATTGATATCAGTATGACTTCCTTTGAAATGTATCTTTCACTGCTTATCAAAACATTAATTCATTGAGATCTTTTTTTCTTGAATAAATGAGTCTATAGCCACTAAAGCATTTTGAAAAAAAGAAAAAAAAAATTAAAATGAAAATAAATCTGCATAATTAACCAACTATATACCGGGTTTTATAATTCTTGTAAAATCTCTTGCTTAGATTTTCCTCTAAGTATCCAACTTATTGCAAGCAAAACTGATCTAAATGTCTGCAAGGCCAGAATGGAATATCCTTCTGAACAGTCATTCATAGATCATATGCACACCCATGATGATTGACAAGAGACTTCTCTTCATATCGAGAAAGACAGAAAATCTGGGCACACAATTCTTTCCGTGACCAGGTAGTCTGCTGTCACTCAAATGAATATGAACTTCTTCATAAGGTTGCCTTCAGTGTTCATCTAACAATGCACACAGTACTCTAGATTGGCTTAAACCCCATGAATTTTAGGTTGGGAAGGAAGAGTATCTAGCACAGTCTCAAAATAATTACATGAAAGATATACAGAATAAATGTTCAGGTTTAGCATGTAACTAAAATAGTCCATACTTTTCATGGAATTCATTGCAGAAATGATCTTTTAAACAAAAGCTGCAGGAACTTACTTGAGAATGTAGGACACAACACTGAAATACTGTTCATAGAAAATATACAGAGCCAGATCATTGGTCCTCCTAACTTGATATTGCCTATATCAGTCTACAGGGGAGAGCTATAATAACTGACCAAACCTTTTAGCTACTAAGCCCATACCTTTCAGAGTTCACTGTCATTACAGACTTCAGGAAAAGCACTGTTGAAATGCACACTAGACTTGATACTAGCTGCCTGCCTTCTTTTTTTTGCTCTTCTCTTTTTTTGCTTTTCTCTTCTGTCAGAAGCTTTTTCTTGGAGAAGTGAATTTTATGCCATCTAGAACACCTCCACTGGCTATCAATGGTACATGTATTACTGACTGAAAAAGACCAGTTTACATTGCCTGGGATTGGCTGTCTTCTTTAGCATTTCAGAAAAAGACATTGTTCATCCTACTGGGAGATGCCAGAGTCTCAAACTAGTAGTTGGTGCAAAGTACTATACTTGTTCAAATGAGTTTGCGCCTTTTCCATGCTCTAGAAGCAACAATAAATATTTCCTCTACACAGACAAATCTATAGAGCAGGATGAAGATGCACAAAGTCGGCACAGATGTTCTGAAATGTAAGTGTCATTCTATTTTGCTAAATATGGTAAATGAACTCCTTGCAGTCAGGAACTCTGCACAGGATTCCTATATACATGGAGCACCGCAGCTGTTTAGCTGACTTCAGCTACTGTTTGCTTTCAAATCCTCCCCCCCTCCCCAAATATCAAGGGTGAGGGTTAATTCATACTTCCCTACCACAGTTAGGATTTTTAAACAAAGTTTTTAAAAGTTTTTCTTCTTTTGAGTCAATAGTTAATGATTTAATGTGGAATGGCATGGAAGAATGTATATTATGTAGGTAAGTTGGGATTCAAGGAGCTGCTTTGTTACATCTACATGACTTATAAATGCCAGCAAGATTTGCTCCTTTTTTTTTTTAAAGCAACCAACCATGTTATATAAACCTATTTTGAAAGACTATTTCAAAAATGGTTTACTTCATGGCCTATGGAAATACCTTTTCAAAAATGCAAGCCCATCAATACCTTGAATGAAGACAACTACTTGTGTGGGCTTTTAGGATGCCAACCCCTGGAACAGTTCTTTTCCTAATGTTCTTCATGGCATATTTAGCACAAAAACATTTTAATGGAAAGTTGATTTCTGAATTTGGTTTCTATTTAAAAGAATTTCCCTTACAGGTTAAAAAAAAGGATATTAGCACTATTGTGAAGTACTTGCTTCTTTATGTGTTGATTTGTGTACTGTTCATGTTAATCTTCTGAGTATCACTTCTGAGTGAAATTATAAAACTACTGAGTATGTGATGAGTTTGGAATAATATGGCCAGCTGGGAAGGTAGCAAATGGTGATCATGTGACCCCAGGATGCTGCGACTGTCATAAATACATGCCTGTTGCCAAGTGCCTAAATTTTGATCATGTTTTTGACCCCTGCGATGGTCGTGAGTGTGAGGACCAGTCACAAATGACTTTTCCTAGCAGTGTTGTAACTTCATATGGTTGCTAATCAAATGGTCGTAATTGAAGGACTATCTGTAATTGGCAACTGATGTAGCAAAAAGCTCTGTGTTTCTTGGATGGATTGTTGAATCTCAAGACTGCATCAAGAACATTTAAAGATCTGACCAGAGCTGAATTTAAAAAAGACAATCATCTTGGAAACCAGTGGTAATAGGAAAGGCTGAAAACTGTTAAATTAATTTGTGTTTGATAGGGATAGAGTTTAGGAAACTTTGTTCTCAGGGAAAAGCTGTGGAATAATAACTAACTGGAAAAGACTTCCTTAAATAGTATGAATGGTAAAGAACAGCATAAAGAATTAAGTTAATGCTTTTTCCCCCATGTTGCTCATTAATTCCTTTAATAAACATTGTGATTCTGATAATCTAGAAAGATAAGCTCCTGCACCACTATCAGTTCCAAGCAACTGGCCATAGAACCCTACTACTGAGTAGCAGCTGGTTCTTCTTTTTTTTTTTAAGTTAAGGTCAACATCTGGTTATGATCAACTAGCTGTTAGAATTCCAGTTCAGGAATGGGAAGATTAATGTACAAGATTTCAATTTGTCCCATTATGGCCATATTTTAGTCTGACTTCATAAGATAGTGAATATGACTTTAGAGTGATCACTGCCTATTGGGGGTCTTATATATGTTTTTCTTGGTTATATTCCCAGTACTTTGGATTTATTATAGCATCAAGAATGATGATCCCTAACTTCCACAACAATGGAATTTTTATATAATGGTGGAAAGATGAATCTACATCTAAATTACAGCATAGATTTCAGCATGTACATTAGTTGTTGTTTTTTTAACAGAAAAAAAAGGAGTTTCAAGTTGCTTTGTCTATGATACAAATTTCCATGCACAGACATGAAAATCATCTTCAAGGCATGTTGGCTCCTGGTGACTTCATGGCCAAGGCCATGTAGTGTTCTTGGCAGCAACAAAGAAAACATTTGCCACGAATTTCTTCCTGAATACTTCTATAACTTTCCAGTTTAGTTCACAGCCATACATTTCCCAGGAGGTTTCCCATCTAAGTACTAACCAAAACCAACCCTGCTTAGCTTCTGAACTCAGATAATAGGAAAGGGAGAGGGAAAGACAGAGATCGAAAGAGGAACTTTATGGAAAACTGTGATGGGGGTTCCATATATCTAAGTCTAAAGTTTGAATAAAAAGAGAAAAGAGTAAGAACATAAATGGAAAAACTGGCAGGGATCTACAACAGGTGTGAGTAAGTAGTAATCAGTATTTTAAAAATTAGGTTTGATGGAGGACACTGATGTCCTCCATCAAACCTAATTTTTAAAATTCTATTACATATTTGCAGCATAGCCTTATACATGTTTACTCTGAAGTAAGTTCCCAGGTCTTCAATAAGGCTTTTCCCCTAGCAAATATATTTAGGATTGCAAATCTTAGTTTACAAAGTTAATCTAACATATTTATAGAGTACAGCAAATCAGATTTTCAACAGCTGTAGCTGTTAGTATCCATTCTTACAGAATGACAACAATGTTGCACCCGACTCTTACAGTAGTTAATGTTATATTTGATTTTGTCATGATTACATTTGTGAACATTTTAGAGACATCTGTGGATACTTTATAACATATTAACACATGCATCTCACTGTCATCTTACTAAACAATGTGTTGTCACATTCACTGTTTAGGCAGGACAGAATTGCTCATCTTTGCCTTACATCCATCTGGTTTTCCCCAGATGCTCAAGGAAAAACACACTGGTGGTGGGGTGGGAAACAATGTCATCAAGGCTATGTACCAATGTATATATACATCATTAACCATGCATTCTAATTTACAAGGCACTGATCAATTTTTTTTAAAGGAACTATATTACACAGCATCTGTAGCATGATGTAATAAAAAATAGTATATTATCCCAACTATAACTCAAAGAACAATGGATTGGACTTGTTACCAATCTGCATCTTTTATTTCTTAGTTCAGCGACAAAATACATATAGAGACACATGCAGAGAGTCAGCTAGTTAATGTTAATGTAACTCAGTCATTTTTAATAAGGCTGTTTATTACAGAAATCATATAAGAACCTTCCCATGAAATTTACATGGCGCATGTTATTATTTTTAATAATCTATGAAGAAACTGTGAAATAATGTAAAACAGTATTTGTGTCATTGCCCACCTGATATCAATTATTTTAAGTTTTACATATAAATAGTAATAGAGTCCTCCTTTTGAGGGAGATGGGCAGTGACGAAATTTGATAAATAAATAAATAAAAATATTGCAAGTAACCAACTACATTTTGAAAGTGTACAAACTTGCTTTTCTTTTTATTTTATTTTTTAAGTGTAAGTACAAACCATAGCAATATATTCCACAGATCTGTTTCCGAAAAAATCAACACGGTTAGCACCATGAGAACTGTCACATTAATAACCCTGTGCTGATATTCAAATTTTCTGTCTTAACCTAAAGAAAGATTGAATACCCTGCTGTTGTATGGCCAAGATTGAAGAGGTGTCTCACTGACATTGTTCAAAGTTTATGAAAATATATGAACGCTGAAATGTCATTGGTTTTGCACCTTCAACAGACTGTAGTTTTATGAGAAATCAGTCTTTTAATCAAAATGATTGAATACCTTAAGGTCGTACTCAAAGATATCAGTTAATATCAAGAAATGTGCTATTTCTGCTGATTTTGCCAAGCTCTACATATTGTGGTACATTTTAAAGTGTTAATTTGTGCATTCCATATTGAAAATTGATCTGGAGTTTCAGATTTTTGTCAAACAAAAACATATGGTTACAAGCTCTATGCATTTTACATGACGGCTGTTGAAGCTGTCACATGTGCAAACTTGATAACCGATGTGACACATATGCAAATAATTTGCTTGTTTAGTAACAATTCAAAGATTCATTATTCATGCAAAAACACATTTTTAAATGATCAGATGGAATGAGTATTCATTTTGCAAAATCTAGTCTCATTGGTGTGCAAACACAGATAAAATAAAGCTGGAAACTAAGTGGTATTAAAACAAATCCAAGAATAAGGATATTTCCAGATAATTATTGAAGCAGATGGTGTTTTTTGTTAATTCTGCCATCAGTCTGAGAACTTGATGTCTTACATCTGCACTTGGTAACATAAATTGTACCACTGACATTATCTGAGTTTTCTCAAATACTTCAGTCAGTTTTACCCCAAGATTAACTAACATCTGCTACAATGCATGCCTGTCAAGTACATTTATTTGAAAGCATTCCTTCAAAGGATTTTTTTTTCAAACTTTAATTTTGATAACAATGGCTAATGCACAATGTGTTTGTGACAACTGGATCTTCAGTTTTAGAGAATGTCAACTCAGGGAGCTCAGCTAAGTAACTCACATTTCCACAGCTAATTTGTGAGTTCACCCTTTCTTCATCTTGTTTCCATTTTTTCACTTGTTCCTCTCCAGTTCACTTTCTTAAGTACCTTCACAGTTTTATGAAGGAAACTACCTTATGCACTTCTCCATCAGTATCCATCTCTTTTAGCTACTTGATTCCATTTCATCAAGTCACAGTGTTCATTCTCTGTCTTCTTTGGAACATAATTTTTGTCTGTCTGTTTAGGCCCAAACTATTTCTAAATTTAGCATTTTTGCCTTGCTTAGTAAAGCCTATGGAACTGGGGTTGATTTAGTTAGCAAACTATTCTCCAAAGAAGATTCTGCAAACACAAAATAATCTTGGGAGGGTTTCATCTTGTAGCATTGAGAAAATCATCAAAGCTTAAGTGAGTACCAAGTGTTACTTTTTTACTTTCAGTGCTCCAGGGTGAATTCTCAAAAAAGGAGCAAACCCTAATTTAATCAGAGGGATGGATGACATAAACTAGTACATAGAGGAAATATAGCCAAGCACACAGATAGGCCTTCTTCCATTATTTCATTATTAATAATAGTCATAATTATTTACATTTTTTTTAAATGGAAGCTAGCCAGGAATTAATGGCTTGCAGATGTGATAAATGAATGAGGATGAAATAAAAGTAATTAGTACAACTGGCAAAATAGTGTCTATAAACCAAGTAAAAACTGAAATATGTTGTGAAAGGAAGGGAGAAAAAGAAGGGTAAGATGGAAAATATAACTGAAGGAGGATCAAGCATGAATGGGAGTGAGGATGATGAAAAGAAATCATGTGTTCTTTGGGGGGAAAAAAGCACTAGCATACACATAAGCAAGAGTGGGGGGAAGGAGGGAGGGAGGGGGTAACTGCCACAAGAGTAAACATCCCTTAATCTTTTCTCTTTACTCTCCCATAATCTCTCTGCTATACTGAAGGCTGTGATTGGACGACCAATCGCAAGAGTTAGTCTGATTGGCAGGTAGACCTGTTGTTCTCTAAAATAAACAACTCTCCACAAAGGTGTTAAATAGGTGCTAAAAGGTATCTAAAGTTTTATTCCCATTTTTGCACAACGTGTAACATCTGGCTCCTTCCACCATACCAAATTCCTGGGCTGCATTTCAGAGGTGGAGCTTCTCTGAGGATTTTGAATCGTTTTGATTGTTTAAATGTTAATGCCAGGCACAGCCTCTGGAATCACACTGTAAATGTGTGCTTATCTGCAATTAGTGAACTCACAGTATTTTATTACTGTACATCCAATGCTGGGAACACATTTTAAAATCAGAAAAGTATTTGAATCTGAAGCGATGTATCCTTTGGAAAAGACTCTGTTTAGACTCTGGTTCATTCAGTACTGTGCAAAAAGAATAAAACGGTTATACAAGTACTGTAAAACAATTGCTTTCACTTATATCTGTGTCTGATCATTCTGATAGTTGAAATCTCTGAACAAGTTCAGAATGTGTAAAGCCTGTCATATTATAGAAACATGTCTCTTTAAACTAAATGTGAAATTCCAGTAATTGAAGTGATAAATCTAGTGTTTTTGTGGAGGTACTTTTGATGAGAACCACAGTAGTAAATTAGAAATTATTCTGTGTTGTTATATCATGGTAAAAGCCTTTCCATTATCTCTTGTCAGTCACTGGGGATGGGCAAATAACTCAGTTGTCAATCTAACTGTAAAACTTAAAGTTCTGGGAATAATCAATAAAATTTTTAAAAAAACCCTTCTATTATTCTTACGTAATTCTTTCGACAATTCTAAGTTGGTTTTTTTCTCCTTCTTCTGCACATCTTATTTATTCACAGATATATATTGGGTATGTTGGAACATTTCATTCAGCTAGTTATGTGTCACTGTGTTTTTACATGCATACGAGAGTTACATTTTAATAAGAAAAACTAGATATAACTCGACTTGTAAATGCAATTTTACACATAATAACAGAGTTAATTAAATTAGCCATCACAACTACCTGTTTTATCATTGATTTTTCCATGATATTTATTAAGTTGTCTACTTTAAAACCCCTTGATTTTTAATAAGAATTTTATTAAGTTTCAAGACAAAGATAAAAGCTACCAAAAAGCAAAGAACTACAAAAAAGAAAACAACTAAAAAGATGTGAAAAAGAAGAATTTTTTTTCCAAGTTACAAAAAGATGTGACTTCCAACTTTTAACAGCAAGGATATACAAACATTTTCCACAATCAATCTCCTACTCTATATTAAACCAAAACTACATTATTTCTAAAAATCATTCCACTTTGGCACGTTATAAAAATAATTAAGTACAGTTACTCTCTCCCCTCATATTGAAATAAAGAAAAAAAAAATCATATGAACCTCCTAAACCAATTCCCCCCTCCAAAAGATAACACTTATTTAACTATACCATTCCTACTACTATTCAATACATTTCTGTCTTTAATAGTACAATTTTAATAATCTTAATAAACCCAAAACCAAAGCTTTTTTACCCTAATAATCTTAATCCAAATCCTTAAAGACAAATAACATCAGCCAGATAAACATTCTTTAACCCTTATCCCACTTCAAAATAAACCAGAGCATTTACATATCCCCACAATGTGCACAGAGACTTTTGCTTAGGAAAATGAAACAGCCCAACCGGCCCCCTCAAAAATTCCAACTTCTCTTCAGAAAACCTCCCATACGTAATACCCCTTCTTTTTCATGGCATTCCACCAGAAAGTCAATTTCTCTTATTGCTTGCAGATCTCTCTCCCCCTTAAATTTCTCCAACTCCATTATCCACTCTTCATCCAGCATCTCAATATAAATCCCAATCTTACTCTTAGAAGAAACATTTCTATCACTGTTAAATTCCTCAGTTTCATCCACTATATCCCCAACCAGATGACACATTTCAGACCTCATATTTTCCACAATGTCCTGAATGTCTTGCATAAAAGCTTGATAGGAGTCAGAAAGAATCTGTTTAAAATCTTGGTGGAAGTCAGAAAAAATCTGTTTAAGATCTTCCATGTCTCACTCAGTAGATTATGGCGCCCCCTAGGAGTTTAACCAGTGAAAGCCAAAGATATGGAAAAGTTCTGAAATGTGTTTACACCGAATGAGATAAGCAGACAATTCCCAAGGGAAAGTAGAAGCTGAAAGTTCAAATCAGCCGATTTAATGTGTAGGAAAATGCTAATATCTCCAAATTTAGTACAAAAATAATAACAGGAAGGAAGACAACTGTTTACTCCCAATCCTCCTTAATATTTGGAAGGAGAACAAAATCAAAAACTTAAAAAAGAATTTTTAAAAAGTAATCCCAAAAATAATGATAAGCACAAAGAGAACCAGCTTCTCCTTGCCATAGAAAGCCTCTCTTAGGGTAAGCATACTTAAAAATAAATAAATAAATACAAATTTGGTGATTTAGAAATGGGGTGGCCGGTCTTAATGTCCCTTTAAAGCTATAGTGTGGCTTTGAAAATGATGATGTCCCCACCTCCCTGCTAGCTCTTACCAGTTGAACGTGAAATGCTGTTTGCGATCTTCTGGCTGAGAGCAGCCATACAGAGGGCAGATGGGGTGATTCCAGGTGTTCTCCTTTGTCCAGAGAACACTCCTGGGCTTCAGGAAAACCTGCCTGAGCCCGAAAAAAATTGCCGCATTGTCAGCTCCACCTGCTAAGCCTGTGGGCACAGCTGTTCAATCTGCCATGTCCCCACCGGAAGTCCCCAAACTCCTTGATTTTCATGCTCTTTCAAACACTCATTAAAAGATCATTCATAACTTGGATCAGCAGTGACATAACTTCTCCATGCCATTTATCTGTTTTTAAAATAATGCTTGTTCCATACTACCTGTAATCTAAATGAAAACTATTTAACCGCATCAACTGCAATGCAAGAGAAGCAATACGCTGTGGATCCTAAACTTCACTGCTGAGAACAGGAACTGGATTTTAAAAATGTGGTTTAGGTCTCTGGCCCACACTCAGAGTTACTACAATAATAGTAAGGGAATGGAATTACGAATAGTAATGTTTTTGTTTGTTGCTGGTAAAGTAGCAGAAGTATGGAGGAGGAGGAGATCTACCCATAAACAAACTGAAAATAATAATTGAGAAAGACTGTACCTCACTTGAAAAATATATGCTTTCTGTGCAAAATGTCCCAAATTTAATTAATGGTATCTTAAGCTACAGCTGAGAAAAACTTTATGAAACCATATAAATCATAAAAACATAAGATTGTGCTGGCTAGCTCAAGTGCCACTAGATTCCTTAGCAGGAAGTACATGTAATAGCATCCTTACGGCTTCTTTAGCAAATTACACTTAGAGACATACGGTTTCTGATATCAAGTTAATATATAGCCATCTTGAATAGTCACCATGAAGAAATGTAATCTCTCCCTATAAAATGGTCTTCTCTTCCTTTAAAGCAATCCAAACTGACATCCATCACTACAATTTGTGATAGCTAATCCCAAAGTTAAACTATGTGAAAGTTATTATCTATCTTGAACTTCCAAGCATTGATTGACTGTAATTTCAGTGTTATAAGATAGATAAAGAAGAGAGACTTCTCTTAATCCAATTTCTGCACATCCAAAGAACTTCACCCAGTTCTATCATACCCTCCTTTACTGTTTCTGATCTAAAGAAGCCCCAAACATTATTACTTTTCATCCACGTAAAGCAGATAACAGCTTCTTCAACATTTTATTGGTCCTTATATTTAACTTCTTCAGCTCTAGATAAGAACTTTCTGCAGTTCAGCTTCACTCTGGTGGCTTAATCTAATCTAATCTAATCTAATCTAATCTAATCTAATCGGCCTCCCATTTCACCCAAAAAGACTCTGAGTGACATAAAAGAAAACCAGAGATTAAAACATTTAATAAACCAGTTAAAACAATAAACATAAATAGAACAAAATAAATTTATGGACATTATCCATGCTATTATTATTATTATTTTTACAACAGCATGGAAGTAGCTTGTTTCCTTATTACAGGATTTTTAAAAAAAAGTTTCTTGTTCTAAACTACAGCTCTGGGATTTCTAGGTTTTATTCCATCAATGTATTAACCAAGTATGATCTTGATCAATTTTTCTCCCCAGATCTGCCACCTGCTATATTTCTCCACCAGATTTTTTTTTTAAACCTGGACTAGCTAGAATGTAGATCTATCAGTCTTGTGGGTGATATGGAACAAAGGTCTAACTTAGTATATCAAGCTTCTCATGTTACCTAAATATCTATTTGTTGCAAGCTTCTTTAATTATGTATGCAGTTTCCTATATTCCACATCATAATAAGCAGCATGATATGGGGACAAATAAATTCTTTTTATTCCAGTAAAGAACTAAAGCTGGATTGCAGCAGCATATAAACTCCATTAATTAATTAATTAATTGATTGATTAATGGGATACAGCATGGATCCTCAAATGCCATTGTGGCTTAAGAAAAAGAAAGAATTAAACACACACACAGACATCTGACAAAATGACTCTATAGTTATGAACTGGGATGATACCATCAGCTAAAATCAAGACAACACTATTGGGTCCCAACAACAATAGAACAGCCAGCCCATTTTAGATGTGCATCAGAGATGGATGCTATTCACTCTGTGCTAGCATGAATCCTGTCCTAGAGATGAAGAGAAGCAAGGAGAGAAATCATATAGATTGTTGCCTAGTAACTGTATATGTTTTCTCTTGCATCTTCTGGGTGACTAGAATGATGACAGCACAAAGAAAGCTCCTCTTCTAAGTGTGATGAAGTAACTTCTTGGCAACAGATTGATTTAAATAGAATCAAAATGAGAAAAGGGAATCATAATGCATTTCATAAATATGTCTTTTTCTACATCAACACTTTTTTTTTTATTCCCAGAATGTCTTAACTATTTTTTTTTAGTAAACAGTACTTTCAGAGACAAATAGCAATTGGAGAGTAGCAATTTTCAGCAAAAAACTGGGAGAGAGTTACAATCCAGATTAAGTGCTGCTTCGTCCCCCCTCCCACAAAAGGTGGTCAGTTGAAATACATTTTTTTAAATGAATCAAACACTTTGACGTACCAATCTCCACACTCCTACTTTTAGCCTAAGGTTTCCAACCCACTCCTCATTTCCTGTCTGAGAGCAGTATTGAAATTGGTGTAAAAGTTACATAAATATTAATTAAAAATTTGGTTGCATGTTGAAAATAAAGGGACATGGAAATAATGCATACAATAAGCAAAGTTTATTTGCATCAACTAACAGTGCCAATACGTCCCACTGTCATTAAAAATGGAACTGCATTGAGAGTATAGAAGGCAAGAGGCTGTGAAATAATAAGGAAGGCATAAGGTAGACTATGCAGGATGAATACAATGAGAAAGTGCTGGTGACTGGGACTGGGTACTACTAGATTTGAATGGGAAACTAGTGTTCTTTCAGATGTTGTTACATTAGTACTCACATCACACTTGGCTCAATTTTCCAAAACTCATCAGGATAAGAAAAATTAGTCCTGAAACAAGGAAGAGTGCCTGCCACATCTTATTTCATACTATTTTATTCACTACTCCTTTAATTTGGCTTTCTGTCTTCTCAACAAAAGCTCAGCATTTTATGGCCACTAAGCATGCTCAATTAAGTCAATAAACAATGGACTGGGGCAGAGGTAGGCAATGTGCTTGTAGTCTGAAGAAGACATTCTGATGTACATCTGTGCAAGGAGAGAAGCTAAATATTTCCAGAATTTTTGTTTATTTGACTTCGAAGCTGGGGACAAGTTATAAAATAGAGTGATTTGCCTCATGGAAGCTTCGCACTCCCATTCCAATCCCTAAAACTGCCCCCACTCCCCCAAATCAAGTGAAAATCACATAGCTAAAAATATGTCATATTGCCACTGAATTTCAGCTAGCATGATCTCAGCTTTCACAATTGGAGTGCTGGAGCCAGGTGTGGCTCATGGGATAGGGTTGCCCATCCTCAAATGAGCACTTCATCAACACATGCCAATGTAAGACTATACACAGCGCTGATTTCCTGTGCAGTGAAAGTTTAGGAGTGATAACTTATGATATTCCACTATTTTTCAAGCATTAATTAATTTGTAAGAACTTTAACTCTTCTCTTAGGTATCATATGTCAAAATAATCTGGGAAACTGAGCAAAAGAGCTAAAAGAGGCCAAAAGAAACCTAGTAAAAAGAAAAAAAAATGTTTTTTTAAAATACTGCTTTAATAGACATACTATATGAATATCTCCTAGAAAAAAATTCAATAAAATATCGTAAGATAGGATAGGATTATGTAAGCCATAAAAAAATTGTATTTTTTTTTAATAAGGTGAACTATACACTAGTGAGAAAAATTAATGCTGCATCACACAAAATATGAGATTTGACAGATTTGCCCTTCTACACTTGCTAAGTCTATATCAACATTTAATATGCAAGTAAAACTATGAAACTATTTTTTTTAATCGTATGGCATAGCAGTTCAGTGTTCATGATGCATTTTCTTGTTGGGAAATCCTTCTAAGGTCCAGCAGCCAGATGTGTAGACTATTTAGCCGTGACAAGTCACGTTGCCCAGGGTGCACTACGAGGAGGCTAGTCTACATTGCACTGAGCTGGGCTGAGAGAAAGTGACTGGCCCAAGGTCACCCAGCCGGCTTTCATGCCTAAGGCGGGACTAGAACTCACGGACTCCTGGTTTCTAGCCCAGAACCTTAACCACTAGATCAAACTGGCTCTCTGTAACTATTAATCACTTACTATGGAAATACAAAGGATTCTGCTGTAAAACAAGAAACCTACGTGGGAAGGAAAAAGCACCTTTCCTACAACATGAATTTGCATGAAACATATTTAATATTGTTCACATGTCAGAGAATCTTTAAGACATGTATTAAATATGGATCACTATTCCCATTCAGAAGTTCCACTCTGTAAGTAAACTGTATCAGCACCCTAAGTATTTTCAGCATAAAACAATTAAAGATTTGTAAGGTAAAAAAAATGTTCTTATTCTTTTAATCTGCCATTATGGCTTATTGTTTTAATTAACTGTTAGTAATCTTTAAAATCCCTTTTAAATGTGTAAAAAATGTATATAAAGAATGTAGTGTCTAATTTACAATATTACATACATGAGAAATTAAGAATGTACATAACATGTACGATAGGTATGCATGCTTGGCTATCATATGTGAGAGAATATTGATATATTTGTGGCATAGCTGACCACAAAAATACATCTTTTGGCTAAGGATTTGTTCCAGTGCCATTTGTTTTTGTGCAAATATTTAAGACATTTACCATCCTCACTAGCAGCATTACGAGCAAGCATAAAACTGGCTCAAGTATCCATCAGTTTAACTGGCCTTTTATCCTTAGTTACAGTACAATGAACATGTATTAGGCATTTGTTTTATAGACAATGGTACAAAAATCAATATGCAATATTTTATTTTTTTTCATCTATTCAAAATAGACGAAGAAACAATCTAAACGAATAGACTTTTTAGTACAATTAATTCAAATTGTTTGGTTTTACAGATATTTACTCAACCTTCTCATTTTGTAGTTATTAAGTTTTTCAATACTGTAGTTCTTGCAAGATCTGATTACAACTGTATCACCTATAATTTGGACTGGAATTAGAGAATTACCCAATTACTTTCTGACTATATCTTAGATCAGTCTTTCTCAGCCTCAGCAATTTTAAGCTGGGTAGACTTCAACTCCCAGAATTCCCCAGCCAGCAAGCTTGGAATTGAAGTCCACACAACTTACAGTTGCTAAGGTTGAGAAATTATGGCTTGGATGAACTATACTTATTTCCATGTTCCATACAATAAGAGCAGCAATTAGGTTGCTTCCAGGTTTCTAGAGTTCAGCTTCTATTATACTCCGACTGTGCCTTGAGAGCACTGAAATATCCCTGATGCACCGGGAAAAGGAGGCTCCATGAAGATATTTGGATAATAAAATCTTAAAATATTGATGTGTTGCAGTATGACTGAATCCATTTCAAAACATGATATCAAACTATATCAATGGAGATTTAGGTTTTCTTAATGTGAATCACTTATACAGGACTTCACAGTTATGTCTTATGTATTAAAATTTAGCACAAATAGTACTTCATGGAAAACAGTGAAGCATTATAGAGTAATTGCAGAGAAAAAAAAGAAAAGGATCTTCCAATTTAACAGTTTTCCCATATAGTTAAACAAATATATACTTAAAGCACAAATTCAAAGAAAACATAAATATATGTGAATTTCTTTTTTAAAAGTGATCCTCCAATATCCAGTTAAAAAGCGGGTCAAATTTATTGAAATTAAAGGTTACTTTCCCTCAATCTGAATCAAAGTGTCCAGATAAACTAGTCAAAACAGAAATAGTCCATTACTGTAATATTTGCTGGGAGAAAATGGACTTCGGAATTATGCTTTAGAGAAAAACAAAAACAAAAACAAAAAAGGATTCAATGAATGTTTTCTTGCCCATAAATACAATCTGCAATAAATGTAACCGTTCTTTGTAAATAATGCTTTTTGTCAGCATAACTTTTTTTTTTTGGTAACTAAATAATCATATATCTTGAAAAAGGACTCTGGTATCAAGTAGACTCCTACTGAGTCCTGGCTCAGATTAATTATTTGATCATAAGATCTCACTCCCTTTTTTTTGGGGGGGGGTGCCTTTGAGTTAGTGTTGAGTCCTGGTGACTGGACTAATCCCTGCAATTTTCTTGGCAAGATTTCAGAAGTGGTTTGCCATTGCCATTGCCTTCTTCTTTCTAGGGCTGAGAGAGAGTGACTGGCCCAAGGTCATTCAGCTGGCTTTGTGCCCAAGGCAGGACTAGAACTCACAGTCTCCTAGTTTCTAGCCTGGTGCTTTAAGCAGTACACCAGACTGGCTCTCCAAGAATCATATCACATGAATAATGGGAAGGTGCCAAACTGCCATGACTGACAATGAAAGGAGCAATGAAGTGTGTGTGTGTGTGTGTGTGTATGCATACACACACACATAGACACATACATACATTCACAATTTATATCAGCTATAAGAAATAAGACCAGCTTTAGACAGGGGCAAGTTCAGTTATTTGTTAGGATCCTGCTAATCATAATGTCATTCTCATTCTGTCCCAGAGAAGGTCAGTGGCAATATCATAGAATTCATGATTTGAATGTCTCACCTCTAATGGGACATGGGTTCACTGAGAAAAAAAATCTCCCAAATCCTGGAACAAACTGATGGACCTCTGCTTTCCTGTGGCCTCACAGTATTCAAGTATCTCTGCTTAAGTCCTTTCTGAAGCAGCTAAGCCTGAGGCTTCCTTTATTCTGAAAAGAAAGGCTCAACATGTACACTTGAAATTTTCCATTGGAACTTTCTATATTATGAGTTCTCCTCAATCTTACTCTGATGCCTAATACAATGAAAGCAACACTAAATCTCTCATTGATTGATGAGGGATAGCCCTGAGATTTTCAATATTCCTTACAAGAAATACTTTAAACTCCACTTAACGCTTAGAACCCTCCTTTCTTTATTAAGCAGAAAAAGAACACTGAGTTGCATTTCTTATGTCAGCAAGAAATCACCATTCTAAATGTATCCATTATTTTCTGAAACATTTGCAATCTAAGCTACAATGTGGTTTTAGTTCTCAGGACCCTCTCACTTTTCAAATATGAAAATTACCTAACTTTTTGGAGCTCTTGGCTGGTTGGCCACTTGGCCACCTGTGAGCCAGAATTCCAAGTGATCCCCAAAAGGCATTTACCTGGAATCCCATCCTTGGCACACCTGTCCACATTTCAACTTACAGTACAATTCACTCAATCATATCTTGCCATGCCTAGAGAAACATGAGTTTTGGATTTATTCTGTAAGTTACAAAAGATCTTTCTTAATGCATTTTGGAAGGCAACAAGGAAGGAAAGATGTAATCATTTCTCTTTAGACAATTGTTGAAATACCACTAAAACTTCATACCTCCACTGCATGAAAAATAAATTCATAATGCAGTCTCCCTTCTTTGTAAGAAATAAGAGTCTTAACAACTGAGTTGTGATTTTGCCTGCTTCCTTTATCATGCTTATTTCATTTGTTTCCCTGAGTAAATATTCCATTTATCCATTACCTATTTTGCAAACACCATGCTCTTGTGGATTTTAGTAAATATATTAGCTCTGTTGGACAGACAGAAATATGAATCCTGAGCAAGTATGCTAACATTAACCACCTGATTACAAAGGTAATATAACTTATAAAACCAATTTTAAACAAAATGGCTAAACAAAGAAAATTAAAGAATAGTATACATGAAGTTGCTAACTTTCAACAACTATTAACATTGGTATTAGCATAAATTATACAGAATGTTGCTCATCTAATGTTACTGAGCTACTAATAGGGAGGTAAACAATTTCTTCTTACTGTTCAAAGTAACATGGGTTAAATATATAGGAAGGGTTAATTTTGAATAATATTAATTTGGAAGTTTCATGGTTTTTGCTTCATAGAGAATGCATAGAAGCCCAAATCCAATTAACAAAAAACACAGAAGGTAAATATCAAAAGAGATCTAAGCACGATCAAATCAGCTTGTTCAGAAATGAAACAAGGAGTAATAATTCCCATTGAAATGGCAGCGCCTTTGTCTTAAAAGACCAGTAACATAACAGAAACAAAATATGATAAAAAATGAAAATTCAGGTACAAGAATTATGTATTTCATACTGAATAATTATTTCCTTACTGCCTGTAAATCCTCTCTGGTAAGCTGTGCATCTAAAACTCATCGAACTGCCAAGGGGTAAACGCAGCTCCATCCATCACACAGCCACTTGACAAATACATTCCATAATAGAAGTTTATTTTTATGGGAGGCTGAATCAAGGACTTTCCCATGCATACAAAAACTTGTCAAAATTATTTATGAGTCTTGCTGAGACACACAATATGTCATATCAAACTCCTATTTTCCTTCCAAGCACAGACTGTCAATATCTCTGCTACTATCAATAATGTGGAACACCGAAACTATAGGCCCTCAGCATTTTGAGGTCATTTGCCCATCCTAGCCTGCTGCCAAGAACTCACTCTCCTTTTTCTGGAACTGCAATGCAGCTGAAGACAGATTCATTTTCAATCACAGTGAGACTGTGTTAAGCTAAGCATCAGGGACCGATTCAAAATCTTGTCCAACACAGAATGTTTTTTAAAAAGTGAAAATACTTTTGACAAATCATAATTCATTATAGCTAGAATTATGAAAATACTGGAGATTCTTAGGCTTTTCCCTTTAACTTTATCATTTTTTCCTGGTAAAATTAAAGAAAAACATCTGAGAATTATATATACAGCCTTTCTGGACAAAAAGAGGTGATATGAACTAAAATGAACTGAATCCATTCTATGGTTGAAAAAAGTGAATTTTATAAAGCTACAGTAATACTTGATTTAGTAGAATTGCTCACGGGATGATTACATAAAAAAAAAATCTTTTTACTTCAGCCTTCATTATATTATTTAAGGAAAAAAACTACAAATGCACAAAACGTGTTCCTTCCTATCTTTGTATTGACCAAGTTGGAAACAGCATGCACAAAACATTATCTTGGTTTTCTTAGCCTAAAATATTGCCACATCATTGCATTAGTCCCACAGTACCATTTCAACTACTGATGAGTCAGAAATTTGATTATTCATATATACCATCATATTTTGGATTGTGAAATACCTTACTCTGGAACATTTTAGGTTGTTTACAGTAAAAATTGGAGCAGTTGTACTTGTTTTATTTCAAGTGTGAGACACCTCAGGTCTTTCAGCCAAATTAGATTTCTCCCAATGTCCATATGGCCCCTTGTTAATCCCATATGGTATATATTAATTTGGCTCCACTTTATATTTTGTCAAGAGCCAAGTCTATCTCTATTTGCTATGTCAAACAAGTGTTTCTAACAGTATGGATAGGACTTGGCTCAGTGGGGTTTCTCAGCATGACAAAGTTGAAAATTCCAGAGAAGAACTGTGATCCCTAATCATCCTATTTTCTACAATTTAAAATTCTGAAATAAGTGTCTGAATGTGTGTAACAAAGAACAAATATAAAAGGTTTGGTATGTGTGTGTGTGTGCATGTGTGTGTGTGCGAGAGAGGGAGAGAGAGAGAGAGATGTCTCAGGGTGAGTGTCCTTGTGCATGTACATACATTACAAAGGCAAGTGCCGTTGGCTTTTCAAACTGGCCTCTATAGCTGTGCCCTTAAAAACTGACACATAGACATTAACAGGCAACCAGATATATTTCCATGTGAAATACAGAAACTCTGTCAATTTCTGCAGATCAAATTGGGCTGCTGTTTTTGCCAATTAGTTTAAATATTCACCAAACAGTGAAAGTGCACATATCCTTGACTGCAACCTAGTGGCCACTTTAAAACAGTTTATAAAGGGTCCTCTTGTATTTTCATCTATCTTTTCTGCATTATATTCTAAAGTGCTAGGGCCAGCTCATCAGGAGACAGAATTAGCCTTAATGGCACATGCTCAGGTATTTAACATACCTCTTTTTACCAAAAGGAATACCATTTGAACTTTCAGTTTCAGCAACTAAGATTATGGGCACTTGTTCTACATGGAGTTGGTACTGCTACCCAATGAGATAGATTAAATGGAAAGTTAATATATTTTAAAAAGAGCATTGTATTCAGCTATCACTTGAGGAGAAGGATCCTAGCCAAGCCTTTTCCTTATCTGTTAATTTTTTACATGATTGAGAATATCTGATACAAGACAATGCCTGCACTCTGAAATAGTGTAAGACCCAGAGGGGAGAGTTCTGTTAGTGTTAAAGCTGCAGTCAGATTCATATTTGAATTCACTGGTCTTATGTCTGAGGAGATGTAAAGGCTCAGTCACTCACTCACCCATTCTCAGATGGCTGTCCTGAATCTACTATAGCCACTGATCTTAAATAGAAGATTTGACTCTGAATGCTCTTTTTACATTTTCAGATGTTATACTTCACAACTTCAACTCCTTAGACACACTAACTGTCAGACTGACTATATCGTTAAAGGTCGGGAAGTAATTGGAGATCTCTCTAATTGTTAAGCTTTTGCGAGGGCTGAGCCTGATCATTCACTGAATTGTTGAGTTGATGGGATTCGTGTAGCTGGTTATAAATTGATAATCTAAATTAATTCATTCAAGCAGATATCGATTTTGTAACTCCTTGAGAGCTTGTAATAATGCTTACCTCCTACTGCTAGCTGCATTCTCTGTTCCATAAAGCTGGTTGGAAACAGCTGGATTCAGGTGACCTGCTAGCTCATTAAATCTGCTACATGTTCCTTTTGGTAAATGATATTAAGCTAAAATGTCCTTGTGTTGATTTTTTTCTTTTAATTTTACAACAAAAATAACCTAATTTGTAACATACAACAACGATCTCCTTGGACTACTTTGCCTTGTTAAAATATTTTATGCATTTTTCATTTACATAAAGGTAATGGAAAAACATTTAAACTATCTGTTATTTAAGCCACTAGATATATGTTACTAGAAGTCTGAGCTTCAGAAAATTATTGGGCCTTTGCTTTATATTTGTAATAAAAGGCAAACAACTCTTTTCAGTGGTTACTAAATAAAGTATGAGCATTTTTTATTTTATTTATTTTCCATTGGAAGAAGTAAAATCAAATTGCTTTTTAAATTCATTTAGAAATAATATATATTATTTCCCCCCTTTGTAATATAAAATGCATAATTTCCATTTTTAAGCTTAAAACTTCTTAAATCAAGAAGTAAGTGTAACCTAATTCTGAAGCTCTAGTAAGACAGAATCTTTTCTCTTTACTGTCATCTCTATGTGAATGAATATATTACTTTTCATAAAATACTTGAATTACCCTATCTTCTTTATGATTAATCCAACAAAATTACATATTAAAAAAACAGTATTCTTTCCAACAGAATTATCAACTGGGATATCTTTCCATGTTTTATTAAATACAACATAACTATTTAATTAACAAATCAATTTATTTTATCAAAATCATACAAGGGAGATGAGGGGTAACAAGCAGTATAAGGACTTCTAATGAAGACTCCACAATATACTTTTACACACCAGTAATCCAAAACATCTGCAGTATCATTGACACCTTAGCCCATCTATCCAGTAGAGTTCACCATGCAGCATGCATTCATTCAGATCAATAAAATGGTTAAAAGTAGCCAAAGGAATTAGGAGAAGATATGTTTGAGACTGCTTAGCTATTAAGATAATAGGAGTTAAAATCAGAATTATTAGCTTATTAAAATTAAAGATCCATATAAAGATAAAGCATTCTTTTAATTATCAGAAAGAAGAAGTTAGCATTGATTTCTAACTCCTGACATTAAAAGAAAGAGAAGAATAGAATATATTTTTTCAGGCTTTAAACAGACTCATCAGGAATCAATTCTACCCAAAGAATAGCGTCCATCATCTTAGATTCTTGCTCAGTAGCCAACATCATCAGTCTTGTTCTGGCCTGATCAGAGAAAGATAGCAGAAAATCAGATGCATACACACAGTATGACATCCTAGATACATAGTGTCTCTGTTATGAATTAGCTTGGTGAACTTACAGCACTAGGTCTTATCTATAAACTAACCCTTATTGTGGATATTTATGTTGCCAATGGTGCATCCAAGCACACAAGTTGGCTTGGAGATAACCTCAAACCACCCAATAAGAATTTAGCTCAGAGACCACAGAATGCTGGATATCAGAACAAGAGAAGCAAAACAGACACACTGAGACAGATATTTGCTTGATTGTTCTGCCTAAACTGTAAATAACTAAATTTAAAGAGTTCAAAGTACTAGACACAGACACACACACACACATTCTTAAAAAAATTAATATCATTTCTATATTAAATAGAGTTAGTGTGGAACTATTTCTCTGGTTACTTCACTTAGATTGTACTTTTAAAAGATTAGCAATGTCAAATCTGGTGCCACCCTTTAAGTTCATCTAACCACTGAAATTTAGATGTGTTTAGTTTCCATTGCAAACATATTTTACCCCAAAATGTTACTAGGACATTTAAATATATTATAAAGAATGACATAAAGCCCCACTGCTAAATTTTTAAATGACAAGTTTAATTTGAACAATTTTCTAAATAAAGGTTTTTTTTCTTCCTGGTCAAGTCTACTTTCATAATATATTGTTAGATAGAAAAAATAATTATTTATTGCTTTAAGTTCATTAATCTTCTGCACTGAAAAGTTCTGTTCAACAACACCTTAAATCAGGAATGGACATTTTGTTAATGGGAAACACATTTGATGATTTTTTGGTGGGGGTGCTGAAAGTCGTATGGAGCACAGAATGGATGGGGTAGCATCATGCATTGAAGCCCACTTGGGGTTTTGTTTTTTGTTTCTACATCGTGTGATAGTTTTAAAAAGAATAGTGCTATATTATATGTTCCTTGCCTCTGGAATACAGATTATCCACTCTTGCCTTAAATGGACATATACCCAGAATCATTGGATTTATGATCTACACTGCATGCCATATTCTATGTAAACTATTAATTTTAGCTGCTTGCTGGCTGGAGCTCAGAAAAGGCACTGCAAAAACGGAATGTTTTTGGAATTGCTTGGGACCACAAACATGCCCCAAAGTCTAACATACTTATTTACTGAAAATTGGAGGACTTTGATTGCCATCTATTGGTGTGGTTGGTGGTACTCTCCCAATCCCCCAGATAAAAGCCTAGACTTGATTTAGTTCTGCTGTATTGCGTTATAGCAGGGAATGCCAAAATTGCCCCCAGGTTTGTAAAACCTGTGATGAAACAATACATTTATACATGTAATATTTAAAAATAAAATAACAATAACTCATTAACCAAATCTTAACCAAATCTTGCAAGATATCACATGAGATTTCAGATGTTTTTGCCATTTTAATTATTAAGAATTACTTAAAACGGACATAATGGCATATCTGCTATAGACATATTTCATACATTTAGTATATATGGAACTAGTAATCCTTAGCTTTGTAAAGATAAAATAGGTGAAGACTTCCTTGAGTTGATTTCAACTCCTGATGACTACATGGACATGAACATGTAATTTTCATGGTCAACAACGACCCCTCCTCTAGAATGATTTTTTCTATCTACTGGTCTAGCCTACAACTCTAGGATTTTCTGGTTGTTTCCCATTCAAGTACTAACTAGGCTGTGCAACTCCTTCAAAAGAGATACTTCAGACTTTGTGTCCATGAAACACACCTTTTGAACAAATTACACCAGATACATTTTCTTCCAAGCTAACTAATAATGTCCAATATCTCTTTCTAGGACTCTTGTAACAACTAAATAATGTATGTGTGGAAAGCAATATCTCCAAACTAAAACTCTCATTAAAATTTATAAATATATAAATTAATAAATCAGGACTAAATTACACAGTACAATAATTGTAGAAGGCCTACTGTATAATGTTATGCAAGTTATGGTGGAACAGCAGTTTCCCCAACACCAGCAATAGTAAAGCTGTGTTGAACCACAGGATTCATTAAATTATTTTTGAGCAGATCATGGGCATTGATAACAGCAGAGCCACTGCCCATCCCTAGAGCTGTGGAACAGATCCAACAGCTGAATATTGTCTGAAGCAATTTAAGACTTGCATTTGTGTACTTGAGCAGTATATTTTAATGAGAAGCTAGTGGGAAAGAGTCAAATGGCTCTGTCCCATTTGTCATATTTTGGATGTCTAAGTGTCTCATTAGGCCACTTCACTGCTGCATTTGAAGAAGCCCAGCAGAATGAGGTTGTCTAAAGCTACTATGAATGGCAAACTGCAGCTAGTTTTTAATTGGCATAAGCAGCTAAATAAAAACAGCATGCAATATAATGGCTTATGCTGATTTGGAGTGATACATAATTTGAATCCTAATCCAAACATTGATTAAGATGTTCTGCTCCTTTGATCTATATGCAACTCACTGTTCTCCTCTACAATGTCCTATCATAAAGATTTGGTTCTGGAATTATAACTTGAACCTGGCTGGAGAAAATCTCCTTTATTTGTTTAACCTAAAGTACACCACTTCAGCAAAGGATCGTTACCTTGTCGTGGTGCTGGAGCTTGAGCACCTCAATGACGCCATGAGCTAAACCATGAAGGGCCACCCAAGATGGGAAGGTCATGACAGAGAGGTCAGACTAAATGCAATCCCTGGGGAAGGTAATGGCAACCCACCCCAGTATCCTTGCTGTGAAAACTAAATGGATCAGTACAACCAGAGATATGTCGGTATACCATCGGAAGATGAGACCCCCAGGTTGGAAGATGGTCAAAATGCTACTGGGGAGGAACAGAGGATGAGTTCAACTAGCCCCAATCGTGATGACGCAGCTAGCTCAAAGCCGAAAGGAGGGCTAGTGGCCGACGGTGCTGGTGGTGAACGGCGAATCCGATGTTCTAAGGATCAACACACCATTGGAACCTGGAATGTAAGATCTATGAGCCAGGGCAAATTAGATGTGGTTATTGGTGAGATGTCAAGATTAAAGATAGATATTTTGGGCGTCAGTGAACTGAAATGGACTGGAATGGGCCACTTCACATCAAATGACCACCAGATCTACTACTGTGGACAAGAGGACCACAGAAGAAATGGAGTAGCCTTCATAATTAATAGTAAAGTGGCTAAAGCAGTGTTTGGATACAATCCAAAAAAAACAATAGAATGTATTTCTAGGTGCAAAGATTACTGCAGATGCTGACTGCAGTCAGGAAATCAGAAGACACTTAATTCTTGGGAGAAGAGCAATGACAAATCTCGATAAAATAGTTAAGAGCAGAGACATCACACTGACAACAAAGGTCCGCATAGTTAAAGTAATGGTGTTCCCTGTAGTAACATATGGCTGCGAGAGCTGGACCATAAGGAAGGCTGAGAGAAGGAAGATAGATGCTTCGGAACTGTGGTGTTGGAGGAAAATTCTGAGAGTGCCTTGGACTGCAAGAAGATCAAACCAGTCCATCCTCCAGGAAATAAAGCCAGACTGCTCACTTGAGGGAATGATATTAAAGGCAAAGCTGAAATACTTTGGCCACATAATGAGAAGACAGTTCACTCTGGAGAAGATGCTGATGCTAGGGAGAGTGGAGGGCAAAAGGAAGAGGGGCCGACCAAGGGCAAGGTGGATGGATGATATTCTAGAGGTGATGGATTCGTCCCTGGGGGAGCTGGGGGTGTTGACCAATAGGAAGCTCTGGCGTGGGCTGGTCCATGAAGTCACGAAGAGTCGGAAGCGACTAAACGAATAAACAACAAAAGTACATCAACAAATACTGAAGAGGTGACTAGCTTTGAGGCTATGGTTTGAGTTTTACTGATCAAAGATATTTGGGGCAATCTTTATAGGATCATTAACTTTCTATTACCTCGCTTGCTTCTTCACTTAATGCAATGCAATTGCATAGTAACTCCATGTCAATCTTCATTCAAGATCTCTAGTGATTATTCATAAAGATCATAGTATAACTAATCAAAATATGTCAAGAACACATCTGTAAAATACAGTAAGAGCTACTTTTCAGTAGACTGCTTAATCTCTTTCTAATGATTAAAAAGATAGTCTGCTTTCTTTGATTACACATTCCTCTCATCATATCTTTCCTCTGATGTTCATATCAAGGATTTAATATTTGGTCTTGTTCTTTATTTACCCAAATGGATTCCCTAAGCTGCAAATATGCTTTTCTTCTACCTTTCCTTCAGAATAACAGCAGATAATAAATTTTAAATGGTAAACGCTTATACAAAACATTTTAAAAATAGAATTTTGCTCAAATTTCAGAACAAAGATTAATAGAGCTAAAAAAGCGTCTAAACAAAGACCAATATATGTAAAATATTAATTGAAGAATTTTATTTGATATAGCCTAGCGTTCTCTACTTCTGTCACTAGCACTACTCACTTCCCTCTTATGTCTACAAGTCTTCATAGATGTTTCCATTCTGTGTTAGAAGTGAACTCAATAGAACTAGGTAAAACACTCCAGTAATTGCATTCATTTAAATCACATTTCCGACAAGTAAAAATATTAAGACATTTCATAAATATATGTGTCCGAATTTAAACATATCTGCAGCAGACATTATGTAATTCTACTTATTACAGTTTATCAAAAGAGAAACTAAACATGTGCAAAAAGATTGGGTTTAGAAAAGCAGCTCCACTCTTGCAGAAAATCTTAACTGCCAACAAAATCTTCTACTAAGTATTTACAGCAGGCTAAAATGAGCCACATAGTCCAGAGTTCCTCCAGTGGGAGGAGATGGGTGGTGACAAATTTGATAAATAAAATAAATAAAAGCTAAGACACAAGGTGATAGTAATGGTGGGATCCATTGGGACCTGTGCTGGGACTTGTGAATGATTGACTAATTTATCCTTCAGGTAGAAGCTCTGGATATCTCACGGGTAGCTTCGCCACTGGAGGATAATGACCTTTGGATAAGTTTTTCAAGGGCCATCAGAGGCTGTTTCAAGAAGCAGAAAGTTGAAAAGACCTTGTGTTCACATCACCTTTTTGATCTTAGCTAATATGGCTATAGTTGCATCATACCAAGATAGTTCCTGTTTAACAGGTAGCCTCTGAGTATGATGTCATATCCATGACTGAATGAGCCATATAACCTGAGACATCTATAGAATCAACACAAAGGTGCAGCATGAACTACATATAATGAGTTTTTATTTGTGAATTTGTGCATGCTAAAATAAAATTTCTAATATTCACATTCCAAAAACTGTTCTTACCTATTTAACAGCTTGGAAGGCAAATCCTGCTGACAGTTTATAGTCAATGGCAAATACATCTATATCTGTATCATCTATATCTATATCTATATGTACATCTCTAAGGTGTGTGTGTGTGTGTGTGTATGTATGTGTGTGTGTGTGTATAAAACTTTTTTTTGGATAAGGACTCAAAAATATCTTCCCAAGTCACCCAGTTTTATATCTTTACAATACACTGCACCATTAATTAAGTCTGGATATTCATTTACTTATCACTTCTTATAATACTATTTTTATTCTATTTCATTACATATGTTCTTAAATATTTTTAGAACCTATTATACTTACTGTTTTACTGTTTTTTTATATATAGAAGTATATAACAGTTCTTCTATTAGAAATTTTATTGCATCTGGCCTTATGGCTGTAATAAACTGCTTCAATTTGAACCAGGGCAAATACTGGTATATCATACCAAGATTGATTATATGGTCTGCAGTTTCAAGAAATATAAGGAAATATTTCAGTCTTGATTACAACGTCTGTTTTCTGCTCCAAAAAGATCATATACTTATATCTAGGTCATTTCTGCAAATATTATGGCATTGAAACAAATTGTGCAAATGCCAAAATAAAGTTCTATTACTTAAGACCACAGTAGTCAGGTCAACTGTTTTGTTTAAGTTGACATACAGCTTAGTCCAGATCATAAGCAATGATAAAAGCAATTAGTCAGAAAAACAGGAAGCCTATCTCTTCCTAGCATTAAAGAAAATAAAATTGGAAACTGCTGAACTTAGTGTTATGTGATGGGATGGGTTCCAAATGAAAATGAAATTCTAATAAATGAAACTGAAGACTAACAGATTGATTCTTTAAAACTGAAGTCAGAACAATTTGGAATTATCCAAATACTTTCTTTTAAGATGCTGGTGAATAGCAAAACACATTGTATCTCCTCTGATCAAGTTATTACAATAAAAGAATTAAAACAAAACTGTGAATTGTTACTTTTGGAAAGTCAAATTCTCCCTAGTGCTCTATGCTTTATCATCACCAGCGCTGTTACTATTATTTTGTGTAACCACACAAGCTGGCTAAAAATATATATAGACAGACATAAAATCATGCCAGTTTGTCTAGTTGGCTACTTTTGCTTTATTTTTATTTGTCATGTTTAGTGATATAGTATTATATTGTACTACATTTTGATTTTGGGGGCTCTTAGCTATCACCTTAATATCCTAGGATTAAGGAAAGATTAAAAATACTTAAATAGAATGTTAATATTCCAGTCAACCTAAAACAAGGGAATATGAAGGACTGTGTTATGTTAGATGGAGTGGTGCTTATTACTGTTACCGGTTAATTATTCTATAATTTTAGCTTTAGCTTGTGCTTCATAAACCCTAACCCTGGGTTTACAGCAGTCAGGATTTTTAAACAGGGGACTGAATAAAATAAGGGTAAGAGTCCTGAACATTTTGTGGCTGGTAGGCACATTAGGAATTTGGAGAACATGTTGTGGCCACCCTTCCGAAATGGCTTGGCCATTTACAGAATGTCTACTGTGAGGACATAACCAAACATCAATTACCCTATCTATATCCCTTTCTGCAGGATATTCAGCTTTAACTATGCTTACCTTTGTCTTTTTCTAGATAGACAGAATACACTTCTCAACTAAACAATGGATTAGATCAATCCATTATTTTTTTCCTGTAAGAAAGCTTATTGGGTGCTTTGGCCCAGAGACAATCTTGGAAATAGGATTGAGAGGGTGATGCACTGTTTTACAGCATGCCACCTTCTTTTTTAATTAAAATGGTTCTTTAAAAAATGAAGGTCAAGTTATACAAGGAGCATAGAGGGTTTGTGAGTATACTGGTCCCCAGTACTCTATATTGGGGATCCCCAGAACAGTGTGAGAAACAACACTGTATCTCTGTCTGTTGCATGGAACATCAGAGGTCAATCTGGCAATGACCAGATGGAGGAAGCATAAGGCCCAAGGGGAAAAAAAAAACAGGAATAGAAATTGACTTGTTTACTGGAAATCCTGTTAGACTTTAAGAGAGAAATTGTATCTTGATACATATGGACAAAAATCTACAAAAATGCACAACCATCCTGCAATCCTTAAAAAAATAAAAACATTTGCAACAACCATTTTTCAATAATATAGTAGCGTATGGCTAAGAATTTCCTAGTTAGCACCCTGCAGAAGAGCCAAAATACCCTATGGCCAGGTAGCACTCTTGAGACACAGTATATATCTCCCTTAAAGCAACTAAAGTAAAAGCAGAATAAAAGGATCTTTACAACTCTGATTTCTCTAATCATGTATATAGGTAGGATTTCCTGGCAAGCAAATCCAGTCATGTGGTCTAGTGGTTAAGGTGTTGGACTAGCACCTGAATCATGCAAGCTTTCTGGGTGAATTTGGGCCAGTTACTCTCTCCCTGATTAGGTTTCTTCAGATATGTGAGACCAACTCACTGGAAATTATCTGTTGAACTTCCAAGGTCTGGAGGAAATCAGGTTGGGAAAGATTATTTTACTATGATTCCAAAATTATAATTTCAAGTATGGGAATACTGGGCAACTATGTAATTTTCTTTGCTTGGTAACCCCAGTGGCTTCTGTGTAAACCCAATTTAAAGCAGGAAATCAAGGACAATAAATTTTGAAGTTCAAAGTAAGGGGATTGTATTCATACAGTGACAACTACATAGATTTTTCTTCCATGTGAATCCATCATGAACACAATGAGACAAGCTCTTTTTCTACTTGCTAACTCTGAAACATACCCAAGGGGTCTTAGAAACTTCCACAGTGATACTAAACATAGATTAATATTATCTAGAAAAATATAGCCTCGGTGTTTTGTTTCCAAATTTTTTATAAAGCTTACATTTCAGAAGAAGGCAAATGGACAGAACATCTAACACATGTCTATTTGAAAAAAAAAATTATGTCATAAAATGTTAGTACCGGAAGATATTAACTCTTGAAATCTAACATCAACCATATTTTTTGTTTCTTTAAAACTTAAAAAAGCAAGTTCAGTGTGATTTGGACAATTTTTCCTCAGATATGATCAGCTGACAGAACTATGGGGATAAAGCCATTTTCCTAACTATTTTTATTTGTATGTTTATTTTTAAAGACATTTTAATGTCTATAGAAGTTGTTGCAGGAGTCATTGTAAACAATACAGACTTGAATCTCAGTGAAATGGATTTGTAAACATTAAATGGAATTTTGCTGACTTTTAAAAATAATGTCTGAATTGTCCTTTTCTATTCAGCACCACACTAAGATACTCATGGCAATGCAATCCTGCACAAGCCTGCCATTGGTTTTAGTGAACTTACTCCTAGGATAACTGTCTCCAGAACCGCAGCTTCAAATTTGCTCTTTTTCCACCATGAGATCCAGCAGTGTCCTAACATATAAAATAGGCCCTTAATCATTAGTGTGACAAGACACTGCCCTCCCATCAATATCTCCCACTTCCTTGAGTTTGTGCTGACTTCCAGATGTACTAAGCTCAAGAAGTTCTCAACCACAGTCTAGGGAAAGCTTCTCTACCCTCATATAGTCAATCATTATATCTGAGCACTCACATATTGAACACTCGCTATGTATTTTTTTTTCAATATCCTATCAGGGCTCCATGACCACCCCATCAAGCAAACTTATTTTACATAACAATGTTGATTAAAACTGAAATTTATTTCTTGCAATTTTGTACATTTTCAGAGCTTATGATTTTTAACCTAAGGTAATAAAAAAAGAGTTCTTTCTGCAAACCAGATTGTCCTCCTTCAAATCACTCCTCAAAAGTTCATTATGATGCCTATAAAAAAAAGTATTAATGATAGCTAGGCAGCTGGTCTGTCAAATCCATAGCCTATTATAGTAAGCAGTATTGTCTTATTGTTTTCTTCTATTTTTCTGCTTCATCTACCTGCTGTCTCTTGACATGGATTTACATTAGAGTCTTGTTGATGTATGACCACCTTGTATTTGGAAGTTGAGATTTAAAAGAAACAAAATAAAACCCACAAATTATTGTAGGATGGCTGTGGTATTTAAAATGTAGTTGCTACCCTAGACAGTAAAAGAGTAACTCATTTTCCTGTAGACTGTACTCTTAACTCCTGGTTTGCTAAACCATAATTTAGTAATGGGGAACAAGCAGGGACCTTATAGATTCCATCCTTCTCTTTCCCACTGCTTCTTTTTTCATGATTACATCTTAATTCAATACACTTACAATTAGCAGTTACCTTTGACATGTACAATTATGGATTAAAGTCAGTTTATTAACCAAGCTCTTAAACCAACTTCAAACATACTAGTTAACTGATATTAAACCACAGTTTCTTTTTGACTATGGCTAATTTATGGTGGCTTATTTATGACCAATTGAAGTTTAATTAAGGCAGGATGTTAACTAAGGGAAGGAGGGAGATCTAAGGTAGGAGTACAATTTTCTTTTTCCCATTCTGAGCTGTAATATTCTGATTTAGCAAACCAAAATCTTATTGTCTGCACTAGACCAATGAGAAGTTTAGGCACCAGTGGAAGTACACCAATTAATAGAAAGCTGCATATTCAGATCTTCCAGTTCTGTTTTAAGATAGATATTTTATGGAAGTTATTTTAAGCCACCCACAATTTACATATGAACCTGCCATCATACAAAAACCTTTTGCTCTTGGTATTCCTCAATTTCAGAGGGGATTATTTGGAAGTGAGACTTCTATTTTAGCACCTAGTCTCTGGAATACTCAGTAATGACACAAATGAGAAATTAGTTTTTGTTTAATGAATGCTTACAATTAGCTAAAATAATAAACTGGAAATGCGAAATGAAAAGCTAATCGTTTTATCTAAATCATATCATATATGTGTCATGCACATTTTAAAACCAATTATAATATAGGATAAAAAGAGGATGAATAAACACAGAACCTAGCATCTTAAATTGTTACACTATTTGCATTTCAGGCTGAACTATGAATTGGATAGAAAAATGCTATCCAATTCAATGTATGTATGAATATTCTGATCAGTTTAAAGAATTCTTGGATGGTCACATTAGTCTGCCACATCCACTACGGAATATTTTCCAATTTAACATCTCTCTGTTTTGTTAGACTACAAAATTTATCTTCTTCAGCCTCTACAGTTATTGTATGCTGGAAGAATGTTGGAATATACCACTGAGCACATTTGGAGACCACCAGATAGTGGAAGGCTTTCCTTTTTTATTTCAAGACTCATTTTATCTTTGCATCTGATTTTTCCATAGATATTACTAGGAATATTACTAGGAACACCCAAACGTATGAGATTCCAGAGTGCTCACGGAACTCTGGAATTCATATTAAGGAACAAACATTGTTGCATATATTATTGAAAAAGTTAGCATGAATTCCACAAACACAAGCAGACTAATATAAATACTCAGAACAGATTTGAGGAGCAGCAGATGGGATATAGAATCACAATCTCTCAGTTCCATTTATGAAGTGGTACTAATGAAAATGCCCCCATTTGGATGTTACCTATAATGCCAACAATGTGGGATAAAGAAGCTATCTCTTATTTAACACCTTAGGGAAAATCTTTTACTGATGGATTAGTTATATTAGTCATGTTTAAAATGTTATTATGGGTGTCCACAAGCAGGGGTCAGGGAGGGGCAAATGCTATCATATCAGTCACCATGGAAATGACAAAAATTACATACTGTAAATAATTTGTTTGATATCATTTCACAAATGATACAAATGACGTGATTATATAATTTGTACATAATGATGCACACAATGTCATTGTGGCTTCTACTGGACTCCTTTGTATGTTACATATATTGAATGTTATATGTATGGCTTAATTATGGAAACATACTTTGCTGATCCTTTGCATAATGGGTTTTAAAAGCATATTATTACTTCCTGCAATCATGATTTAGACCACTAACAAAGTTTTCAAATGTATCAGAATGCAAACAAGATAAAATAAAATTATGAATTCTGATAATAAGTCTACTTGTGCCAACATATAAAGGTCAAGCTACCAGATACAAAAAACAATGTTTGTGTTTGACTATCAGAGACACTCATAGCCACCCACACCATATAAAATATATATGTATGTATATGTCTATGTACGGGACGCGGTGGCACTGCGGGTTAAACCGCTGAGCTGTCGATCGGAAGGTCGGCGGTTCGAAACCGCGCGGCGGGGTGAGCTCCCGTTGTTAATCCCAGCTCCTGCTCACCTAGCAGTTCGAAAACATGCAAATGTGAGTAGATCAATAGGTACCGCTTCGGCGGGAAGGTAACGGCGTTCCGAGTCGTCATGCTGGCCACATGACCCGGAAGTGTCTATGACAACGCCGGCTCCAAGGCTTAGAAACGGAGATGAGCACCGCCCCCTAGAGTCGGATTCGACTGGACTTTACGTCAAGGGAAACCTTTACCTTTACTATATGTCTATGTGTGTAATACATAACCTTTAAACCTTTCCAAACTAGACTTTTATAATAAATATATTCCCTAGATTTGCTTTTATAATTGCCTTGTGTTTAGCATTTTTGCTAATGAGCAAAATGAAAAAGGAACACAGGAATAGCATACTGCACTTAAAAGTACTGGGAAAATATTAATGTACACAGTTTTATACATAAAGATGCATTTTTAAAATAAAGATTGTGTCGTCGCTGAATTGTCCTGCTGCACTAATTGTCATATTTCTTAGTCTAATACTTAAATCTTTCATGAACAGTTTTAAAAAGGAGAAAATGTTCAGAATTTTAAAGAGAAAAATCTGCGTTGTGTTCTTTAAAAGAAAAACAGTGTTCAAATACCCCAATTTAGGTCATCTCCAAATTTCAAATAATCCCATGCATGGCACCAGGAGATTACATGACACACATGTGACAGGACACAAGAGACGATGTCTGTCATAATAAAACCATTTAAGTTCGGTATGAAAGCACAATGCACTGAAGGGGCTGTGGTGAACCTCAGCAAGAGATTACGAACATTTTACTGGCAGAACATGGCAAGACAGAATGTCAGATTTCATACTCGGCAGACATCTACAACATCTGATGCCTTGTAGTCAAAGGCTGTTAAATTACCTGTGAAGGATTACTGGCAGCCTCGAATGTTTTTTCCTCACTGTTTGTTTAGTTCCAAAGGCTCTTGCTCTTTGTGCTGATTGCCCTAACTGACAGCACAGAGAAACCAGAGGTTGTAAACAGGGCACTGCTGTATTGAATTACAGGTAACAAGTGTGTAATCAACCTGCTGTGGCTGGACCTTGGTATTTCCATACGGGTGGAAATCAGTGATAAGCATGTTCTCTAATATTAAGAGAGGAAGGCTTGTGGTTTGCCATCATTTTTCTCAAAAAAGATTTAGAATCAGGAGGGGCGGCTGCTGTCGGTTTGTCCTCCTATCTGCCGCCCCCGATTCTAAATGCAAAGGTAATTAAATATTTTACTCATTGTTCAAATGATGCCACAGGAATTAAAGGCAAGTATGATTTGATTTCATTATTAGCCATAAAAATATATGTGAATTAAACAATCCTTAGCTACAACACATTGTTCTATGAGACATCAGGGAACAACCTGCTGATGGTTACTCACAAGGAAAAGTGTGCTCTGTAAAAACCAGTCATAAAGTGGAAAAAGGCTAAACGAGGCATCCCTTTTGTAAAAGTGATAAAAATGGTGAGGAGAGTAGTGTGAAAAAATGTAGTGTGGGACTTACATGAATTATATTATTGGCTTTTCTCTCCATGCTGAAACATTAAAAGTGGAACCTCCCTCTCAGTGCAGACTGTAAATTTATGTGAGTTATTTAAAATGTAATGGTTAATTAGAAAGCATAAATAAAAATTCACTGGCAATTAGTCAACAAAATAACCTATGTTAGAAAATACACAGTAGTATAAAAGAGGAAACCTTCCTGTTTTTAAAAGAGCTCTGGCTCCATTCATCCATAGGGCGAGTTATCCTCAAAACATATCAAAATATATTATTACCAGACACTATTTTTATTCTGTACATTACTTATTAAAGTAGATGCTTTGTGTTATCATCTTATTAGGCCCCAAAGACTTGCAGTTTAAGATTACAAGAAAAACAAGATTTCAATAGCTCACTGATGATTATAATTTTAGGTTATATACATTATTGAGAAGGAAATATTGTTCTGGCCAAGTAAAGCTCTGCAGGGCTGCAGAGTGCTAATCATGTCCATCAATGTCCAACTCAAATTTGAAAAAGAATCAGGGAATCAATCTGGACAGAATCCACACCTGCCCCCTAAATTTGGCTGTCCTTTCTTGGATCCCATATTAGTTTGGAAGAATATGTCCTCAAATTTGGAAGGTAAAGATAGAAAGGAGAATATCACACAAAATACTAGTACCTTTTTGGATATTTGAAAGATAATGTGAGACATGTTGAATTACATCATCAACTAAGAAGAACACGTGTTTCTGGAAAACAAGAGATTTGTCCACAAAGACTCATTTCAGCCTACATGTTTCTGCAAAATCAGATGCCTAAAAATCAGATGCCCCAAAACTACTCTTCAACATATACATGATTTTTTTTGCATAGGACATCTAAGGCTTGATAGTTTGCAATATGCAGATAACATCTCTATATATCATGCTACATTCCTCTATAAATACTGAAGAAGCTGTGGAAATCCTAAATCAGAATCTGTGGTGTTCTGGATTTGGATTAACAAACTAAACTTTAAACCACGCAAGACAAATGTATTGCTGGTCAGTATAAGTTATACTTGATGGTTTTGTGCTCTCTCGTTAGGCTTAGATTCATAGTTTAGGAGTGGGCCTGTACTTAGTGTTGCACTGGTTATCCAGATAGTTGCTGTGTCTAAGAAAAAAAAAACTTTGAGCTCAGGTTGGTATTATCCCTCTTTTTAAACAAACAAACAAACTCTGTTTTCATAGACATAATCACTGCATTATAAATTCCAGAATTGCCAATGCAGCATGGTGGAAGGCAATCTTTTTGTGGCCCAGAATCATACATTTTAAAATCATTTTCTTGGTTCAAGGCTTCCGAGATCATGGTGGTAACTTGATCAGAGAGATCTAAGAAATGCATTAATCCTTTACGAGGCTTAGCACATCTATCTGATTTGATTTTGCACCAAATGCTGGTGAAAATTCACACCAATCTGAGGACCAGGGGAAAAATGGTGCTGAAGGTCACACATGATCCTTGGGTTAACTAGTCCTGCAAAAAAAGGCAACATAGAGCTCATATACCAAATCTACTTCACTTTTTTTTCCTCCAGCTCCTGTAATTCCATGCTACTGCTCTATGAAAACTTGAAAACTCTATGATCAGTTGTTCATAGATGTTTGCAAACGGATCTAGGTTTAAGACTAAAAAATCTTAGTGGAGAGGTATGGCTCAATAACTATATGATGCCCTATTTTGCCTTATGTCATTAGGGTATCAGTCTAGAGAAATGCTGCACCACGATAAAGTTAAAACCTAATTTGGATCACTTTTGTATCCTTTTAATGCATAGCCCACTAAAATAATGAGGTAGATAATTTTCTGCAATTGTTAACTGCCTAACAGATTATCACACAGATAGTAGTGCTTGCTCTAGGAAGGCCTTGTGGTGTCTAATTCTCGATGAAATCAATACTAGTTTCAGCCTCGGCATTATCTTGCACATTTTGTTCAGCAGATTAGAAAGAAGCAGATAATAAAACAAAACTTGCAATATACCTATAAAGCTTCCGCTGCTGCTCTTCTTCACTCAAATGTGACTTCTGCATTAATTTGCAGAAAGTTGCCTACTTGTTATTATACTTTTACACTATAATACTGATTTAAAATGAAAATCTTACGGGTAGATCAGATTTAATCTAACTATTTCCAATAATTTTTATAGTTTTATCTGAAGAAGGGGCATTTAAAATATATAGGGACAATAATTTTGTTCTTAATTATGAATACAAAATATATAGTCACCATTATGAACCATATAATATAAAATTTTCAAAAGCAAAGGGCTATATATTTTTGATAACAATTCTAAGTGCTTATCTAAATATGTTGGGGCAGATCTTTTAAAATAGTATTTTGGTAAAAATTACCCACTTCTCTTATGCTTGTAAGAGAAGTTATGAACTAAATGTATTATATCCAAAATATAAGTCATAACATATCAAAGAATATTTAGAAATTTGACTTTTAATTAAACTATTGTACTAATCTTGTTTTTTAATCAAATAAAGAATCATTTATTTTAATATTTGTGTGTATTTATAAAGCTATAGTTTTTTAAAATCTTTTTTGTTTGTTTCTGAATAATTCTTTGGTCTATTGATAGGAACATGGATATAACTGTACACTACAGGGAATATGTAGACATAAAATAATTTACCCACTGCAATAAACCATACTATATTGTAGTTTTTACTTAATGTGAAGAATGAATCACTGTTGTGTTTGCAGAGGCCCAAATTAAAATACTTATTCATAATTAACATTCAGGCAAAATTATTTACAGGACAGTTCAGAGGATAAAGGAGGAGGACATGTATTCATTTGGAGAGAAAGGAATAAATTCATATATGGTTGATTTTTCATAATCCAACTTTGTCCAACAATTTAACAACAGTTATGAGTAATGCATGATTCATTACTGATATTTCAGAGTCTATACGGCATGTGAAAATGATTTTCATGAAACAGAAATTGGATAATTTTCCACTTCCAAATACAGGTATCCTTGCTTAACAACCGTTCAAAGTTACTATGGCCTCAGAAGGGGTACTTTACAGCCTATAAAGCACTTCTGACTATCGCAAAATGTTGCACCCACCCCACAGTCATGTGATCACAATCTGGGTGCTTGGGAACTTTGCACTTATGACTGGTTGCCAAGAGCCCCGTGATCATGTGATTGCCATTTGCAACTTTCTCTGCTGGCTTCCCCAGAAAGCCAATGGGGAAGCCCGCAGGGAAGGTTACAAGCTGCTGCTGCCTGCCGAGAGGACTCCCTCTTGTCTATGGTGGCTGTTTCAAGAGCTCCCTGCCGAAGGATTCCTGCTCTGTGCAAGCAGACATTCCCCCAGAGAAAAGAGGGAGATGAGATCCAAGCAGAATTTTCAGCTCCTGAGCAGAAAGACACTTGGTGCAGCCTGTGCCAGGCCTCCCAGGGTCTCTTCCACCCCCCTGTGGCACCCCGCACTCCTTACCTGGGACTCCGTCCACTTAACGACACGCAGATCACTTAACAAATGCAACTGGGAGTGCTGATATTGCGCTTATTGAACAAAGCAGTCATGTGCCATCTCGCTTAACGACAGCTTCGCTCAACGACTGAGTTTCCAGTCCTAATTGTGGTCATTGAGGACTACCTGTACTAACTATTTTATTGAATTGAATTGAAACATTAATTTTGATAAAGACTATCAGCTTAACAAGAACTAACAAATCTGACTGATTTAATCAGATATATGTGTATGATTAAAACTGGATCCAATCCAATGAATTTTAATATACCAATAATACTTACAAGGAATTATTTTAGTTGCTTAATATAAATGTTGTATGAATTTGGTCAGATTAGTTAAGCTTCAGTATTCAATACAAAATGAAATATCTACATGATATATTATGAAATGATCAAGTGCTGCTATACTGGAACATGTTATGAAAGATTACAAAGGCAATAATTTAAAAGTATTAGAAATTGCTCTAGGTTTGAACTCTGCAAGAAACAATACAATGAATAAGAGCTCTACAAATAAATTGATTCAAATTGGTTTACCATTTACTCGCCGCATTGATAGTTTTCTGACAGATCATCTTTGTCACTAAATATGTCCTTCTGAATGAATATGAATCTTTAAAATCTTTGTATTTTTCCTAAGTATTACATAAATATTCATATACACACATATGCATATATGTCCCTAAGTTTTCATTCTTTTTGCCTTTGTTTTTGTCCCTGACTTTTATTTGGGGGGACTTTTTTAAATTAAAAAAGCAACAAGAGAAAATATTACCCCACATCCCACACCCTTGCGTAAGCAATTACTACTTTTGTTTAATATCTGTTTTTTCAAGATATTAGCAAACTTTACAGCATTTTCAGGATTACTTTAACTATTGTTTAACTCCTTGCACTTTCATTTACGGATTTTAAGTTGCTTTCCAAATGTCAAGATGCAAATCAGCTTCTAAACTGATACATATCCTAATGGATTATAACAGCAAGTAACTATTTCCACTGAATGACAAATGAGAGTAACTGAAAGTAGGTAATTAAAATATATTTTCTAACACATGAGTAGGAAAATAACAAGAATAAATAGGAGTAGTGGTTTGGGGTGGGCTTTGGGGTTGCTTTTTGGAGTGCATTAAACTCTAGAAAAATAGTATGCACAGCAGTTTACAAATAGAGGTTAGTGTTTCTTGGAGATGATTCCACATCCCACATGTTCAACAACTTTTTGTTTGCATCTGTTAGATCCACAGAGGTATTTTCTGTTGCAAAAATGTGCAACTATTCAGAAATCTAAATGCTGGATGAGATCAGCAAATTTTACATACATACCATCTTTCATTCATTTCAAAGGAAGGAACACATTAATCACAAAACGATGTGCACGTAATAGTGATTTCCTCAAATGAAATAAATGACAGGTCATTGAGGGATGAAGAATGTTAGAGTTTCTTTCAAAAAAGATCATGGACTTAGGTGATAGCACTTTTATTCTAACTGGCAGTAACAGAAAGATTCTGCTTAAAAGGAGTTGCAGATCACAAATTAATTGCTGATAATTATGCCTATGATTATACACTGCAGTTTATTCATGATTGATGTTTGCTTCAATATAAAACATGAAGGCGGGGGTGAGGGAGAGAACGTGCAACCTTCCTTAGGCACAGAAGCCAGCTGGGTGACTTTGACTCAGTCTCTCTCTCTCTCTCTCTTTCAGCCCTAGACTGGGAAGTTGAAAAACATTTATCTACTACCCCACACTGCACCAGCATAGCAGATTATGAAGAAAGCTTCACCCTGCAATGGACTGATTACGTACGTACGTACATACATACATACATACATACATACCTGTCTGTCTGTCCCGTACAGCACATTATCAGTTCCTTATAAACTCAGGATTAAGAACCATAAATGTGGGTTTTTGTGTAAAATTCTGAACTGGAAAATCTTCTGGAAAGGTTTCCTTTGAAAATGAATCAATTAGCATTTTTATCTCAATATCCATATTCTCGACAAATATCGGGGCTACATTATTTGATGTGAAAAAAAGTTAATTGTAGCCTGTTTTATGATGTTTAAATGGTACCCTCAAAGAAGTAAAAACTCTGATGTGTGGAGAAATACTTCCACTGGAATGTTGGAAACACTGCTGTGCAATAGTTACTAAAAAAAACTTAAAACTTTGAGACTGCCAAACTTGCCTGAAGCAGAAAACTTCTACAAAATATTTTGACCTCAAGAAATTTTCCACCCATATCTCCGGTGAATTAGCCTAAGCTGTCTGAATTGCCTCTAAATGTCTCACTGAACTTCAAAATTAAAAATTGAAAAGGTCTGGAAAGCAGGAATGGAGCATCAATTGTCTCCACTTTAAGGATTTACTAAAAATCTTTTAACAGCTATTAGCATTTAGGAAACCTTCTTTCTCAAAAAGATATGTTTATTTTACCTAACCTAGTTGTTTATATAAAAAAAGTTCAAGATTTTTAATTGTAGAATATGTGACTATTTTAATTATAATATTAATAAATGATACAAACAACTAATTCTTGATTTTTCCTCATATTCCCAGAATGAAGGCAATATAAAGAAGTAGCAATTTAGTAATGCATTTAACACTAATAAATGTATGGCAGATCATTACATTACACTTTGTTATTCTATTTAGAAAAAAATTGTTCAACATTTCTTTTCATAAATAAAAAATGTATTTAGAGCTTTCGGTTCTACATTAAAGATCTGTTATTTTTAAGGCCAAAAAAGATAAATTAAAGATAAAATATCGTAAAAACCAACATGATACTTGCCGTTTTACATATTCTATTGCTGGTGCCCATGCACCTTTGATGGCACAAGTACATTGGTTATAGCACCATAAAAATCAATAAATATTAACCTTTTCTGACACTTTCTGCACAGATACTTTATCAATTGCTGCCAGGTGATAGAGCAGTTGGGAGTGTACAGTACTTTTCAATGAACAATCTATAGCAAAGTTAAACATCAGTGTAGATTAACAATCTTTTCAGTTCCAAAACTACTAGTGACCTTTTAAGTTTCCCACCATACAGAATAAAACAACATCAACAAAAAAGTAGTGCATTACAAAATTTTACGTCAAATGCCTTCTCCTGTAATTGGAGAAACAGCACAGTTTTTAAAAAGTCTAACTAGATTTTCTTTTATTTTTAAATAGCAAGATATTAAGTTCCAGCATAAATTCCTACCTACAAATTCTCTAAGATGCTTCATGCTGCTTCAGGGGATGCTTTCTTTCAAAACAGAGATATCCTCAGTGTAATCAGAATTACAGTGGCCACAACGTGGCTGCTTTTGATCTTAATTCACTTTTATAAATAATTATATAAAAGTTATACCTACTGATTTCAACTGACTTTATAGTCATGGGAATATCTTTTGAATACCAGTGGAAATCCCAAATATCGTTACCATATTAAACACAGACAAAATACCCCACTTGATAAAATTCTGTCAACTAGCCAATATATATCTCACTTGCTCCTTGAATAACGGAGAGAAAGAGAAGAAACATTCTCTCAGCTTCTATATCCTAAAATAAAATTTCCCTGTATTTTAATATGAAATGGCTGTATGTCTTTGCAACACTGGGAATACTGCAAAATCTTAATCCATAATAAATGTGTTGGTCTTCCAGATCCCACAAGCCACTAGGTTGTTTTTGCAGCAATAGACTAAAGATAGTTACTCCTCTGTCAAGTATTTAAGCCAAGGATTCTTGGGCATTTTTAAGAATTCCCTTATTTGCTATGTTTTCTCCCATTGTTTTCTGTAAAGACAGTTACATGACTGCGAGGCATATGGTGCCTGCTCCCCTTATCACAGACTGCATAAATGGTTGAACGCTGAAGCACAGAATCTGAATGAGTGGCTCATTTTTTTCAAAAGCAAAAACAGGATTACAGAACTGTGATATGAAAAAGGATTAAAAGTGACTAAACATAGGAGGGTCTCCCTGTTTAATCTTATGCAATTCCAGCACTAAGAAATAATATATAACAAAGAACAAATTGTAGATGTTAAAACTTCACCATTAAATTATATTTAAATTTCATTTGAAAAGTCAACATTAGACACAGAATGATCTATAGGGAAATAAGTAACAGCTTTAAGAAGCATGATGTTATGTCAGTTGGGGCTAAACTCAAATACACTAAAAGCTTAATTATCATATTCTCTGAAATTTGACTGAAGAATAGAACAAGTTTACCTCTGTAATTTCTTTCAGTAGCTACTGTTTTACTATTATTATTCAAATGGAACTGCTTATTCTGTTGGTCAGTGTCAGGAACAATCAAATTTTTCCTTAGAACATTACAATATTCTCTACTTTGGGATTACAAATTTTTCAAGTTGTATTTTCTATTTGTCTAGGGTACAATTAACTAATCACTTCCTTTTAACAAGGCCTTTTCACATGTGACATTTGGCAAGGTTTCCCTCAGCAATTTCTAGTTTTGCAGCAGCAGCAGCAGCAAGCTTTCTGAATTGAAGCCATAGTATTTTTTTTCCTCCCATCAAGTTACCAATGCTGCATCATGACTTTAAATGCAACTGCAAAGGAAATCAACATATATTCAGCAATATTTGCCTTCAGATGATATAGGGTACAAGGTGGTTGACTTAACAAATTGACTCGAGATTCTATCACATTAAGCACAGTTCCATTCTAGCTCTTGCTTGGCTTCACCAAAGAAAATAAAAACAGCAAACAAAGAAAAACACTATCGCTCTCATCCAGACATCTAAACAGCAAAAGCATTTCTATTTCTAGAACTGAAGCAAACTCAGTGAAACACCAACTAGACTGTGACAAATTCCAGAAAGAGGGAAAAAATGCAGCCAAGATAAAATTGCAATGGTGCATTAAACAAGAACCAACATTGTTTATGCTCCTTATGCCTGAAAACTTGATACATCTAATTTCTTACACAGAACTAGAGCTGTTACTGTACAATTATTAAAAGATTGTATGGTTCAGAACCATTTTTACAAAAAGGGTACACTACCATCTCCTCCAACCACAGTCAGTCCTGATCTGCTAGCTCTTACCCATGAAGATAAGAATGGATCTAGCCTATATACAGTCCAGGGTTACTGTTCAAGCCTCATGTGTAGTGAGTACCTTCTTATATTGTCACAACTGTGACATCAAGATCTATGTAGATTTCAACAGATTCTCCTAAAGATGCAATGTTACTCAGATAACTGAAGGTTCAGCCTTAATGTTTTCCAGTCCTGATCACATAACTCACCAACAGTGATATAAAATGACGTAGCAAAATCCAATTGTAATATCTAACTAATAAATAGAATAATATATAAAGAGCATTTCCCTATAAAATTTTATGGCAAAATGTCAACAGTCCTATTATTCCATGTAGTTCTAAAATCCAGAGGCAATTCTTATGGTGGAGAAGACATTATCATTTTTATACAAGATAAAGGTATCAGGAGGGCCTGGGGAAAACCTGGGGTTTGTAGATATAAAAAAGAAACCTATTAAAAAAAAATCCAACCTTCTAGGGAGAGGGAATCCCAATGATAACTGATGATGCTCACTGCTGATTGTGGAAAAGTAAAATATGCCCCAGCAAAACTATCATAGAGAATAGTATGGTTGATAGATTTTTATTTGAATACACTGCAACTCTATTTTGAAATTTGCTATCTATATAGAACTCTCTCTTTTTATATATGAGTTACATACACAGCTTGAACCTCTTTGGGCAGGTTTAAGAAACACAGTTCTGTGTATGCAGGGAAGTAATTATAAAAAAGCTGTCATTAAAAACAACAACACAAGTCCACATTGGTGGGCTGAAAGGTCCTTACAAAGAAGGATATTTCAGCAAGAATCAGAGCAAATTGAAGGAATGAAAATCTGTATCCCCAATGATGGGACCAGAAGGTTTTTTTTTGCACAAATGTAATGCTAGAGTCATAAATGTAATTATTAAATAAATGCATAGGACCCTAACGACAGTGGTCAAAACAGTTTTTAAAGATAATGGACCAAGATATGAGTGATAATGCTATGCTTTATACTGATGTGATGAAATATTCCCACAGATCCTTTCCAGTTAACATCTAGAAGAATAGAGGGGAAATAGGGAAGAGAGTAATATGAAACACAGGGAATAATGAATCCACAGAGCTAGCTTCAACAATATTATATGACCCATGACAATCTCTAAAACAGTATGCAATTCATGGCTGGGTGTACATGTTTAAATCCGTAACAAATTTATAGCTACTTAAAAAGACACACATACACACAAAGGTTCACAGATAGTAACTCTTTCCATTTATATTAATGCCTAGTAACTGACACTTTCTGCATGGTATACAGATAAATTAAAAAAACAAAATACACAATAACAATAAAACAGCATACATTAAAAATAGCAGAGATTAAAATAATGCCGCACTTGATAAAAATAAAAGTAGCAACAGAAAAAAAAATGCAAAAATCTAAAATAGTTCCAAGAATGTCCAGGATTCTTTTTCTTTTTTTTTTAAGTTCTTTATGGGCACCAAAAAAGACAATAATTTAAGAGCATTGCTGGATTTTCTGCAGAGAGACTGTAAAAAAAGCTTCACACTTTCAAATTTGGCCACATTTGGCAGGGACTCCTGGAGAGGCCCTGGATGATGACCTTAGGGGCTAGATGGTGGTAACTTGTCCCCAGCCTTGTAGAGTTTAAAGGTAAAAACCAGCACAATTAACTGGTCTGGGAAATGGACTGGCAACTAATGCATACTACAATGTGATTTTATTAACCAATTCTCATTAACTGCCTAAATATGTCCTTATTGTTGCACCAGTTAATGTTTTCAGGACATTTTAAAACCACACAGACTGCAATAATCCAACCAGCAATTTACACAAGTAATACACTAGGAGAATTCTGCCCAGGAAACCTAGGTACATAATTCTGCTTATTACATGTATATACACAAATTCTCATTCTTTTACACATTTATTAGAGCAAGAAAGAATCTGCAGGATATGGATTTCTTTTGTCAATCTATTACATAGCAAAATGTATGATTAAATTTCTAACCGAAATACATTCTGTCATCACTATCCTTTGAAAAGGCGTAAGTGGAATGTAAGAGTGTTCAGTTTAAGAAATTTCATACAATCTTGTGAATTGCTAATGTTACAACAGGGGAAATATATGTAGTGGTAAATTTTAAAATGAGACAAAGAATAAGATCACAAAATGATTAAGAGGTACCTTTTAGTTATCAACTGAAATTATATGGAGTAATTAAGTAAGCATTTAATTTCTGGCCACCATTTGTTTCCTCTGAAACTTGAAGGGCAATATTGATAAATATTACTTTGAAATATGCTGTTCCTGTTTTGGGATCTGTGTTATAATAATTCCAGAAATTGTGTTGTTAAAGCTAAAATGGTTTTAAGCACTTGCTTTTAAAATTAATGTAGAAATAGATTTAGGTGCATACATATTTTGAGCAAAGGTATATTTAGCAGAGGTCTCACACTGAAATGGCTTTCTGATGAATAACTTAGGGGTGACTAACATGGTGACTTTCTGGCATGTTGCCCAGCTGTTGGAATCCTCTGTTAGGTCACAGATCATGGAAGATATGAATTTGTTTCATTCTCAATGTGATTGTGTTATTTTCAAATTTATTGCTCTACCATTCTTTCAAATAGTATGTCAGGAAAAAATATAATCATTCCTACTAAAATATTGATTTGTGATCTTCCTTCTAATTCACATTGAATATTTTCAAATTCCTCTTCACTATTGCTGTAGGCCACTATTCAATTACACATAAAGAATGCTTGTAAAAGAGGAGTTACCCTTGTATTCCTCCCCTTGCAGATTCTAGTCATCCTCCAAATCTATTCAGTAGGGGTTGAACAGAGGTTTGCAGTGGGAGAGAGAATGAATTCCATCAGCTGGTATACAAAAACACATGGGATACATGTTTTGTATTGTAAGGTGTTTTTTTTTTTTTTGCATTGTACAAATTTGCCTACTTAGTGGTACTATTAGTGCCCAAAATGTATGCATATGCTTGTTTTATCATTTTTTATTTTGTCATTTTGAATAAGAGGTTTTAAGCTTAATGAACATGTTGTAAGCTTACTGTAAACTCTCACTAGTTCATAATGAGGAAAATTTACTAGAGACATCATTTAATCTCAAAATCTTTTACAGGAAAATCAGTAGCAACAAATTAGGCTTCCATGAATGCCACTTTCTTTAATTTTAACAATGACAGTCAACCTCTTCTCTCAAATGACCATTTCAGAGGTCATCTGTACCATAATTACAGACATAGCCTCCATCCTGATAGGCTTTCCTAAGAAATGGATTCCAGTAGGAGCATTTTATCCCTCTGCTTATTCTAAGGATCAGCATTTTCCTCTTTTATACTTCTTAATTTCCTTAAATGACATTTATTTAAGGTAGACAACAGATATTGATTCCATAAAATCTAAATGGAACAAGTGTAAATATAACCTAGCTTGGATCCCAAGAATATTTGACATGTGCAGCATTTGACATGAGAAAGATAACTAAGAGTTGCTTTAGAGTCAGAGAGCATCAAAATTGAACTAAATAAATAAATATTAAATATAACAGAATGAAAAAATTAAAAGGAAACTTTTGAAGTGAAACTTAAATTAGAGAATATAAAAGAGATGCAAAAATAATAAAATATGTTATACATTAAATCAAAATTTTATAGTTAGCAGTTACAGTAGAATACGACAAAATATAGACATGTTAAATTCAATGGAGCTACAGGTTCTGCTTCCTTTTATAAATATGACCAATTTCTGCATACCAGATTTAGGTACATTTTGTCTCTGTTCAATATGTGGTTTTTGGTAGTGTAGCAATACTGTACATCTTACAGACTTTCCCAAAAAATCTTGTTCCACGTTTAGGGTCAAGCACAATTTAGGAGAATGGAATTAATAGTTATGGAAGGCTCCTTTGTTCCAGTTGCATAGAAGAAAGAGATACTTTGGTGATAATGCCTAAAGTGAGTAAGAGAACTGATTGCCATAAATTAGTGCTATTTTCCATGTACAGCTTATCCTAAACTGAGACTTTTGAAAATCTCTTCAGGCAGTAAGATCCCCTTCCTCTACCATTCCTACTATATACAAGAGACAATAAGTCACTGCAGAATGAAGACTGGAGCCAGCAAGAACACAGGGGGAACAAATAGGGATGTATTGTAGAAACTCCCTCTTACATACATATTTACGTATTTACATATCTACATACCTACACACAAACACATGTGCCAGCAACAACCTTAATTAAGACCTTTGTATCATAGTAGAGAGACACCATACTCAAGGTAGCAAACTGTTGATGAGTTGGGGCACCTCTGAAAATTTTGAGGCAGGCTGAGAGTCAGAACAGACACAATGAAATGCATAGAATCATAGAATCATAGGGTTGGAAGGGACCTTGGAGGTCTTCTAGTCCAACCCCCAAACTGGCATCCCCCAGTTGTCACAATATGGGCTGAGTTAGAACTTTCTAATTTTTTTTTAGTGGTTGGGAGAGAGATGTGTGGTTTTTATTTATTTTGTAAATTGATTGATTATGTGCCATCAAGTTGGACTTGGCTCTTAGCCACACACTATTAGTTTTAATGTATTCCCTACCTCCAATGGCAGGAAATCTTGCCATCAATCTTTGGCAACTATGGTTAAAGGTGAATTCCAGGGCTACAAAACAGATACTTTGGACCCTGAAACCTCTGCTTGCCTAGTCCTGCTGCAGCCAGAGAACTTTTTATTTGAATCAATAAACATTTAGGCCATATCTGAAACTGGTAGCACAGATATGTGTATGAATTTTTGTTGGAAGGGGAGGGGGATTAATTTTATTATTTATTTATTAAAGTTATACCACTGGCTATTAAAGTCTCTCAGTGGTTTGCAATAGATAATGCAATTACATGCATATTTACTAAGAGTAAGATTGACTGACTACATTTGGAGTTATTCCTTATAATGTGCACTTAGGGCAGCAGTAACACAATCAGCTGGATATGTGGTTACTGGTACTATTTTGTGGGTTATAGGCATGGCAAAAAAACCCTTCTTATTACAATCCAATGTGGCAGGCATAAATAGGCAGAAATCCAGCCAGCAGTCTATCTGTTCCTGTGATGGACAGAACACGGGCATAAGCCTATATATTCTTGTGATGGATTTCAGTAGCTACATACTTATCACATTATACTGAAAACTGCACTGCAATTACAAACTAATTTGTTTTATGAAAACGGTTATGTTACTCTATCCATTCACCTCCCTCCACCAAACGAAATATCCAAACCCTGTCTATCTAGTGTTACTGTCTATCAAAACCCCATAAAGCCGTACTGAGATACTTGCTATTTCCAGACCTCACCTGCCCGATGCCCTATACTCAGTTGCACTACCTGTGATCAATAAGGCTTATCAGAGTAACTGATTAACTACTGATTAAATCCTGTTTAATCTTGATATGTTACTTTACTGTCAACAAAAGTCTTAGCAATATACTATGTTGAGGAGTCTATATTAATTCTTCCCAGTTTTCTAGCTAAAAAGTTGAATATTGCAGGTGGCTATCTCAGGAATTACTTGCAGGTGCAAAACAACAAATGCCTACTTAAAGACATCCTTATATGAAGATGAAAATAATTATCTTTATGATCCTTAATTTATTAGGAACACATGGGTAAGATACTCTATAGAGACTGCATGCTAGCATCCTTTTTAGAGTTAGAAAAACATTTATGTAAGGTTTTTATTTCAAGCACACACTAAAATTACTATTATGCACATGAGGAGAAAAAGACTCTCTGCCAATCACCCTGACATGCAATTGAAAGACTAACACTAATGGCTATTACTAGAGTGAATCTGTTTGAAGCTGAACTGCTTACTATTTTCTTTATATAATGCATACCAGCATTTTTTTAAAAAATAGTTTTATGGAATCTAAGTAACAATCTCTTACTTTGGCAAGGATTACTTCTTCCTAATATCTACCCTAACAATGACAAGCTTAATTTTTTTTAGTTGTCAGTCTTCTGTTGAAAATAAATGCAAATCATTGTTCAAAGTATGTTGAATTTAAAATTGTCAGTGAAATTATTATCAGAAAAGGTTAAATCTGGTAGAGAAGCAAACTTTGTAACTATTTCCATGTATCCAAAGCTATTGGGGATTCAAATGATTTTTAGGAAAAAATATTTGAAATAAATATCAATTATTTAAATTATGAAATTTTATATCCTCACTTGAAATTCAACAGCTTCAGTCTCTACTTGATAACACAGTGAAACTTTGATAAAAATCATGTAATAGATCACAGTGTAACTTTTAGCAATCATTTCCCATCCCCCTTAATAATTTGATGAATACTTCTGTCAAGAAGGATAAAGATCACAATTTTATTTAGAGTTAACTACTTGAACTTTCAGGATTACATTCATGAATATTGCAGCTGTTAACAACTGACGGGATCACTGTTATGTCCCATTTTGATGATGTAATCATAGACTAACTTGCCTTTGGAGCCTTGTTTCATGTGGCAAAAAAGAGATGCTTAGATATGACAAAAATGAGTTGTGACCTTAGTAGAATCTGCTTAGTAGAATTTTTTCTTAAAATTTATCAGAGTTTGCTAGGAACAATATGCTAGCCAGAATTAGAATGAAGATACGACTTTAACTCAGAAGTAAAATAGAAATGATAAAGGCCTGACTTACTCAAGCAATGATTAACTGATCTACCTAACCATGAATTTTAGATCCCAGAAGCCAAGAGCGGTATGGAAATATTGCCAACAAAGCTGTATTTCAATGCTGTATTTCTTTTGCATTATATTTTGAATGAAATGGCATTAATTTTATTCAATAAGCAGATAACAACGTAGTTCAGAAAATAAACATGCAATTAGATAAAGCGGTCTATAATTTTTTTAAAATAGTCATATGATAGTGGTCTATCAAATACAAAAAATCTTAGATGATTATATAATTGACTATCAATTATTCTGAATAATACAAACATTTTCTACACAAAAGAAAAAATTGTAGTTTAAGAATTCATCTTGAACATTTTTCATTAAAATATTCCTTTTTAATACCCATATGCTTCAACATACTGTATAGCTGACTTTACAGCTCTCCCTCCCTGTCTGTGTATAAAGCTAATACAAGTTACCTAAAGAAAATAGAGAAGAACAGCATACTGTATCTTTTCTAATGATCTTTGTGGAGGAGGCAGTACTGAGTTGGACCTCTTCCTACTTTCAGGCATCATCAGGGGCTGCTTGTACAGCCATCCAGATATCTGGAACTCCCATGTAGCTCTAGCCAATGTGGGAAATACCAGAGGAAGATGGAAGCTGCAATCCAGAAGTATCTGGAAAACTAAAGATTGCTGCTTCATAAAGAAAATTACATCAAATATCCAGCCTTAGGTGTCATGTGTAATACTTTGTACAGCATTCCGCTAAAAGACCAATTTCTTAATTCAGATTGCAGTATCAGAAGTCTTTCCCTTTACAGTATTGCTATTCATCAAACTTTAGAGAATCAGACTAGGCCCTGGCAACCCATTTCGGGCAAACTCCTAGATTAAATTAAGTCTTGCAAACACATACAAATAAAACTACTGTGGGTTACACAGAAGCATGAATGAGATACTGAAGGTGCCTGGATTGAGTTTAAAACTGCTTCCTGTGCTATAAAGTGGCTTTTGTTCCACAATCATATACGTGCTTCCACTTGGGAAAACGAGTATAAAGATGTCCTTACCAGCATGCAGGTAAGCTAAGTCGGGGTTCTCAATGTCAGGATGTAGTTCTTTCAAGTGATTGCGAAATTCCACTGGGATATTGGTTCCATATTCACATTTGGGGCAGTTGTACATCTTTACGCCTTCATGTTTGCCTGTGTGCAGGATATGCTTGCGGATATTTTCAGCACAGTTGGACCTAAAATGTGCGGAGGGTGGGGGTGGAATAAATAAGTCATATTATACATCCCTGCTAAGATACTGAATTGAAATATTGTAATAAAACAGTAAGTTCACTACAGTTAGGCTTATTATATAACTGAAACTGAAGTTCACTGACTTGTTTCAAGAAAGCACACTTCAGGAAAGTTTTAGTATAATTGAAAATGCATCTGAATTAAAAAGAACTTTTTATTTTACACCTTTGAAAGAAGCCTAATCTCACGTTTTCTGAGTAAAAGAATCACTTGGATAATTACAAAATCTGCAGATCCATTAAAAAATATTTGGAATTGGGAACATCAACTGCCTTCCACTGAACCTGATGCAATAGTGTGGCAAGAGTATTATGCTGTTGCTGCAGGTAAATAAACCACAGAAATAGTATGCAAAACAATATCCAGAATTCATAAAAAACTGATGCTATGGTGCATTTTTTATTATGATCCTGCCAGAGAGAGCTGAAGAGACAGATGGTTTGCAGTGACAAAGATGAAACAAAGGGTGCAGTGGCACTACACGATGCTTTGGGGAAATGGTACAAGGTACAAGGCCTTCTGCCTGTGGCATGGCCCAAAACTATTTCATTACACTATTTCAACAGGATGATGAAGGTATTATGAACAGTCCTACTTTCTTGCTCTCTTGCTCAGCACTTACTGGAATATGCACTTTCTCTTTGTTACACACACATGAGGCTTGCACATGTAGCTAGATGCATACTCCAGACACATGTAGCAAATATATTCCTGTTCATAAGGTGTAACTCAAAGCAAATACATTATGTTCTGCTAAAAAGCCACTTGGTGAACTTGTACACACAGAAAATTTTTGAACTAAAGCTTTTTTGGTTTTACAGTACAAAATAAAAAGTAGTCCTGTCCATTTAGGTTCTGGCTATGTCTACATTTCAGGTGTGATCTGTGTGGTCTTCAACATACTCCAGGAAACCAGGTGGGCCCCTCAAGATAAGTAGTGCATCCTTGTTATAAATCAGCCTATATTTTTCCTTTGCTGTAAGCATTTCCTATGAAGAATGTAAACTTGATTAAACAAATGTTCAATAAAATTACCAAAGTACTCACAAGAGGAAAAAATAGAAATAATAAACATGAGAAAAGGCAGGACTTAGGGCAGCCCCCAATAGTAAAGAGTTTGAGCATTCTGGTCATTTTACACAGATCTTACTTAAAAATTAGAAAATGTCTACAAGAGGTAGGTCAGTCAAACATACACTATTCCTCTGTGGTGACCAAATAAAATTGATACCAACCTAAAGCTGTTTTCTACTCTTAGCTTCTGTCATAGATACCATTACCAGTTCCCCACCAATTTCGCTGTTCTACATCTCAAATAGATGGTTGCTAAAAAGGCAGGTAACATTGAGAGAATGCCTCTAGAGCTTCCTGAAATCTAAGCAGAACCATCATCCTCTTGGGCAGATCAGACTATCTGATCCTTGACCCTGCAGAGGACAGCATGCTATAATACCTTAATCTCCCCTAATAGTGATTCATCCATGACAAGGATATAGAGATAATTTTATTTGCCTTGTCCTGCCTGGTCTGTGTGATAAACGCCATATGAACTTTTTGCTCTTTTGTAAGATCATGAAAACTAGCTGTTTATGTTTTAATTGGTTTTATTTACTTTTATAATTATGCATGTCATTATCTTTATTTTCTTTCCTTCAGTAAATGTATATTTTGGCCCTTTAAGAAATTACTTTCTTATATGCAGAGATTGCTCTGAAATTCTTGTTGTGTTTATACAGTTGTGCCTAAGAGAAGGTTAGTGGACAGACCTTCCCATTTCTTCCACAAAGCTTATCATCTTGTACCCTTAGATATGGGTATTTGGGATGGGAGTAGGGGGTGAAAAATGTGCATTACAATGCTTTGATGTAAACTGTACTTCTTTTGTAATTGCATCACAGATAAGTATGTAAGGGTTGATACCTAAGTTTACTGCAGATGCCTATAGCCTTGAAAACCCCTCCAAGATCAGAGAAAAGGAACTTGTATGTCTTATTTTAAGAGAATCAGAGGATAAGCACTAATTGTTTATGATCAACCTGAAATGTTAGAACTGGTATTCATTTGGGTAATTAAATCAGAAGTTCTTTTTTTTTCAATCTTTTTCTTAAAGAATTACCAGCATTCTTGTAGAGGCAGAGGAAAACAAGGATATTGTAAAGGTTAAGGCTATAAACCTAAGAAGGATTCAGACAAACTGGAACAGGATCAGAAACTGGCAACAACTGAAACTGAAGCCCTATAAGGAGGCATTAAATGAATTGGGAATCTTTCACCCTAAAAAGATGGATGGTGGATATTTATTTATTTATTTATTTATTTAATCATATTTCTTCACCACCCATCCCATATTGCAGCAATATGACTGCACTTTTCAAATACCAGGAAGAATGTCATATGGAAGACCAATACTTATTCTTTATCAACCCAAAAGTGCACGTCATGTAAGAATGGATTAAAGTTATAGTAAGGCATATTCGGAGTAAACGTAAGAAAATCTTTCTGAACAGTAAAAGCAGTTTGATAGTAGAACCGATTACCCAGAGAGGTGGTGGGTTTCCCTTCTTTTGATGTGTTCAAGCAGACACCGGACAGCTATTTGCCTGGGATGCTTTAATTTGGATTCCTCTACTGAGCAGGGGGTTGGACTTGATGGCGTAAATGGCCCCTTCCAACTCTATGATTCTTTGATTTGTAGACAGCCTAAATATCAGCTTGCATTACAAATGCCATGCAGTCAGAAATAGCTGCACATTTTCCCTGTGCAAGAATCAATGGCAGCAGCAGGTACTGAAACCAAGCCTCCATTTAAAAAAATAAAAGCACCTAGAAACATTGGTATTCATCTACTTCTGCCTCTCCTGACATCTCAATGTTTCATAAGGAAAATATGGTTGGAATTAATATTGACAGTACTGGAGTTACGAGCTAGTGCACTGCAGTAACAATAGTTTCAGCTTTTTCACGTTTGTAGCTTTGCAAGAATTTTTTATGATCTATTTGTTATGACATACAGTATGCGTGACAGATGTCCAGTGCTGGCTGTTATAAAGTAGCAAAAGCCTGTAGGACAGGAGCAGGAACCTGTGCATCAGTTCTTATACTTGAGAAAACTGTTCAGTTAATGGAAAAAACTGATGGGGTGCATGTCCAAATGGCAGCTTGGAACAAGACATATGTAAATTCACTCTTTCAACACATTGGCTTCCCAAGTTTAAAACAAACACATTTTCATTATAAATATGAACAATTAAGTAGATAACTGTTCTGTAGTAGCAGGCTAAATAAGAGAAGAAATACTTTTGTAGAGATTAGCTAAAGGAAAAGCTGAAGAAACTGATCTTTGCTACTATCCCATCAAAATGTAAATTGCAAACTCACAGAATTCAAAGCTTTGCATATGTAAGAATGGAAGGGATCAGAAGATCTAAAATAATTCTAAAAACTAAGCTGCATTTGTTTACTATCTAAATTTAGAATAAATTACAAGTATTTGTGATTTTAACACCACACTGGCTGTCCAATGGTGTCATATTTCATTAGCACTAAGTTTCTACCACTTCCAGAAAACCAAGAGAGAGATCCAATACTTATTAGACTTTGGTTGCACAACCCACTTATGCAGCGCAGTCCATGAAATAAGGTTGTGCCCTGGCCCCCTTTAACATTTACTATAAATTCCCAGGTCAAAAGTCTAGGAGAGCCAGGACCCAACAATGGCAGACAAACAACTATTATTTCAACTTTGTTCAGAGAATGCTGCAATCTTGTTGCTGACCCAGCTTGGTCTCAGGAGAATGCTTTCTACCTAAAGTTTTCTACCAATATCAAAATTAATGTTCTGCAAATAGATAATCAAATAATTGAGCAAGGTAAATTCTTGAGATACATAGGAGAAATGTTCCACTTCAAAAGAAGCAAGAAAGCTCAAGCTAGTAATGCCTCCTCCATGGCCCATGAGAGCACACTGCTGTTTTAAAACTTCATCCGAGATGGGAATATTCCTCTGGCTGGCTGGGGATGGTGGCTCACCTCAGCACTGAAACAGACAGCATATAAAAACATGCTCCATAGATTCAGTTTCACCTGGTACAACTCAAGGCAGCATACATAAATACTGCATTAATTACTATATTTAATTGATATAAGTATCTTAGAAAGTATGGGTATCTTACTTTTGCTCTTAGATGTATTTCTAAACAATTTATATTGGCACTGACTTGGAAACTAAAGGAAAAGAAAAGTGAAGTATGATAAAATTTGAAATTTGCATTTCTGTGAAGTCTGTGACGATCAGAACATGAAGGGCAAAGCTGTTAAGAGGCTGTGGTAAATATGTATCCTGAAATGAATGCAATTCTTTATGAAAGTACCTTCTTACTTTTTTCCCACCCAGTGGAATGTTGGAAAGAAATAATGTAAAGGGGATCAGGACTCTTGTCGATCTGTCTTTCAGCATGATAACTTTTCAAATACCTAATAGGAAGGGAGAAAAATTGGTGTCAAGAAAGAAGCCTGACTGAATTCAAAAAAGGTCCAGATCAGGTTGCAGGGATGGGAAAAAGATACAGAAAATTATCCCAAGGCCTCCCAATGGGAGATACAGTTGAGCAGGGGCTTGGGATGTTGGTGACTGTTCTGCTTTAAGGCCCCTCCCTATCCCTTTTGAACCTCTGACTCACAGCAGAGCATATGCAGGATGCCCTATACTTGTTAGTGCACACATAAACATGAACACATAGTTATTGCTGATAAAGCGGTTAGAAAATATTCTATAAAACATGTTCTGCCTTGGTTCAAATATTTTCAAGGAATTACCGTGACACTAAAATTGTCTTATTTAGGCTGTAAAGACATTAATTAAAAACTGATCCAAAAAAGAAGAGAATTAGTGTTCATCGAGGGTTAAATAAAACCTCTGACAACTACTGAATAAAATTTGTAAGCATGACAATAAGGTAATTAATTATTAATAAATCAGAAAATAATTTTTTACAGATCAAAATTAAGTCACTTAAAAAGGACTGGGGGCAGAATTCTGCAGTTAAAGAAATAAATATTTGTACTCTTAAAAACTAATAGATCTAAATTTAATTGATTATTTTTTAAGGCTTTGATAAAATCACTCCCATATCAGAAGCCCATAGAATGAATCTCAACCAAACATCTTCCACAGGGCAAACAGAACAAGGAATTGAATATTTTAAATTAAATTAAACAAGTTCCCTGGAGTAATGGTGTTACTGCAACTGTTTATAAAAAAAAAATAACTAATTGTTCATTATTTATGTTTTGTTTAATTCATCACTGCAGGATTATCACATTCCTGATTCATGGCATCAAATCTGGTTAGTTATGATTTCAAAGCCTAGCAGACAAAGAGTTAGTTGAATCCAACTGACCCATTGCACTTTCAAATCAAGATAAAAAGATTTTTACACCTTGCTTGGCCAAGGGACTAAGTAAATTCACTGCAAATTCTATTAATTGGAATCAATCTGGACTCATTACAGATAAACAAATAGCAGAGCCTATTAGAAGAATTGTAATTTATTTTCTTTGTGACAAAAACTCTAGAGTCTTATTGCTTATTTTAACCCTAAATATTTTACTTAAAAAAAAAAGACTAAAATGTTTTAATCAATCTAAATGGGTTTATATACTTGAAATTATTTCAAAATTGTTGTGAAATGTTCACAATAGACATCAGACCTATTTATTATTTAAAATTTTATCAACCCTGGGGACTTCCAGTGGGGACATGGCCAACTGAACAGCTGTGTCTGCAAGCTCCACAGACAGAACTGACAGCAGCGGGTTTTGTGTGTGGGGGGGTGAGGCTGGTTTTTTCCCAAAGCCCAGAGTGGCTTCAAGGACAAAGAAAATGCTCGGAATCATCCCATCTGTCCTCTGGAATGGTGACTTGCAGCCTGAGAATCATAAACAGTGTTCACGCTGATTCGGTAAGAGTTGCCAGGAGGCTGAGACGTCATCATTTCCAAGCCGCACTGTAGCCTTAAGGGACACTAGGCTGAGCCACCCCATTTCTAAATCACCCAATTTATATATTTTTTTAAAGTTATGTACTCTAAGAGAAACTTTCTACAGCAAGGAGAAACAATCTCTTTTGGTGCTTGTCATTATTTCTGGGATTAATTTTCAATTTTTTTTAAAGCTTTGGCTTGTTTTCTTATTTGGAAATTGAGGAGGATTGAAAATAAATAATTATCTCCCTGCTATTATTTTTGTATTGAATTTGAAGGATTTAACATTTTCCTACATGTTGAATCTGCTGTTTCAAATCTTCAGTTTTCTGCTTTCTCTGAGAGCTGCTTTTTAGCATACTTTCTCCTGTATCAGCAACTCTCAGAGATCTTCCCTTAACTCATTAACTCCTACGTTTGCCAATCAAGTATCTAGGGGGCGCCATAATCTACCACCTGAAACATGGAGGATTTCAAGCAGACTTTCTCAGAGTTCTGTTGTGAGCTTCACTGTAAGTTTAAACAGATCTTTCATGATACCTGTCAAGCTATTCTGCAAGATATTCAGGACACTGCAGCAAATATCAGCTTTAAAATGTTTCTTCTGGCTAAAGAGGTTGTGGAAGAAGTTGATTCTAATGAAGGAGGAGATGTTTCTAACAACAGCGAAACTGAAGCTCTTGTGCCAGATGACCAGATTTTGGTGTTGAAGGAGTTAAAAGAACAGACTGAATTACAAATCACAAATGCAGTTTTTTTTTTTTAATGGAATATTATGGGAAAGAAGAGGCTCTGTTCTGTGGGAGGTTTTTTTTCTTTTACTGAGAAGTCTGAATTTCCAGGTGGGGCAGTTGGGCTGTTTGATTCCTGTGCCTTGTGTGTAATATGGAAATATGTAAATGTTTTGGTTTATTTTGAGGTGGGGTAGAGAATTAAGAATGTTTATTTGGATTGATATTAAGGCTTGTATGATTTTATGTTTCTTTAACGATTTGGTTTAAGATTTCCTCGATTGCTTTTAGATTTGTTTGATTTTTAAGATTGATAAAATATTTGCTTGGTTTTAGGTTTAATAGGGTTAAGATTGTTTTAGTAGTATTAATTATAAAAGTAAACAGTTTAAATGTTTTTGTAATTTGATTTCTATTATAGTGGACAGAAATACATAGAATACTGGTAGGAAGGAAAAAAATTAAATAAATGTTTTTTGCGAGAAGTTGATTTGGAGGTTTATATATTTTTCTTTTAATATAAGGGGAAGGAGCAATTGCGTTTAGTGATTTTTATAATGTCCTAATAGAATGATTTATAGAAATAATGTGACCTTGGTTTGATATAGAGTAAGGGAGCGATTATGGAAATTGCTGTATATTCTTGTTGTTGAAAGTTGGAAGTCACCTCTTTATGTAATTTTCAAAAAAAAATTCTTGTGTTTTACACTCTTTTAGTTTTTTTCTTTTCTTTTTGTAGTTTTTCACTTTTTTGTAGTTTTTATCTTTGTTTCAAACTTAATAAAATTCTTATTAAAAAAAATTACTGACCTTGGGGTTGGGACTAATTTAGGAACTCTTCTATTACATTTTGTTTCCTGGCAAATATTTTACATTATAACTATATCAACGGCAGGCGTTTTTAAATGATCAAATTAGAATTAAAAGAGATTTCCCAATTTTTTCTATCATTTCAGAAATGTACAAAATATGCTCATTAATTTAAATGTACAGATGGAACTCATGAAAGGCCCTAGATTGTGCACACTGTAATGAGATGAAAAGAGACTCCTAACTTTGTTGGAACCAGAAAGGAAAGTAACACACCCTGAAGGCTACCTGCCAATCTTATATGCAGATGGTACTTTTTTCAACGGGCCCTTTATGTCAGTTCCTTCAGCTGCTCTTCAAGCAGACATAGCTCCCTAGAGGGAAAATCCTGTTGATCTGCTGCTGGTTGAATGTCCAAAGCAAGCAGTACTGTCTCTATCACCTCTACTCTGAATGATGGTTTCCTGTGGCTATTGTACTGCTTTCCACATCTTGTGCAGTCAAGGTGGGGGCAGGAAACCCAACCAAAAACAAAACCCAAATCTCTTCTCTCAGACTCTTTTGCTTCATTTCTCCTGCTCAGATTCATTTTCTGAATGCAAAATTTGATTCACCCAAGATGTAATGCAAACTCTTTATTTATTGTGATAGGTGAACTTCAGAAAAATAAAGTTAGAAAAAAAAAATACAAGCAAAATGTGCTGTTTTTCCTCATCACTAATGTAAATTGACTTTGGATTAGAAAATAAATATCAGACTCTGTTATCTCATGACATCATGATAAGAACTATTCTCATTCTGTTTCTAAATGTATATAACTTTACTGCTTTCCAAGACTGCAGGGAATAAATAACCAAGGACGTTTTCTGCATACTCAGAAAAGTCTGTCAGCTTTCTAAATACTTCCCTTGAAAATAGCATAGTTCCACCATAATTTCCTGCAATGTGGCAGATCTCTCTTCCTCAGATCTGTTGTGTTTGCTGCTATTTTTAAATCTGGGACAGCACAGAGGCCATGAAGATAAATTAATGGGTCAATTGTGAGGGTAGCACAACTTTCCTTTAGGACCGCAAAGTATCCTGGGTCATAAAATAATAGAAAAGTACTTTTGTTGTAAGGGGAATGGTACATAGCATTAAGAACCACCTGTAACAATTGTATGATTTTACCCATAATTTCTTCTAAATTAGAACACCACATTTTAATTATGGTTAATTCTTGCCTGTAGCTGAGATATCAGCCACAGAAGCTATGAAATAGATAAGATGGGATGTGCATTAGTGGACATATCCTAACATCTTCAACCAGCTTTGTTCTTGGTGCTAGGAAATGAGTTACAACTAGTCAAAACTGCAGCGTACTACATTAGGGAAGGACCAAAGAAAACAAATAGAGCAAACGGTACAAATAGATATTTAAGGTCAAGCTGCTTTAAACAGTCAATTAATTAATTAATTAATTAAAAGGGGGCATTTCTATTTCTTTTCGGAACTTCATGTACTGTACTGTACTGTTCAAGTCACTATGATGCCAATGTTGAATTGTCTTTCAAAAATATAAGCTAACCAACAAAAACATTAAATATAAGAGTAATCAGTAGAATATGTCTTGACATATTTTAGAGCAGTGTTAGAGCATGCTGAGCAATTCTGGGAGTTGAAGTCCACATATCTTAAAGTTGCCAAGTTTAAAAAATTCTGTTTTAGAGTATTAGAAGGAAATATTCAATGGAAATGCAATTTGTTTTTCTCTTGAGATTTGTAGATTCTTATGCATGTTTCATTTTAGATCACTTATACCAAGCTGGTAAAACAAAATCTGAAGAATATTTGCTAATGGAAAAAATAACTATTTCACTAATACTCTAGAACATGTGATGGGTTTTCATAGAGATGAGGGGAATGTATCAGATTAAAAGCACTTTAGACACAACTCACAGATAGAATCAATATAAACGATCTGAGAGCAGGCAGGCAGGGAAGCAAAAGTGACTGAAAAGTAGTAAGAACAGGTAGAAAACTCAAAAGAGTTAGAAAGAATTTGATCATGGACTAGGGCTGGGCAGCATTATGGATTAGAATGCAAAAAGATGCTTCAAAGCATTTGGAAACGTGAACGCAGCACCTGCCTGCAACTCCTTTATCCAAATGTGATTTTTCCTGAGAACTTGAGATAGCTGTGGAGGATAGCCATGTGATCTCAGGAAAAGGTTTGGTGGCTTTAAAAGAGTTTCAGACAGGAGATACATTGAAAAACCCACATGATCCAAAGCACTTCCTTGCCTTATAATCTGAAGTGCTGCACACCCTACCGTGTACTTTGCTATGCACAGTGCAATTGTTTAGCAATACAGTAGGCAAACTTGCTGAGCTCAGTATGAACATGGTTTTGAACTGGGTAAATCACTGCCCCCCAAATGGCATGAAAAAGACCAAAGTGCTCCTCCATTTGCTCTTTATTTCCAAGGCCTTGCCTGGTGATAGCTCCACTTGAGCAGCAGCAAAAAGGAACACCAGTCTGGAAGGCCTGAAAGACTCTCTTCTTTCTGTCTTCTGAAATGTTTATAACCCAGCTTCTGGAATTCTGAGAGATATAAGTGGTAGAAACTTTACCACCTTAGCTCCCTGACGCTCGAGAGACTAAGATCCCAACAGGAAAAATGACGAAAATTTCTGCTAGACCATCCTGCACCTACCTGGTCAGGTAAGGAGAAAGGAGGCAGCAAGGAGAGCCTTGTGTGTTGTTTATAGCACACATTACCTGAACTGGAGACAAACTTAGGAGAACTGTCTCTTATGGCAAATTTTGCAGCATTTCTGACCTGAGAGAAGACTTGCCTGCCATTTCCTTCTTGCAGGAAGAGTTGCAATCCTGTACATAAAATGGTGATACATTGGGGCAGTGTATTGATATAAAATATAGTATTCAACTGACCAAATACATCAGGAGGTTGCAATCTTTTTTAGGGTGAAGACAAGCTATGGGCAAAGTGGGTGAAACTGGGGCAAAGAAGTAGACAGTATTAAAAAAAAAAAATACAAGCTAAGTTACATTTAAGTAAAATTAAATGGAAATAATTAAGCATGGCTGAAATGCTTACCCTATGATTATTTAATATTTTCCCCCTTCTATTACATTAAGAATGCAGTTTGGTGTCAACTTTTGAAAACACTTTGGAGTCTACACTCAGGGTTTGTGGAGGCACATAGTTTCAGCATTGCCATGATAAATAAAAGCAATTAGGAAGGGGAGGGAAAAAAAACCTTGTCCACTGCTTTTTGGTTACTATCCAAAAGCAACCCAATCTCAGACAGGTCATTATTATCCTGGACAGCTGGCAACTTTTTTTCAGCAGTGGGTAGGTCGGAACAAAGATTTCAATTATTTTCAGGTGTGAATCTTTGAGGACTGTCTGGGAAAGGATGAGAAATGAAATCTTATTGGACAAAAGAACAAGAAAGACTATCTTAATTCTCTAATCCAGCAGTACTGGTTTCATCATATTTAATCTCTCACAAAGCATTAATATGTAGCAAAGAAAAGAGAAGTAAAACATTAAATGAGATTTCAAAGCATCATTTTTCACTTTTTCTCTTCGAAATCTTTCCCCTTTCTTTTATTACAGGCTCCTGCTCTCGCCTTTGTCTTTGGCCAGATATATTCTAAGTTGACTGGCATAACAAATCCACCTACAATAATTGTGTCCTAGAGATTTCTACTTACAGGTCTGTAAATGTTCTACAAGTCCAAAAGCTATTCTGTCCCTTCTGGAGAGGGACAGAGAGAGAAAAACCTAAAAATGAACATGAATAGAACAGAAGCACTAAATAGCAGAGACAGAGACTACTGAATTTATTTAATACTCCCTCTCTGTTTCACAAAAATGGCCTGGGTAATCTTTTGAAAAATAATAACTGGGTTCATTTCAGAGTCTGCACAATGCTCTTCTTTGTCCCTTGTAAGTCTCTCAAATGTCTTATTTTAAAGGAATATATAGTACTCCCGGAAGACATTTTCCCATTTCTATTCTCTTCAACTCCTGTGAGCCCTTGTTCTGTGTGATAAGGCAATCTCCTTCGGGATCTGAGCTGTGTAGTTTCGCACCACGAGTGACAAGGACTCGACTTGAATAACTGCTGTGCGCAGGTTGTAATTATGTCAGCTGGAGTGTTGAACAAGGGGACTGATTAATGGGAACCCCAGCCCAGGCACCGTCCCTATCAAAACCTTCGTGCAGGCCAAGCAAGTGGGGATGGGTTAAAGCAGAAAGACAAAACATGCTGTATTGTCCATGATAGATGAATTGCTCCAACAGTCTTCAGGCAGATGTTCCAGGACAGTATAATATACAATTACTCTGCCTTATCACCTTCCAAGGGACAATAAAGCTTCCTCCTTCTATAGCTCATGTGAGTGAAGGCAAAATTAGTTTTACTTTTACAACACTGACTCACTTATCATGTTGCCTTGATTGTGCTTTTACAGCTAAAGAAAACATATATTCCACTTTTAAACTAAAAAAAGATCCTTTTAATACAGAAACCAGACAACTCCTTTGAAACTATTTTGCCTCACAACAGTAGAATTCTGTGGTTCTAAAGGATACATGACTATCATCCAAAGGATAGGTCTGTCAACATGCTATTTCACAAACACTAAATCGTATTTTGTTAACCTGAATTGACAACCCAATACTGAACTTGGACTCATAAATGCTGTTTAGAATCCCTCGCTGAAAAAGGTGTCATTTGCCAAGCACAATTATTGCCGCATTAAGTGATCTGGAGCAAGCACCTTCTGAGAACTACTTAAATAGAAGAAAGAGACAAACATATAGACGGACAGATAGAATGGCTTTTCACATCTAAACAATTTTTTAAAAGAAACATTAATCCTATAACTTGAAATAGTTCTCCCAAACTCAAAAATGCTTTAAGATAGGTTTGAGCCAAAATGCCTTTTGAAATTCACCCCCAAGGAACGTGAAGAAATTTTCCAACAATTCCTTAAGGGCAGGATACTCCCCAGCAGTGGCAGTTCCATACTACAGAAAAAGTCTCACAGGAAGAGGTTCATCATGATGGGATTTCATTGAATAATGGAAGCCAGGGAGACTGTAAACTGCTGTGGAGATAATTGGACAATAAGAGACCACATTCACAGCCCTTCCCTATGTTACAACATTGCAACTGATTATGTGTAAGACCACAAGTAGGAACCTCTGAAATTCTTTTTTTCATGTGTCTTTCATCAGATTGAATGAATACGGGTAGGGTGTTTTTTTTTCTTCCTCCAAACATAGCTTAGAAGACATTACAATCACAATAAGCTTTGATCCTTAGGATTGGATATTTATCCAACAATATATATTTGGGCACAGGGAAGATCACATTTTCAAATATTTCAGAAGGGAAAAATAAAGAAGGGCACATACTGGGATTAAATAGCCACTAGTCCTACTACTGAATCCTGCTTCATTAAAATCAAGGAGTATGTTGGTGGAAAGTTATGCTGTAAACTTTGAGTATCTATGTGACTGCTGGTCAGTCTGAATTAGATAAGAAAGTTGATGAGCAGTTGCACAATTCAGATTTTATCTATACAAGACTCTGAAACTAAGCATGAGCATGTGTACCCAGAAGTCTATCTGTAATTCATATTAATGTGATTTTTTCCCCTTAATTTAACTTCTGATTTCTTACTTTATAGCTATCCATCATACAACACATGCTAAATGAAAGAGGGGTAGTCATGAGGTCTCCTATGTTAACTCAATAAAGGTTTGTGTATCAGCAATCTTCAGTGGACAGTGGTGATCATTCAGGAGACATGCACTTATCGGTGTTGACAAGCTCACATGCCATCTCACAATGTGTATCAGGAAAGTCCCTCCATATGCAGTTGAAGTGGCCTCTAATTTACCAATGAGATGAATTATGAACTACCACAGGAATTGGTACAGGGCATGTACTTCCCCTAAATGGGAGCTGAAGACTTGCCCTGAATTGTCAAAATAAAGGTTTTCTATTCCTGCCTATAATGATCTGGAACAGAGAGATAACAATGAAACTTTTCAAAAAATTACAGGAAATCCAAATTTCCATGAAGGGAAAATACACTTCTGTAACTAAAAACTGTTGATGTGGAGTAATGACAATGTAAATGATAATGAGCCTACAGAAGTAAACAGTAATGTTTCTGTTCTTATACTGAGTTTCTAGGCCACTAGCATTAGAAAATCTCAGATTCTTGGTAGATGAGCAGAGTTATGGTGAGATGACATGGAGTAATCTTGAGATAATTTCCCACATTTACATACAATTAATAATTTAAAAGATACCTGGACAAATACTAGTCCATATGTTGCAATTACCACAACACTATGACAGAGAAACATGTACAAGGACTCACAAATATTGTATAAAGAAGTAGCTTTCTACTGTTGATTTGTACAGTAATTTGTGCTTCAAACACAATACGTATCTGCTAATGACATGAATCAGGTGTTATTTTCTTGATTCAACTACTCTGAGTTGAGAACTTTCACTAGGGATAAGGAACCTTAAGGAACCCCAAGGAATGAACGATATGACAAAAGAAAGGATACCAAGGAGGTGGGCTTTTTTGGATGTACTTCAAAGTAAAACAATTACAATAATGAAGAATAAAGTTGTATGTTCACTTACCAAATCTATACAAACCTTCCTCTTTCTCTCAATCTCTCTCTTTCACACACACAAACACATGAACACACATTTTCTCCTCTCATGCACATATATAAATTTTTCTCTCATGCACGTATATAAAATTGTTTTCTCTCCCCTCCTCAGCCTACTCATACACAGACACATGGGATTTGGGCTTTTTTATCAAGATGTCAAGGCAACATCAGCAGCTATCTTGGTAGTTAGCCGATTAAATTTGAACTGGCAGCGGCCAAAACCAAGAAGAAATGGATGGAAATCTGCCTTACATATCAGCTGTTTGCCTTGTCTACTTCCTACCCAGACCATTCTACCTTACCAATACACAGCTCTTTGGAGACTAGTCAAACCAGTTACACGCCTGCATGAATTCTTACTGCCTCCAAGGCTTAGCAAAGAAACATTGGGAAACTAGGGCTACTATATTTAGGCTACAAAAATCCAGAAGACCATAAGCTAACAGAGAGATACAGAAACCTCTGACTCTTTCCTGCCATCTAATAGTTGTTCATATTAAACAGTGTCATCTACTGGGACGCAGGAAGCATGCCTTCTCTGTTACAATGCCTGCATTCTGGAAGGAGATCCCCCTGAGATCCCAATGGCTCCCACCATGATGGTGTTCCAGAAGGCCTCAAAGACCTGGTTGTTCTCTTGTTGGATGTGTCCAACATGTTACATATGTCTGAATAATAATATTAATTATTATTATTATTATTTATTAAATTTATATGCCACCCAACTCCCAGCAACTCTAGGCAATTAGGCTTAGGATTCTGGCATCCTGTTTGTTTATTCTATTATATTTTTATCTTTTTGTATTTCATTTTGTTTCCTTATATTGTGAGCAGCTCAGAATCAGTTTGGAGTTGGGCAGCACCAAGATCTAACCAAGTATATAAATAAATAAATATTTTTGCATCTCAGGTTTGGTAATTGTCCTGGATAGGAGACAGAAGCACAGCAGACAAAAAGGCAGACAAAAGGTAAGTACAGCAGGTGATAGATGGAATAGATGGAAGGCAAAATTTTAAAAATGTGGTAGATTTCGGCAGTGCTGCTGGTTCTCAGGAAGGAGGGGATTCTGTCTGTACGGTGTTAGCAAATAAAGAACTGAAATCTGGCTTGACTGATTCTTGGTTGTTCTTGAGCTGGGCCTGAAATCAATCTTGCCAGACTAAAGCAACTCTACCTAACATAAGGGGAAACAACCTGGGAAAGCTCTAGGGTGGGGCTATTCTGAATCTCTTGGTTTTCCCACAACTGCCCTCTGGACTGTGTTTCTTCTTACTTTATCTCCCTCCCCTTCTTGGAATGTGTTTCCTCCTTCCTGAGAACCAGTGGCACTGCCAAAATCCACCACGTTACCTCCCCCTTGAGAGACACATTCCATAACAAAAAGTCTGGATTGATTGGTATGATTTCAGGTGCCTGTACATCACAATTATTATTCACCTGAACAGCCCAACGTCTCCCATATCCAAAAACCTGCTTTGCTAAGCTTTCCCATCTCTACCATTACCAGGTTCCAGCCTCTCCTCCACATTCTTACTGATTCCAGATTCCTCCAATGGTGCTTACATCAGCTGAACAACAAGGCAGAAGTTTAAAAATAATAATAAAAAATTAAAGGCACAGCATTATTAATTGGCTTCTTCTGATAATTCTAAGATCTGAAAGCTGATCAGGAATGTAGTTTGCCAGCTCGGAGAACCAAACGTATCTTAATTATACTTGCCTCTTCCTATATTTCTAACCATCACCCCAAATTCAGATTTTAAAAGACAATCTTCATGGCACTGGTACATCAGAGAGGATTCAGCTCTAAAGCAGTCAGGGGAAAAAAAAGGGTGGTTTAAAATATTTTTAAAGCTAGTTTTCAAAATGGCAATGATGAGAACTATAGCATACCTAATTGCCATGAATTCTTTGTTGATTCAGCAATACACAAATACAAGCAATAGGTAAATAAATAATGTGCAACAAAATAATGTGGGGGAAGTCCCAAGTCAACAGCCTACCCCTCTCACCTTTAAATGTATAGTGATGCCTAAAAGGAATGAAAGGATGTAGAGATACTTTATTTTAAGAGGTTCCTGGTGGCTTAATTTTATTCAGCTCAACTCACCTCACAGGGTTGTTGTTGTGGGGCAAATAGGAGGCAGAAGTATTAGGTATGTTAGCCACCTTGAGTTGACCAAATATAAACAAGATGGGATAAAAATACGGTAATAATAATAATAATAGTAATAATAATAATAAGTTTTTGAACAGTTTATGGGGTTAGCTAAAGATAGATAGATAGGTAGATAGATAGATAGACAGATAGATAGATAGATCCATCCATCCATCCATCCAGAAAAGTTTTCTGGTGCTGCAAACTGTGAAACTTTCAAAACATCTAAAAACTGATGTTGCTGCTAAAGAAAAGGTAACAATATAGTACAGCTGTAGAATCCTGGCTGTCCAACTGTACAGCTGTAAAGAGCAAACTAAGACTAAAGGCTGGACTTAGAACTAAATAATCTGCCTGGAGAAATAAAAATACACAGCTGGGAGATTCTCTGTGATAAGTCACAGTTCATTTTCTGGTACTTCCTGGCACTTTAGTGAGTTAACATCTCTAGGTTTGATAGCAAAAGATTACTTCCTCTGAGGGTTTCCACTCAGCTGCAGAACTTTTAGCTTCATGTTATGTCCATGTGCTCATGGCAGGAAAAGGCTACGGAGATTGCAGAGAGCCAATATTAGCTACTGGGAAAAGTGTTCTTCACAGTAACAATGACAAGTCACTGGCTAGCAGGTAAGGAAGGAGATGCCAGACTAGAAAAATAGGCTATCTCCTAACCCTCTCCTCAGATCAAGTCCACAGCTTTCCTGACCCTTTCAGCGTAAACTTCAAAGTACTTTTATAGTTCATATTGAGTAAAATCAGCCATATACCAAGTAATAATTATCCAGAATGTTAACACAACTGCATTTATTAAATTGGCTGCTTCTAATACTTTGTGACTAGAGGAAAATAATTTTATAAATATCTTTTCTTCCAATCAGAAATCCAGGGAGGCCATGGAATAGAAAAATACTGCTCATTATTTTGGGCAGGATATAACATCTGGGGCTGCAAAAAGCTGGATGACCACCAGATGGCAGCAAAGAGATACAGAGACTCTAAAGCTTTTCTGCCATCTAGTGGTCATCCAGATTTTTGTCAAGTTTGATAATGTTTCTTGCAACCTACTTGTTGATAACATACCTCTTTCTCTCAGTATTATTCTTTTCTGCCAGGCTATCAGAGCTTTCCTGATTGCCTATTACACTAAATCAGGGTAGGCAGTGTGGTGCTCCTGCTAGAACTACTATGTGTCTGAATTTAAGCTAAGACTCTTAATGAGGTAGGTAGGTAGGTAGGTAGGTAGGTAGGTAGGTGATATATTTCAAAGAAAAGCAACAGCTTTAGATTTAGATTTACAACAGTGCCCATGAAGGCTCCGTAAGGTTTGATAGTAAATAAAAAATGGTAGGGTAGCTGCAATCCAGAATTTCATTTAGAAGTATACTCCCGTTTAGAAAAAAATTCAAATATAAGTGAGGTTGATAAAGAACACTATGAGTTCTAAAGTGGGAGATAGGAAGCAACATCATCGTTTTCTGAATAAGACTGACCTCATCCACTATGGAAGCTATTGTGTAAACAAGCAAATCTCCATGGCAGTGATTTTATAAATGTGCCCACAATAAGTTCTCAACAATCAAGATGCGCTTACCACCCCAAAATGGTTACCTGTCTCTGCATTAAGTCCTTTCTTAGTCCATCTTTAACATTACCTTTAGCGCAGCTCTACTTTGTTTTCCTATTCTTACCCTGTCAACTTCTGTTTGTTCCCCTATTTCTCTCTCACTCAGCTGATTTGCTTTCTATGTTTCAATTGCCAAGCAGATTCAGCTGAAGGGAGGATGGGGACACTGTATTCATCTGAAAGGAAGAAAAACCTAAATTTAAGACAACCTTCCCAAAAGAATAGATGAGCACAGCGCTGTCAATAAGGGTTACCCACCATAGAAACCGCTTCTGGAGATTAGTCCCCCACTGTCAGCCCTTCAAGGTAGATCAGATTAGGAATCCAATCTCATGTAGGTCAATATTACTTTTATAGTAAAGCTACGGTAACAGAATCTTTTGAATGTGCTTCCCCCCTTTATCTTCATGAGAACTAGGGAGGGGCTTGTCTGAGGCATTTACTCAGTTTATATTCCTGCCCCAGACTCAGTCCTCTTTTATCTGACCATTGCCTTGGTAGTGGCTCTTTCTCCTGTCTCTCAGGACCACTCCCACTTCCCTCTACATCTGCTCAGCAATGGAGTGCATATATAGTATGTCTCTGTATATGTGTATATGCACGTGTGTGTGTGTACATACACACTCACAAAATATATCACTCTTCCAGAAGTCACTTTCCAAAAAGTGGACAGACTTAGGACCAAAAAAAAAAAGAATTGATTTACTGATTAAAATCAATTTCTTATAAAATACAGCAAGACACAGAAATGGGTGTGTGTGAGAGGGGATGGGAAATCAGTGGGGATGAGGTAAGGAAAGGGGGTGACTATACAGGGAAGAGAAAGTGGGGAACAAAACTGGATAGAGTTAAGGTAAAAAGACAGGGAGAGAAATAAGGAATCCCCTCTTTAGGCATTTCAAAAAGATTAAATTCACTCAGCAAATAGACAATTAGCAACAGCTAATTGTAAAAGGCAGCTGTGCTTTGCAACAGGAATGTCTGCAGCCATTTGCATCTCATGCTCATTCCTTTGATTTCATCACTTTTTCTTATTAACAGCAAATATAGGGCACTTCTCACTCACAGTTCACTGGCAATTATTTTAGAAAAAAATCTTTTCCTATTGGCTAAATGCAGTAAAGATTTACCTGTAAAGTTTTCAAGGGAAAAAGACATTACAAAAATGCATTCTGAAACATGGAAACAATTATTGCAAGTGAATGTTTACTCATCCTTCAGGTGACTGCCCTCTACTCAAGCCCTTTTAGCTGAAGGCTTCCTTTATCTATTCTTTGAGTAGCTCCTTAAGGCTAGAAGGCTTTGTATATCATAATATCAGCATAGTGTTGTTTTTGTCTTGCTCAAACAAAATTGTTTTATAGTCCAAGAAAAATGGATCAAGATATTTTCACAAAAATAATGGAGAGGAAAGTCTGGAAAGCTGGAGATATGGGTAGGACTTGAAGTGAAGGAAGGGATATGGAGACTTTCACTAGAAATCTGTGTATAAATCTCTTCCTTAAAGCAAGGGGAAGGGAAAAGATACCATAAATTGTCTTTACATGTATTCAGTCCTTTATGCATACTGATTGTAGCATCTGTAGCTCTGTTTCCCAACTCAAGAGTTTCTTTGAGTTTATTTATTTATTCATTCATTCACTATATTTGTTACCTATCCATTCTTTCAAAATATGTAAATGCAATAAAAGATACACTCAGTACAAAGAGTGGTATCCACATCCTTTATAATCAAGCCCTTGAACTGAATCCTGAAAATAGTCCAGAAGTCAGTAAATCTGCAATAATACTGGAGAAATGTATTCCCAAAGACAAGTTATAACCAACAATTTGGTGATTATTTTCAGGGCTGCAACTAGGGTCAGTATCACCTGGGGCAAACATGGATTCCACACCCATTTTGGTGCCCCCCCCAGCGCTCATTTTGGCGCCCCCCCCAGTGCAGCACCCAGGGCACATGCCCCACTTCCCCCCACTTAGTTGCGGCCCTGATTATTTTCTGAGCTGTGTTAAATGCAGATGATGTATGGTTGAAACATATCATGTTGGACAATGAAAGGTTTGTTAACCACCTACCAGCCAACTCCTTCTCTTGGTTAAGTTTGGTTACCAAAAGGAAAGGACTAGGCAGGAATATGAGAAGCAGTTTTCACTCTTTGTTAATGGCTGATGCACTGAATGTCTGTTTACTGAATATAACATGCTTAACTAACTCAAGTAATGCCTCCTAAAACAGGTATTCGCACAACATGCTAAGTTTGGTTAATGTTAATTTCATTAGGTTTATCATGGGACGCAGTGGCGCTGCGGGTTAAACCGCTGAGCTGCTGAGCTTGCCGATCGGAAGGTCGGCGGTTCAAATCCGCGTGACGGGGTGAGCTCCCATTGCTAGTCCCAGCTCCTGCCAACCTAGCAGTTCGAAAACATGCAAATGTGAGTAGATTAATAGGTACCGCTTCAGCGGGCAGGTAACAGCGTTCCGTGTAGTCATGCTGGACACATGACCATGGAAGTGTCTACGGACAAACGCCAGCTCTTCGGCTTTGAAACGGAGATGAGCACCGCCCCCTAGAGTCGGACACGACTGGACTTAATGTCAAGGGAAACCTTTACCTTTACTATCATGGTTTCATTATGCTGTTGAAACCAGTCCATTTGTCTAATATACAGTTCAACCCAGAAAACAAGTTTGAACTAAATTAAGCATGTTGTATGAATGGAACGAGAATGTGTACTACCGTATATTGAATGGAGACCAGATAGAGATTCATTTATATATGTGTGCCTAGCAATGTATCCAACTCTGAAAAAAAAAATGGAATGTGCCTACAATATGAAGGTATGAAGAAAGTCTGAATTATTACAAATACACCAGATTTAAATAATTGTAACTTGTACTCTAAAACTACTACCATCTCTGGAACACACCCCATAGAGAAACCAAAGTATCTTAGAACAGGTGCTGTCAAGAATTATGGATGTTATAATAAACTGATTTTACAGGTACTTATTTTAATTATACATTTTACATAATGTTTGACTACCATTGATTGGGTTTCATAGATGCTATTCATCATATGTTTAGTGTTTTATTTTTCTCACTTTTTGCTGGGATAGGCTTGCTCTTTTATTACAGTCTATATCACTGTTTCTTCTTGCGCACTGTAACTAGCTAAATTGGCAAAGTTTAAAATGATGGAAACTGATTTTTTTTTTTTTTTTACAGAGTTTCTTAAAGAAAACAGCTTTTATAGAAAACCCGGAGGAGACTTCCAAAACTGGTAATTCTAAATGTGCAAGGGATGTTGCAATTTTTATTACTAAAATAATAATGATTGTTGAAGAAATCATCAGATGCAGAAGGTTTTTAATAATTTTGCCAGATTGACTGATGATTGTCTAGCACATCTGAATTTATATGGTCCAGCCACAGATTCTCTAGAACAAAAACAATTGTGCACTTAATCAGTGGACCATATAATTATTGGTAGTGATTTGAATTTTTAGATTGTAGCACTCTACCACCCAAGTTATACTTTTACATTATGATATTTTGTAAGGTTACATGTCTGAATTGTATTGAGTTGATATTTGATGTTCTAGAGCCTCGTGTGGCACAGAGTGGTAGGTGGCAGTATTGCAGCCGAAACTCTCCCCACAACCCGAGTTCAATCCCAGTGGAAGCTGGATTCTCGGGTAGCCAGCTCAGGTTGACTCAGCCTTCCATCCTTCCAAGGTCAGTAAAATGAGTACCCAGCTTGCTGGGGAAGGTGACAGCTGGGGAAGGCAATGGCAAGCCACCCCAATATCATTCACCATTCAACTGGTGAAGAATGCAGCTGCACGGATAGTAAATAGTGTTGGCTCCTCGGCACATGTAACACCACTGCTACGTGAGCTGCATTGGTTACCAATGTGCTTCCAGGTGCAATTCAAGGTGCTGGTTGTCACCTTTAAAGCCCTTCATGGCTTGGGGCCAGGTTACCTAAGGGACTGCCTTTTCCCAGTTGTTTCTGCCCGTCCAATTCGATCTAGTAGGTTGGGTATGCTGCGGGTCCCGTCAGCCAGGGAGTGTCGACTGGCGGGAACTAGAAGGCGTGCCTTCTCCTCTGTGACTGCCTGCCCTCTGGAACATCCCCCCTCCAGAAATTAGGATGTCCCTGACCCTGGCCCCAAGCCATGAAGGGCTTTAAAGGTGACAACCAGCACCTTGAATTGCACCTGGAAGCACATTGGTAACCAATGCAGCTCACGTAGCAGTGGTGTTACAAGGCTGTAAAGACCTGGCTTTGTGCCTGGGCCTGGGGCCTCGAGTGTGCGGATGGTCCCGTCTCTTGGCTGTATTAATAGCATTGCTCACTTGGCAGCCTTATATGTTTATTTTATATTTATTTTATATTTTAACTGTTTTAATTATAATTGCTTTAATTGTTTTATCTTCAGCAAAGGATCATTACCTTGTCATGGTGCTGGAGCTTCAGCACCTCAATGATGCCATGAGCTAAACCGTGAAGGGCCACCCAAGACGGGAAGGTCATGACAGAGAGGAAGACTAAATGCGATCCCTGGGGAAGGTAATGGCAACCCACACCAGTATTCCTGCCATGAAAACTAAATGGATCAGTACAACCAGAGATATGTCGGTATACCATCGGAGGATGAGACCCCCAGGTCGGAAGATGGTCAAAATGCTACTGGGGAGGAACAGAGGATGAGTTCAACTAGACCCAGACGTGATGACGGAGCTGGCTCAAAGCCGAAAGGATGGCTAGTGGCCGACGGTGCTGGTGGTGAACGGCGAATCCGATGTTCTAAGGATCAACACACCATTGGAACATGGAATGTAAGATCTATGAGCCAGGGCAAATTGGATGTGGTTGGATGTGGTTATTGGTGAGATGTCAAGATTAAAGATAGACATTCTGGGCGTCAGTGAACTGAAATGGACTGGAATGGGCCACTTCACATCAAATGACCACCAGATCTACTACTGTGGACAAGAGGACCACAGAAGAAATGGAGTAGCCTTCATAATTAATAGTAAAGTGCTAAAGCAGTGCTTGGATACAATCTGAATAACGACAGAATGATCTCAATTCGAATTCAGGGCAAGCCATCTAACATCACAGTGATCCAAATATACGCCCCAACCACAGATGCTGAAGAAGCTGAAGTAGAGCAATTCTATGAGGATCTGCAGCACCTACTGGACAACATGACTAAAAGAGATGTTATTTTCATCACGGGAGACTGGAATGCTAAGGTGGGCAGTCAAATGACACCTGGAATTACAGGTAAGCATGGCCTGGGAGAACAAAACGAAGCAGGACATAGGCTGATAGAATTTTGCCAAGACAGCTCACTCTGCATAACAAACACTCTCTTCCAACAACCTAAGAGATGGCTTTATACATGGACTTCACCAGATGGACAACACCGAAATCAGACTGACTACATCCTTTGCAGCCAAAGGTGGCGGACATCTATACAGTCAGTAAAAACAAGACCTGGAGCTGACTGTAGTTCAGATCACGAACTTCTTCTTGCACAATTTAGGATCAGACAAAAGAGTTTAGGGAAGACCCACAGATCAGCTAGATATGAGCTCAATATTCCTAAGGAATATGCAGTGGAGGTGAAGAATCGATTTAAGGGACTGGATTTAGTAGATAGGGTCCTGGAAGAACTCTGGACAGAAGTTCGCAACATTGTTCAGGAGGCGGCAACAAAATACATCCCAAAGAAAGAGAAAACCAAGAAGGCAAAATGGCTGTCTCCTGAGACACTAGAAGTAGCCCAAGAAAGAAGGAAAGCAAAAGGCAACAGCGATAGGGGGAGATATGCCCAATTAAATGCAAAATTCCAGAGGTTAGCCAGAAGAGATAAGGAATTATTTTTGAACAAGCAATGCATAGAAGTGGAAGAAGACAATAGAATAGGAAGGACAAGAGACCTCTTCCAGAAAATTAGAAACATCGGAGGTAAATTCCAGGCCAAAATGGGTATGATCAAAAACAAAGATGGCAAGGACCTAACAGAAGAAGAAGAGATCAAGAAAAGGTGGCAAGAATATACAGAAGACCTGTATAGGAAGGATAACAATATCGGGGATAGCTTTGACGGTGTGGTCAGTGAGCTAGGGCCAGACATCCTGAAGAGTGAGGTTGAATGGGCCTTAAGAAGCATTGCTAAGAACAAGGCAGCAGGAGACGACGGCATCCCAGCTGAACTGTTCAAAATATTGCAAGATGATGCTGTCAAGGTAATGCATGCTATATGCCAGCAAATTTGGAAAACACAAGAATGGCCATCAGACTGGAAAAAATCAACTTATATCCCCATACCAAAAAAGGGAAACACTAAAGAACGTTCAAACTATCAAACAGTGGCACTCATTTCACATGCCAGTAAGGTAATGCTCAAGATCCTGCAAGGTAGACTCCAGCAATTCATGGAGCGAGAATTGCCAGATGTACAAGCTGGGCTTAGAAAAGGCAGAGGAACTAGGGACCAAATTGCCAATATCCGCTGGATAATGGAAAAAGCCAGGGCGTTTCAGAAAAACATCTATTTCTGTTTTATTGACTATTCTAAAGCCTTTGACTGTGTGGACCATAACAAATTGTGGCAAGTTCTTAGTGGTATGGGGATACCAAGTCATCTTGTCTGCCTCCTGAAGAATCTGTATAACGACCAAGTAGCAACAGTAAGAACAGACCACGGAACAACGGACTGGTTTAAGATTGGGAAAGGAGTACGGCAGGCCTGTATACTCTTGTACGCAGAACACAACATGCGACATGCTGGGCTTGAGGAATCCAAGGCTGGAGTTAAAATTGCTGGAAGAAACATTAACAATCTCAGATATGCAGATGATACCACTTTGATGGCTGGAAGCGAAGAGGAACTGAGGAGCCTTATGATGAAGGTGAAAAAAGAAAGTGCAAAAGCTGGCTTGCAGCTAAACCTCAAAAAAACCAAGATTATGGCAACCAGCTTGATTGATAACTGGCAAATAGAGGGAGAAAATGTAGAAGCAGTGAAAGACTTGTATTTCTAGGTGCAAAGTTTACTGCAGATGCTGACTGCAGTCAGGAAATCAGAAGACACTTAATCCTTGGGAGAACAGCAATGACCAATCTCGATAAAATAGTTAAGAGCAGAGACATCACACTGACAACAAAGACCCGCATAGTTAAAGCAATGGTGTTCCCTGTAGTGACATATGGCTGCGAGAGCTGGACCATAAGGAAGGCGGAGCGAAGGAAGATAAGATGCTTTGGAACTGTGGTGTTGGAGGAAATTCTGAGAGTGCCTTGGACTGCAAGAAGATCAAACCAGTCCATCCTCCAGGAAATAAAGCCAGACTGCTCACTTGAGGGAATGATATTAAAGGCAAAGCTGAAATACTTTGGCCACATAATGAGAAGACAGGACACCCTGGAGAAGATGCTGATGCTAGGGAGAGTGGAGGGCAAAAGGAAGAGGGGCCGACCAAGGTGGATGGATGATATTCTAGAGGTGATGGACTCGTCCCTGGGGGAGCTGGGGGTGTTGACGACCAACAGGAAGCTCTGGCGTGGGCTGGTCCATGAAGTCACGAAGAGTCGGAAGCGACTAAATGAATAAACAACAATTGTTTTATGGTTTTATTGTTGTAAGCCGCCCAGTCACTTGTTGAGATGGGCGGCTATAGAAATCAATCAATCAATCAATCAATCAATCAATCAATCAAATAAATAAATATAGTCTGCCAAGAAAACATCGTGAAAGCAGCATCCCTCCAAAGGGTCAGACATGAGTCGGTGCTTGCACAGGGGACCTTTCACCTTGATATTCTATTAATCCTCCACAATAGAAATAAACTTCCTTTTCCTCTGTATACAACAATTCTTTTCAAGTAGATTATGGCCTGATATCTCATTCATTGATATCTAAAATTAAACCATGTGGTATAGGCATTATTTCAATTTCAGATCATGCTCCAATAAAATTTAGTGTTTTATTTGATAAAAATTTAAATACATTCTTTAAGTAGTCCTTAAATGTATCTTTGCTGAATATTTTATTAAGCACAACAGGAAATGGAGTGTTATTTCATATTAACAGGGACTCAGTCGTATCACTGTCTTTGCACTAATACATTTATTTGAGATCAAATTATATACAGTTGAGGTAACACTTAGTTAATTTTTTTAGAAGAGGAAGCTAAAGAATTACTAACTCTTTATATACTCTATCCATCTCCAGACCAATAGAAATCTTTTATCTGTAAGGCAAGTATCATAGCTATTCCTATGGAAGGCTAGAATTCTATTATGAGAGGGTTATTATAGTGTTAGGGTTCCTGATAAATATGGAAGCTAAGATTTTAATTACTTTGGTCCAACAATTACAGTTTGCTGTTCTGACCATTATGTACTCAGCTAGGCTTGATCAGACATGTGATTCTGAGCAGCTAACAAACAGAAATACCAATAATAAGAGAACAAATTAAAACATATAAAAAGAACCCAATGCCCTCACAGCAACTCAACCAACATATAATCAAAGCAGCAAGATGGGTCACCCCACAACCTGGCTCAATGCCTGGGGAAAGAACAAGGTCTTCAGTGCTTTATGAAAGGCTAGCAAGGTTGGGACCATCCAAATTTCAGGAGGGCACAGTGTTCCATAGGGTAGGTGCCATGATATAGAAAGTATGCTTCCTGGGCCCCATTAAATGGCACTGTTTAACAGAAGAGACCTGGAGTATGCCCACTCTGTCAGACCTTGTGACATGACCAGAAATGGAGACAGGCAGTCCCACACATAAACCAGTCCTACGCCAAGAAGGGCTTTATAGATAATAACCAGCACTTTGAATTCTACCTGGAAGCCCACTGAGAGCTCATGCACAGAATGGAAATATGACATGGGAATACTGAGGCACACCAATAACCATCTGTGCTGCTATGCTCTGGACCAGCTATAGCTTCCAAGTGGTCTTCAAGGCCAGCCCTGCGTAGAGTACCAGATGGTGCAGCCTTCAGAATCATCAACTACAGTATCCTGGATTGATTTAGGGGATTGGGAATAGGAGGCACAGTGTTGTGACTCCTTTTTTCTCCAAGAATTGTTCTGTCAGTGTTGGTGGAAGAGAGGTCTAGCCCTAAACCTCTGCTTTGTAGGGCATCTCAGGGCTGTCAGTTGCCTAGAGCTTTCCTCACATATTCGTTTATATATATTCGTTTGGCTTCTCTTTTCCCAGGACAGACTGTGTTACTTTAAATAGGGCTGCTGGCCAGCAATCTGCAGATGTGATATGAATGGAGAAATGGAGAGATAACTACTTTTGCCACTCTGATTGCCACAGGGTAATCCATAACAAAGCCTGTTCAATCAGAGCTACTCCTCATCTTCCTCTAAAAACTCTCTTAACTGTCTCTTCTGCCACTTCATCTCCTGGAGTTCCTCCAAAAATCCAGCAGGCTTTCCGGGATCCACACAGAGGCGTGATCTGATCCAAGGACATCATTGTCCTTTCATTCCAAATGGTGATTAAGGCCTCAGGCAAATCATATATCAGAGCTCAGGAATTACTGCAAGCTCCCTCTAGAATCCAATAGCTTCCATTGGGTGCCTGGGACAGACAGATTAAATAGGCCCTACCACCCTGTAGAGGGATGTTACCCAGTACCATAAGTCTAGGAAACTCTATAGTCATCCTGACTGTGGAGTCAAGCAGCTCTGGCAGGGAAGCAATCCCAACAGATCCCTAGACTCTAATTTCACGAACAGGATCTCAGTGCAGCATGTCTGAAAGCCTCCAGAGTCCCCCAAACAACAATAGCCACACCCCACTCACTTTGAGGGTGTTTTTTTTTTTTAAGTTTTATATTTTGGATTGATATGATGATTTAAATCATAGGGGGAAATTAACATTTAACATTGTGCCCTTTTTGGTGCCCAGAATGCCTTCTTTCTGGGGTTTTTTTGGGGGGGGGTTATAATCAGAAATTCTACATAATCAGAAATCCTGTGATGGGACTATTGGCAGGATGGGGAACAGTGTATAATATTAGGGATGACTCTTATTTTTGTAGATGGACCAGAAATCTATCTTCTTAAAACTCATTTAAGGTATACATAAGTTTGGGATCCTGTCTGGTTACTCTGTAAGTTGAAAAAAATAGAAGTAATTTAGACAAGTCTAAACATTGGGGATTTAGATTCTGATTCCTTTATTTGACTTGATAGAAAAATTCCCAGGAATCTTTCTCATTTTATTCCAGGTTTTGAGGCAAATAAAAAATAAGCTAGATGGATGGTTTAAAATTCTTTTGAGATTTGAGGGTAAGATAAATGCAATTAAGATAAATTTAACTCCAAGGTTGATTTACATTTTGAGATGCCTTCCTATGCTTATTCCATCATATTATTTACAACAGATTTGAAGGATATTTAATACATTTCTTTGTTTTGGGTATACTGAACACCTTAGAGAATGTTTAATAAAGGTTGCTTACAAACACTTTTCTGTTAGAGATGCAATTCAGAAAACAGGATATTAATTCATCAGGTTTGTTTTAATCCTATGGCTACATTTTGGGTTGAAATATACAGGATTGTTAATATGACTGGTTGCATTGCTGTGTGGTAAAGATGTATATGTCCTTCTTGGCTATAGCCTAGTGTCTGAAATTTATCAAGGCATCAACAATTATGCATTTCAACAATTATAGGAACCAAGTAAAAGAATTATCACACAACATTGGTAAGAAAAATCTGTATCTGATTTAAAGCAATGGAATGTTAATATCTGTTACTTGTTAACATTTGAATGAGAGGGTATTTATGTATGTATGTATTTATGTTTTGACAAAGGGAGTATGTGGTCTTTTTTCATTTTTCAAGAGTGTAGATATTACTACTCTTATTATAAAAATGCCTTGTTGTAGCTAGTAACTGACCATCTAGTCACATTTCCAGGCTACCTGGATCAATTTTATTGACAGCTGTTACTGTAATTTATCTAATTGTATTTCTCTGAACATGACTTAATTTTGTACTTTGCCCGCATCACTTTTATAAATATTAAGTTTTACTATGGTTTGTATTTGCTGTCTCATACTTTGTTTTCTTTTTGTTTTTGAATTGGTTAACAACTGTAATGAAGTTTGCTATTATTACGTACATATTACCCTCTGTTGCAGCAAAGGTTCCTTTATTATTTATTTTGGTTGAAAGTGTTTGAGTATATTGGGAAAAATTATAGGAATTATTTGCAATTAATTCTAATTACATAATTTGTAATAAGCCTTCTATTGTCCCTTTTCCTGAGACTTATAAAATGGCACAACATAAATGTATTAATTCAATTTTTGCTGTTAGCTTCCTTTTTTGGATCAATGCTATTTAAAAGTATGTGAAATAACACTGGCTGAAAAAGCTTAACTGTTGAAGAATCCTTTAGTTAAAGATTTTACTCACATTTGTTTTTCATGTTTGGTTATATTAACAAAGTAATTTCTAATAGATTATTGTCTTCTATATAAATGTGTATTTAGATATACAAATTTAATGCAGAGATTATTTTTTTATGTCTCTTGAGATTACAACTGCCAAACAATTTTAAATATTTACTTTTTGTAGTTGTTGATTTGCTTTGGCTGGGCTGAAACTCAATTTGTTAATCAAAACACAACTCCGTCACTTCAGCAATAGTTCAAAATGTCTGCTGCCACTTGTCATTAGTTGAAAAGAAGGGGAGGAGCAGAGAGAGAAAGGAAAGAGCAAAATTCCTGCTTACCATCACTATATAATCATAAGTAGCTGTGGGTACTGTATAAGTATCGTTCCCACTTACATGCTTATATAAGTTATATGCTCCAAACTTATATAAACTCCATAATTTATATGCTCCAAAAAAAGAGAGGATTAGGCAGCAGAATTATTCCAACAATATAAAAGGCAAATTAATGGGTGTAAGGGTCAACAACTTAGTATTCACTGAGATACAACACACTCCCCAAGAAAAGTATATTAATCCCATTACCATTATCTTAGTTTAATTCCCTCTATAAATTCCCTATATAAAAAATCTAAATAGGCTTATATAGAAGATTTTAACTTACTTTTTACTCTCTTTCTCTCTCTTTTTCTTCCCCCCTGTCATATCCCCAGCCCATTACCCCATAGGAACTCCTTTATCATCTTATACATAATAAACCCTCAATTATTTTTACTAGAAGTCTAAAGAAGCCCAACAGTGGTTGAAAGTTATCTATTTTTATGTCCCCTTTAGACTTGGAGACAGGTGCAAAACAGTAATATCCATCTTTTTACTTCTGAAACCTTGATAGTGGAGGGAAAGAAAACAAAAGGCAGGCTGCAATATTATCTCCACAGAGTTAGAAAACATACACAACAACTTCATTACATGATAATAGCTCAACTGCTTGGGGAATACTGCCAAAATAGTACTGTCAAAAGATAGTTTATGTTTTTCTTAGCAAGGCTTGCATTTCTACCACTATGTATATAAAATAAAAGCTAACTACTACACAAGGGACTGTCCAGAGATATTCCATGTAGAATGACCATCCCCAAAGATAACTGTGGTCCTTCCATAATGGGAATAGAGATTAAAGAACCATAAACATGTTTATTTTGATTCTTATGCAGAAAGTAGTAAGGTCATTTGATTTTCAAAATGGTTACACTAATTACTTGGTGATCTCAGGGCTTATTTACTTTTTAATTATATCACAACTATAATTATATCACAAAACAAATTTATATTATAATATTTTAAAACCTAACACTAAACATCTATATAATGATCTGACAATATCAGAAGAACATAAAGTAGACTTTTAACTCAAATTTAATAAAATATATAACACGATACATCTTGAACATGGAAAAACCAAATTGGGTTAAAAGATACACATTTTCTAATTATTCTAAAGACTTATTCACAATGAATCCGAAAAGCAAATTGGAAAACTTGAATTACTAATAATCTAGAAGCCTTTGGGGGGAGGTAAAGAAAAAAACCTGACAATGATCTGTCTTGCAGTATTTGTTTACAGTAATATTAACATGCATAATACAAACAGCAATCAACTCTCCTTTTTTTCTTGTAGAACAGTAAAATTGCCACTCCAAATTTGTTCAAGACAGGTATTTTCATACTTAATAAACTGAGAAAACATGAATTCAGTTATCCAATCAAGTGCTAAATGGTATAAAAGAACAGCAAGTTGAATCATGTACTAAAGTCTTCTTGTCTCATCACTATGACATCCACACCACCCACTTGTGGGGGGTGGGGAGTAGCTGCCATTAACAAAAGTCCCTATATTGCAACTGGACCTTTGGCAGCTTCCACAAGAGTATGGGATTAGTGGATTGGGTACAAAATGAAAATATTGTTGAAGAACAGGCTGGATTTAGAGAGGAGTGATCAAGATTAGATCATTGTTTGGTTCTCCACCATTTGGCATAAAAATAGTCTGCACCCTCTCCCTTTTTGCAACCTTTGTTGATTTTAAGTCAGCTTTTGATCTAATACCTAGAGAAAGACTATGAGACAGAGACAATCCACTACTGACAAAAGATTGCTTGTGCTTATTCAATCACTTATTTCAAACACCTCCCTGAAAATTATATGTACCCCTTGGGGATATTTATCTAACACAGTACCAACATATAGAGGTGTAAGACAAGTTTGCATATTAGCTCCATTACTTTTCAATTTATATCTAAATCCAATAATTCAAGTGCTTGCGGTTTCAGACCATCATCCATCCTTTTTGGCCAATCATACGATCCCAGCACTACTGCATGCTGATGATGTAGTTATTATGTCATAAGTGGGAATGAGAAAAGCACTTAGGGCACCAGCTTTATTTTGTACAGATAAAAATTATCAATAAATTATCAGAAAACCAAAGTTTTAGTTTTTTCCCAACACTGTCATAAAATTAATAAATGGCAAATAAATGGGACTCAAATTGAACAGGTGTGCACCTATAAATATCTTGGAGTGCAGTTCCATGCTTTCTTATCTTGGAATGCTCTTTTTTTTTCTGGGCAAGTGACACACAGCATACTTCTATAGTTATCATAAGATTTTACCATTCAAAAGGAAGCCATTATATCTCTGCAGTTTGCAAGGACTTTCAAGCTAAGGTAGTCCTTCAGCTTCTCTATGGCTCTCAAATTTGCTCCTTTGCAAAGCTTAATATTATTGAAACAGTTCAAAATAAGTTTATTAGAGCCTTATCAATGGTTCCAAATAGTATCAAAAATGCCATCTTACCTGTAGAAACAGATATAGTTTTGTTGGATGCTAGTGCATGGTTTCTTCTCTTACCTTCTGGCTAAAGTTAATTCTACTTACTATATTTTGGCCCCAATAGTATTTAGAGATTGCTTTAAATGATCATGGCTTTAAAAAGCCCTAGATAAAATTCAATTGCTGGGCTTCTCTATGGAAAATCTGTGCTTTTTAGGTTTTGATAATGCTAGAACTGCCCTTAAAAACAAATTTGGGATACGGATCCCCATACTAATTTAAATAAGGGATTACACCCCTATATTTATCACTTCCTTCCAAAAGGGTTCGCTCCAGACTCCTATTTACAATCCATTACAATTTTGAAATTTTGTAAGGCCTTTACCTTAGCCAGGTTGGATGCTTTGCCTTTAGCAGTCCTTTTTGGATGTTTTAAGGATATTCCTATGCACCTTCAGTTAAGTCCATACAGTGATGGCTCAATAGAAACTCTAAGCCATATGCTACTATATTGTTCCCTATATAAGAGCTCTAGGCAGACCCAAATATATCCAATCTTGAAGAAATTTCCAGATAGGGAATATGATTTCTAGTTAATGTTACTGCTTTTGGACAAGGACTCAAAAATATCCTCCCAAGTTGCCCAGTTTTGTGCTACCATCTGTATGATATGCCACGCCATTACTTAGGTTTGGAATTTCTTATAATAGTATTTTATTTTGATTTATTTTGCTATCTTTGTTCTTAATTATTTTTTTGTTGTTGTTTATTCGTTTAGTCGCTTCCGACTCTTCGTGACTTCATGGACCAGCCCACGCCAGAGCTTCCTGTCGGTCGTCAACACCCCCAGCTCCCCCAGGGACGAGTCCGTCACCTCTAGAATATTAATTATTTTTAGATCTTATTATACTTACTGTTTTCCTGATATATACAGTATGTGTGTATGTACACATGTACGTGTGTCTGTGTGTGTCTGTGTGTCTTTGTGTGTTTGTGTATGTGTATGTATGTGTATACACACACACACACACACACACACTAATAATACTTCTATTATGTTATTTTGATTGTATCTGGCCTTAGGGCTGTAATAAAATTGAATTGAAAATTGTACCCAGAAAAAGAAAACTGGAACAGATTAACTCTTCACTATTTAGCTCTCAGTTACACATACAAAGTTTGGCCTGCTCACCCAGAATTGTCACAGACGACAGTGGTTTTGTTACAGACCAATCTGGCATTCAATAATCACTACTAACAAAGGAAAAACTGGTAAGATAATCAGAAACTGTTTGCTATACCTGCTATGATCACATCAGTAAAAGTATTCCATTAACTTCCTTCCCTCGTGATAGACATGGAAGTCTGTACATCAGGTATCACAAGCCTTCTCCTTTAGTACTATCTATTTATGCAACATGGAAGACCATTCCAGAAATTCTTTAAGCCTTCTTAAAGAAGTATCCTTAAGTGCTACCACCAGAACAGGTGAGTGAAAAATCCATTTACACACATACAATATCAAGTAGGGTACTTTGGATTATGTACAGTGTACTCAGATTTCTAATTCCTATGTATCTGGCAGTTACCTATTACCTTGCTGATCTTTAAAACACTGTAAGCATCGATCATTGTCCAAATGGAATTAGTTTTAAGCAACATGAGAACATGTTTATGGTGGAAGATTTGTTCTTCATATTTTTGTTCTAAAAGCTACTTTACTGATGGTATTTCCAACCTAGTCATATTTTATATGACCATTAAACATCCATGCATCACTCTGCCAGGAAATGAATAAATTTAAGACTGTTTGTAAATAAAAAAAAGTTATTACCTGCACATCATGTGTAAAAATTTGGAAGATAAAAATTAATAATGCACACTATTGTGCCATTTGATATAATGGCCTAATGTCATAGTCCCTGTTCCAATGTTCCTGGAAAACATTGTAACGTGTTCCCATGCCATGGTGCTGACACGAGTTGCTGTACGGGAGGAGGCTGCTCCTGTTCTTTGTACCAGGTTGCGATGCGAGGAAGGAAGAATGCCTGTTTGGGTTACCTCACCTTGTCAAGGAGGTTTCCCGCAGACCGGCAGGAACCATTAGGGGCACCTGCAGGGCATGGAATTGTGCTGACTCTGGGGGGAGGGACTGGAAGCTGCTTGGGGTTTTACTGGGAGACGTCCCGCGCTTTTACTATTCTCAGCTTTGCTTGTGATCCTGCATACTATTCATTATTAAATCAGATCTCCATGAAAGCCCTGTGTGAGTCTGATAGTACACATTTTGTGTGTTCTTCTGATAAAGGCTTAGGTAAACGCAACATGTCCTCTGCTAAACTAAGAAATAACAGGAAGAACTGCATTTGCTGACATATCAAATTATCTGAAATTGATTAAATTTAAAAAGAGCACCTTCATTTTGGTTTTGTTCTAACTACTTTGGCATGCACAAAAGAACATATTACAATATGGGTTTTTATTTTAAAAGTTATGAGTACATACAAAATAAATAGGAACTATTTCTACGGATTCTCCAGGGAAACCATCCAATGTGAGAAAACTAGTCTCAGTGGACTCCCTCTCTGACTCAAAAGGCTAATGTTGCTGAAACTACACAATGAATCCTTCTGCATTTGATATCAGAGGCTATAATCCCATACCAAGCATTGTTTAATTAGTTTATAATGCATAATGAATGTAAAAGATTTTATTTTAGTGCACGTAAGTCTATTAAAAATGCATGCTATTTATCCTTAGGCTTGTAGGATATCCTTCACATATGACATATTTTTAGAATGTACATTTGTAAAATTAATGCAGTTTGCAGATCTGGCTTTTTAAATTTCTTATCTATAAAAAGCCCTCTTTGATTCTTATACTTTGCTTTAGTTATTTCACAAAATAGTACAAACAAAGCAAAACAAATCACCCAGCAGATGGCAACTTACATAATGCCGCCTCTGTAGCATTAGTGGCTCTTTATTAAAGGTGTATCAGTGACTTAAAATAAGTCAGTGTTCTACTTCTTGTGAAAAATTACAGTCGTTAAAATTTCATTACACTGTGCAAAATATTCCCAAGAACTGAATTTGACTTTTATTTAAAGTAAGTTCATTTCTAAGGCTCCAAATATGTTTTTATTCCTAGTAACAAAGACTGTAAAGTGAAAGAGAATTGGCTCTAAGAAATCACATAGTTTACTGTTGAACTGAACAAGGGATAATGGGAACGTGAAGCCAAATCTTTGAAAAAGAATATGTAAGCTCTTCCCTTTCTTGCCCCCTTTCTCTCTATCTCCATCCCAGCTAACACTCTCAGGTAGATTTAAAAACAGCATAAACATCAAGATAAGATTAGCAAGAACATTTTGGGATTAACATTTCCACTCATGCAAGAAGTAGCCTCTAACATCTATAAAGGATGTTAAAGCGGTGTTTCAACATCAATCTGAAAGATAGCAAAACTGCAGCCACTGAACCCCTCTCCTAATTAAGACAAGGATATCAATTCCTGGCTATGAATCATGCAGAATATTTTCAGTGGTACCATGGGGAGGACGAGATGCTGGAGACAACAAGGCTATAGCAAATAAACCAAATCAGTATTGCTAAAGTGACAGGCAGGTGCTTCAGTTTAAAATATTTAATGGACAATGGGCCTGTTAAATTCTTTGGGGACTTTCTTTTTTAGTGTCATGGCTGCAACTCAACCATTTTTTTCCAAAACTGCAGCTGATCTGAAAAGGCAATGCAGATCAACAGTCCCTCCACAGAGAATTCTAGCAGATTTCACAGCATCTGCGAAATAAACAGCATTAGCACCTCTGCGATTCATATAAATGTCTTCAAAACAAGGTCCCCCCCCCCATTCACAACTGGACAAAGAGTCCTTTCTTAATTTTGTTAAATTCTGTACCAGTGAGGATGTAATTACAATATACATTATTTGTCAGTTTGTATGAAATTCAGATCTTCTGCCAATTCTATATTGTCACTATCAATCTCTGTACCTGTAGTCACACCAAGGACATCTGTAGGGTTTTTCCCCAGTATGTACACGTTTGTGTCGGGTCAGATGGGACTGGGTTGTGGAAGCAAAGTTACATTCATCACATTTAAATGGCTTCTCTCCTGAAAGAAAATAAAAGTGATTCGTTTTTAGAAGTAGAAAAAGCAAGGTTATTCTTCTTAATTTTTAACCACAATTTAACAAGAGTGAAAAATGGCAGATCTAAAAAATATACAAGTTAAGTGCAAACTATTGTACTTATCTTAAGGTATATATTACCTATATTAACTGTTTTTCTCTTGCTTAAATGATTCTGCTATCACCGTAGCTTGTCATCTCCATACAACCACTAGTCACTGTTAAATTGTATGTATTTAGCAACCATATGAGTAATCTGCTATGAATTAATTTGCTTATGTGCTTTTCCATTGGATGTTTATCTGCTTTTAGTAAACAACATTTCTTATCATCAACTAGTACTATTAAGTGGTTACTAGGGGTATGCTAATATACAATGCCTAGACCATAAAGTGGATTCACAGTAACAGTTATTTCAAGAAAAAGTGATATTATATTCTGAACCTTACCCCCAGGTAGGTCTCCACATGTGAATGTGAATGTCTTTTCCCACTTTCAGATCTCAAGCCAACATAATTTCAAAAGACAGGACTGAGTTAGTCTTCAAACTGAACAGATGTTCAACAATTTATCACACAATAATGCATGTGGATAACTACAAGCACTTGACTGGAAAGACACTGGGTGAACAAAATAATGGCAGTAGCTCAATCAGAAAAAGGAGAAATAAGAACAAGCACTATATTAGCTCAAAATAATCCACTCATTCCTCTGAATCAAAAACAGGTCTGAGAGCAGTTCTGCTAGTATACCTTTAATAAAAGCTTAATACAAATTTCCCATTACAGCAAAGTAGCTCTGCTAAGTTTATGCATATATTAAACAACCTAATTTGCACATTTGCAAATAATTTGCACATAGCCTTAATATGATAATCTGTGTTGAAGACACTGGGTGAAAGTAACAGGAGAAATAACATGTGTCACTTTCAAAAATTCACTTTCATGTTTTCTTGGAGGAGTGTGTGTGTGTGTGTGCATGTATGTGTTAGTGGGAGAATGGATGACTGCAATAGTGCTCATAAGAGGATATTCTGGAAAAAAACCCTACTTTCAAATATGTATTGATTGTGACTATTCTCTGGTAAACATCAATTCAGTGGCCATATTCTCATGAATGATGAACCAGAATTTTTTTAGTATCAATAATGTGCAAGCTCATACTGTTCCAATTGCTCTCAATAGCTAGTGCAAAGGGCACAGCTAACATACCTAGAATAAAGTAGAATAGGAAGGAATCACCAGGGATTTGAAAGTAGACTATACCCGTTGCAACTCTGACAGAGAGAAAAAAGTCTCTCCTTTTGTGCTCATCAAATGATGTCAAGATCCCAAATACCATCTGCATATCCTCAAGCAGACAATGTGATCCTACATGCAATGTGTTCACCCAGCTATGCTGACACATGCCCATTAGATTAACAAAGCTAAGTCTCTACCCAAGGTACGGAACATAATAATGCTACTTAGAATTTGCTCCCACAACATAAAGACTAGAATGCACAAATACACACTTCTTGATAGACCTTATTTTCACAATAACCACAATATTATCCCATTTTAATGATGTGAGTATAGCAGTTTGTCCAGAGAATTTACTGCAAATCAATCCACCCTGCTGCTGTCAGATGACACTGGTACTGTAGCTGTGAGTGTCATAGAAATTTCAGGAAACTTTGCAACAGTTAAGAGGTGAATGCCTGCAAACCTGCAATTACTTGGAAGAATAAAATATGCAGATATTCCTCAAGCAAGACTTTGAGGTATTAACTTGGATTAGGAATGTGTCAATTTGCATAATGTCTATCACTGGCAGAATGAAAAGACTTTCATAAGGAATCCCACCTTGCTTCATCTTTGCTTTCGTTTCACTGAATACCAAGCCTTAGTTCTTCTATAAGCCTTAGGTGCAACCAGATGATTCTGTCCTACAATTTAATTGTTGTTTCTAGCATTTGTCCTATTTAGTAGCAGGGTCCTCTTGTTTCATGTTGCACTTGCTGTTCTCATAGAGAAGCTATCAATACATGATGCAACTTGGAGCTTTATTTTTCAGCTGGCATGTCACAGACTGACACTGATTTGGACTGAGAGAGAGTGACTGGCCCAAGGTCACCCAGCTGGTTTCTATGCCTAAGGGAGGACTAGAATCTGGGTTTTCTCCATCTTAGTCCAGCACCTTAACCATTACACCATGCTGACTCTCTCTCAAAGAATGTAATTAATTAAACAATTAATTAATTGCTTGTAATTTTTTTAAACTGCAGATTAAATTTTTCAGTATGTTGTGATTTTATTGCTTAGTTTGCTTCACTCTGCTGGTGTTATTGCTTTCAAGACCCACTGCTTCCAGGTTATTATATTTGAAAAGCATTTTAACAAACAAATAAAGTCATATACAAGCATTTACAGTTTTTGCTTCTGAATGGGGCTGAGTATAAATTACACCTCAAGTCCAGACTGCCATTCATGGATCTCTGATCCATATTTACAGAGGTTTCACTCAAGATGGTGTTCCTGTTCCTTTTAATGAAGAGAGCAAATGTATGCATGAAAAGAGATGCAAATGAAGAATATCTTGAGCAGAAGCTATAGAGGAGCATAAGAAGGGTCCACTAAGATTAATATGAAACAAACAAAAACCTTCCTCCAACAATACAGGAAAAATGAAGAGCAAACTAACAATCTTTTTTGAGAGAATGGTCAGTGTTCAGGAAAGTTGGTGAGATAACATACTTCCAATAAAATGTATCACTGAAAATCTCATGTAATTAAATTCTGAACATGCCTACAAATACTAGCTTTGTTAGAAGTTAATAACAATCCTCTTCAAACATCACATTCTCTCCTAATAAGCATTTAATGAAAAGGCACAAAGCATATTGGGTTAGTTATTCTTTATATGGAATATTTTTCTTTTTGGCGCTGGGTTGGGGGAAGGTGAAAGAACGAAGCTACATAATACATTAAATTCAGTGCCAAGTAATGTAACTGCACATTAAAAGTCAAAGAGCAGTTCACATGAGAAATAGAAACGCAAAGTGAGCCACTCATCTGGATAAAACACATATATTATTAAATTTTCTCTCTTTATTACATTGACCTATAAATGCCTAGATGTGCAAGACTGAAATGAGCAAATGGAACTGATCATACAAACAGGATCTGTGTAGGTCACATAAGCCACTGTCTTCAAAAATTCATGAGACTCTTTGAACAAAGGCACAAACTGTTCAAGTATTTCTGTAGCTTCATAGTAACTGCCTCAGGATTGCCATATGCACGAAGCTTGTCTTTTCATATTCATCAGGTTCTCCATACTTTATGAAAGTCGGTACACATGCGTACACACATACACACATACAATTTTGTATTTCTGTTACTACACAGATCAATCACCTTTCTATTTTTATACAACCCTCCTATCCTCCACCCGCAAACCCTGTTAAGTAACAGCAGTGAAATCTTCCAATGTTTAAAGAAAAAAAAATAAAATAAAAATTTGCTTAAAAGGTAAGGGAATTTGAACATAAGAAACTAAGGGATGACAGGCACAAGCATTTTTTCTTAATACAATTATGCCAAAATGATGAAACATTCCTAATTTCACAATTCATGCTCTGCCTTTTGTACTTGCATCATGACTTTGCATGTAAATACACAAGACCTGGAGATTGTATTTCAATGTGGGTTTCATTTTTATATATCCCTTGCCTACCTTCTCTTTACCATCTCATGGTACCAACTTGTGATAGTAAGAAGGCAGCTATCTAACCCCAAGTCCAGAACCTGGTTCATTGTTTGTTGTTTATTCGTTTAGTCGCTTCCGACTCTTCGTGACTTCATGGACCAGCCCACGCCAGAGCTTCCTGTCGGTCGTCAACACCCCCAGCTCCCCCAGGGACGAGTCCGTCACCTCTAGTATATCATCCATCCATCTTGCCCTTGGTCGGCCCCTCTTCCTTTTGCCTTCCACTCTCCCTAGCATCAGCATCTTCTCCAGGGTGTCCTGTCTTCTCATTATGTGGCCAAAGTATTTCAGTTTTGCCTTTAATATCATTCCCTCAAGTGAGCAGTCTGGCTTTATTTCCTGGAGGATGGACTGGTTTGATCTTCTTGCAGTCCAAGGCACTCTCAGAATTTTCCTCCAACACCACAGTTCAAAAGCATCGATCTTCCTTCGCTCAGCCTTCCTTATGGTCCAGCTCTCTCAGCCATATGTTACTACGGGGAACACCATTGCTTTAACTATGCGGACCTTTGTTGTCAGTGTGATGTCTCTGCTCTTAACTATTTTATCGAGATTTGTCATTGCTCTTCTCCCAAGGATTAAGCGTCTTCTGATTTCCTGACTGCAGTCAGCATCTCCAGTAATCTTTGCACCTAGAAATACAAAGTCTTTCACTGCTTCTACATTTTCTCCCTCTATTTGCCAGTTATCAATCAAGCTGGTTGCCATAATCTTGGTTTTTTTTTGAGGTTTAGCTGCAAACCAGCTTTTGCACTTTCTTCTTTCACCTTCATCATAAGGCTCCTCAGTTCCTCTTCGCTTTCAGACATCAAAGTGGTATCATCTGCATATCTGAGATTGTTAATGTTTTTTCCAGAGATTTTAACTCCAGCCTTGGATTCCTCAAGGCCAGCTTGTCGCATGATGTGTTCTGCATACAAGTTGAATAGGTAGGGTGAGAGTATACAGCCCTGCCGTACTCCTTTCCCAATCCTAAACCAGTCAGTTGTTCCGTGGTCTGTTCTTACTGTTGCTACTTGGTCGTTATACAGATTCTTCAGGAGGCAGACAAGATGACTTGGTATCCCTATACCGCTAAGAACTTGCCACAATTTGTTATGGTCCACACAGTCAAAGGCTTTAGAATAGTCAATAAAACAGAAATAGATGTTTTTCTGAAACGCCCTGGCTTTTTCCGTTATCCAGCGGATATTGGCAATTTGGTCTCTAGTTCCTCTGCCTTTTCTAAACCCAGCTTGTACATCTGGCAATTCTCGCTCCATGAACTGCTGAAGTCTACCTTGCAGGATCTTCAGCATTACCTTACTGGCATGTGAAATGAGTGCCACTGTTCGATAGTTTGAACATTCTTTAGTGTTTCCCTTTTTTGGTATGGGGATATAAGTTGATTTTTTCCAATCTGATGGCCATTCTTGTGTTTTCCAAATTTGCTGGCATATAGCATGCATTACCTTGACAGCATCATCTCGCAAGATTTTGAACAGTTCAGCTGGGATGCCGTCCTCTCCTGCTGCCTTGTTATTAGCAATGCTTCTTAAGGCCCACTCAACCTCACTCTTCAGGATGTCTGGCTCTAGCTCACTGACCACACCGTCAAAGCTATCCCCGATATTGTTATCCTTCCTATACAGGTCTTCTGTATATTCTTGCCACCTTTTCTTGATCTCTTCTTTTTCTGTTAGGTCCTTGCCATCTTTGTTTTTGATCATACCCATTTTGGCCTGGAATTTACCTCCGATGTTTCTAATTTTCTGGAAGAGGTCTCTTGTCCTTCCTATTCTATTGTCTTCTTCCATTTCCACATATCTAGCTGATCTGTGGGTCTTCCCTAATCTCTGTAGTCTGATCCTAAATTGTGCAAGAAGAAGTTCGTGATCGGAACTACAGTCAGCTCCAGGCCTTGTTTTTATCGACTGTACAGATGTCCGCCACCTTTGGCTGCAAAGGATGTAGTCAGTCTGATTTCGGTGTTGTCTATCTGGTGAAGTCCATGTATAAAGCTGTCTCTTAGGTTGTTGGAAGAGAGTGTTTGTTATGCAGAGTGAATTGTCTTGGCAAAATTCTATCAGCCTATGTTCTGCTTCATTTTGTTCTCCCAGGCCATACTTACCTGTAATTCGAGGTGTCATTTGACTGCCCACCTTAGCATTCCAGTCTCCTGTGATGAAAATAACATCTCTTTTAGGCGTGTTGTCCAGTAGATGCTGCAGATCCTCATAGAACTGCTCTACTTCAGCTTCTTCAGCATTTGTGGTTGGGGCGTATATTTGGATCACTGTGATGTTAGATGGCTTGCCCTGAATTCAAATTGAGATCATCCTGACGTTTTTTGGGTTGTATCCAAGCACTGCTTTAGCCACTTTACTATTAATTATGAAGGCTACTCCATTTCTTCTGTGGTCCTCTTGTCCACAGTAGTAGATCTGGTGGTCATTTGATGTGAAGTGGCCCATTCCAGTCCATTTCAGTTCACTGACGCCCAGAATGTCTATCTTTAATCTTGACATCTCACCAATAACCACATCCAATTTGCCCTGGCTCATAGATCTTACATTCCAGGTTCCAATGGTGTGTTGATCCTTAGAACATCGGATTTGCCGTTCACCACCAGCACCGTCGGCCGCTAGCCGTCCTTTCGGCTTTGAGCTATCTGCGTCATCACGTCTGGGGCTAGTTGAACTCATCCTCTGTTCCTCCCCAGTAGCATTTTGACCATCTTCTGACCTGGGGGTCTCATCTTCCGATGGTATACTAACATATCTCTGGTTGTACTGATCCATTTAGTTTTCACGGCAAGAATACTGGGGTGGGTTGCCATTACCTTCCCCAGGGATCGCATTTAGTCTGACTTCTCTGTCATGACCTTCCCGTCTTGCATGGCCCTTCACGGTTTAGCTCATGGCATCATTGAGGTGCTCAAGCTCCAGCACCACGACAAGGTAACGATCCTTTGCTGAAGACCTGGTTCATTACTTATAATTAAAAGATCAAAAGCACTCAGTCAATAGCATTAACTTAGCATTAACTTAACATTAACAGTGGTATTTACCATGGTTAAGGACAGCATAAAAAGGCCAAACATCTTTAGGAAAAAAGATAGACTGGGCAAAGGAATGTTCCAACTGACTAGCTATAGTTAGAAGGTGATGTTTTAGCTGCACTGATCCCAAGACAATATTTGAGGAAAAGAACCATGAAGATTGTTCAACTGATCCCCTGTGTTTTCTTTAGAAGCATATTTTTCTTAGTAGGAAGATGTAAATGATAGTGTAACACATTACTTGATTGGCTTATGATATATGACAATTAACCAATTGTCTATATCATATATTTTGAAAAATGCATTGATAATTCTTCTCCATCTATCCATCTTTAGAATTTGTAAGGCTGCCCATCTCCTAAAAGTGTTAAAACCACCACAACAATAATAATTAACAAAACCAAACACCAAAGCCCATAAACACAATCCAACTCAAGAATAACTCAAGAATAATATACCATATTAACCAGCAGAGCTCACCTAACAACATGGCCAAATGCCTAGGGGAATAGCCAGGTTCTTAAAGCCTTACAAAAGGCTAACAGGGTCTGGGCCATCCTAACTTCTGAAAGGATGCTGTTACATAAGGCAGGTGCCACCACAGAGAAGGCATGGTTCTAGCATCCAACAAGATGACATTGTTTAATGGAAGGGATCTAGAGCATACCCTCCCTGCTAGATTTGGTAGGGCAAGCTGAGACAATAGGAGATAGGGGAGTCTCACCTTTATATAAGTAAACTATGAACAATGAATGGCACAATAATAATGTGAATGAAATTATGTATTCTATAATATGTACATATTTTATATTAAAAACAGTGGTGGTGATGCAGTCTGTGGTTGATGATTCAGGAAGACTAGTTAACTAAGTTTGCTTCAAAATACAGGAATGCTTATTAAAACTGTAACTGGAAAATCATTCTAATTTTACAAATGATTATGAGTCAGAGCCTGTTTAGTCATCTGGCTCAACCCAGAAAAGTTGATGTTAAAGAGGATAGGACTTAGGACAGACCACTGATAGGGATGACCCTCTTCTTCTTAAACATGCCATCCGAGCATCAATCCTGAATAATGCTTTACTTATTTTCCACACGTAAATATTAAGTGTGAACCCAGTTTTAATTTAGGAAATTAATGCCTGACAGTGATGATCCACAACATATCTGTACATCTCATAAGCCATGAAACAGTATTGTAAGCAATAGTCAGACATGTCATCTCATCATAAACCTGCTTGTGATGGCACAAATGGGAAGGCCATGTAGCACTTCGTAGACCCACATGGTGGGAAAGATTTTAGTTTTAGGGGTTTGTAATTGCATTGCCTGACCTATAGTATTTAGCTGCTATCTTCTACTAAAATTACTGCATATGCAATTTCAATCAGCCTGAATACATTGTTTGCTAGAACCTGTACTTTCTGTTCATGCCTCTAATGATGCATGTGCCCCTTCTATCATGAGTGGAGACAAAAAAATAATTTTTTTTGCAAAAAAAAAAAAAAAAAAAAATCCACTGGACTGAACTGGATAGGACTTGGAAACAGTAATGATGCTAAAGAGAATGGGAGTGGGGCTTGGATGTGGTTTTTTTTAATGTTTGTGTTGGGGGGGGATAATAAAAAATGTGCATTAAACAGCTGCTTGTCTGCCATAAAGTTCTATAGCATGATCTTTGGGGAGCTCAGGACCCTGTAAAAAGGATATGGGACATATGTTTTTATCAAACCAGCAGTGGCACAAAACAGCCAATTAGGATATAGATTCTGCTTCAACTATCTGGGTAAAATCCGTACCCAAACTACTGTGTGTAAGACAACAATCCTATCTAGATCAGCAAAGGAAATACAGTCCTCCTTGAGACCAGGCATGAATAAAAATCCCAAATCTTCAGAAATTCACTCTTCAAAGTCTACTCTTCTAAATAGTTACAGAAGGAAAGTATACAAAGAATTGGAGATACAAGTAGTAAAGAGTCCTTAAAACACAAAGTCAATCCTCCCCCATTGTCAAGCATCTGTCAGACAAGAAAAGCACTCTGGTGGATATCAATTCACCAGATGCCTGGAAGATGAGGGGAGTGGGGAGGCTTATTAAGCTGGCCAAGATTCCTGAACTGCATGTGAAGATCGGCTGTCTTGCCCTTGAATCAAGGGTCTGTGACAGGTGATAAAAGTAAATCTTGAACTAGGAGATGTTTTGTGTCAACCCTCTAGACAGTTTGTATTGCAGCAGGGAATTATTTAAGCCATTTAGACCACTTTTGATACCTATCCCCTTCAGACCTGTCTATAATTTGCTTGGGTACTCTGTGTACAAGGACAGCTATGTCAAAGAACACAAAAACAAAATGGTATTCTGAAGCAGGGTGCAAGAAACAAAAGGAAAAGAAAGTGGGGGGGGGAGCCATGGCATCAGCCAGAGTATACTGAATCCAGTGGAAGGTGCATTGTACTGCTTTTGGGGAAGAAAACAGGAGGAATAGGTAATTTTTCTGTGAAAGAATCATCTTTGATTGTTTGTGCCACAGAGGCGGATAAATGCCAAAAAGACAGATCCCTCTGTCTCCAAGATACTGTCCTATATAGTATAAAGTTAATAGCAAAGTAATAACAAGCCTCTGGTTGTGACATAAAACATAAACTTAGGCCAGCTAGATGTAGACTCCATGATCTATAACCTGTAAATGCCTGCATTCAGATACTCTGCAAGGGTGGGACAAACAAATAAATGCCAACTTGAATGTGCAACAGATTAGAACTCACTCTGTAAAAGCAGCTATTTTAATAGGAAGGAAAGAAATATTTCCATATTTAGGTGAAAGACACAGTATTGTCTCAATGGACACATAAAACATGTAAGTTCTCTATAGAACATGAATGAGGAGAGCATGAATTGCATCACAGAGAAACGGGGGCAAATCCCTTCAGTTCTATGGATACCGGCTGGGTTCATTAGTTTGTTTTTTGGTTTAGCATGTTGTGGAAAGTGAAACCACTGTGGCTTATAAAACACTACTGATCACTTAGCATGTGGTGTGAACCAAGTCAATTGTGGTTTACTTAGCAAATAATGGGATAGTGTCATGTGTGAATCCAATCACTGTGTGGCCACAGACAAGTCAGCTTCAAGTCACCTTGTAAAATGGGCATACTGAACTGCCTCACAAGTTTGCCAAGGGAATAAATGTAAGGTTCTACAAAACAATATGTGATTATATATATGACGAACAGTACCAGCAGACACAGATGAAAGCAGGGAGAGCTCAGTATTCAGATATAAGGCTAATCCTGTTATGAAGCTTGGCTGTTCAAAATTAAGAATAAAACAGAATACTGTAAAAGTGAGTGAATATGACTATCATTATGAATAATATATTCTTTAATCTGATATTATAAGAAGTATATATGTACATTAGAAGAGAATTAAGGTCATTGCTGCACTGAGGGAAGAATCATTTGAGACACTTGTCTAGTTTACTCTGTGTATCATCCACTGGGGCATTCATCCAATCGACAGACTTCTTTTAACTGAGTGTACATGCAGGGTAATAGCCACAAGCATGTTTATTACGTGTTAAGTATGTTAAGTATATATAAAATGCACAAGATTTTCTATGCAGTATACAAGTCATTTCACTTCTGTACAGAAAGTATACTGTGTGGAACTTCCTTTAAATGGGGAAGAGACTGCAGGCCTTAAAACATCTATAATCTCACTAACCATTCCTTCCCCAATATTACAACTACTGGAAAAGTTCCTAAACTGGGAAAGTGGATTTTAACAACAATGAAGTTTCTAGCTTGCAGACCATAAAGCAAAATTGTACAAAAGACAGCTGCATGATATTAGCTTCAGAAAGAGGGTAATTTTAATATATACTCCATTCATTATGTCTTCCAATCTCATGATTTCTATATCTCATGGTTTCAAAAGGCTTACCCATAATTTGAACAACCTTAATAATACTAGGGCTTTTTTGTCAACCCAGCTAACTGAAAAACTTTATCACATTTCACAGCCTGCCAAGAAACTGACCTTTATCTGCCAGTACATACATTTTTTAACATTTCATAGCTGAAGTCCAAATAAAAGCAGTTATCTCCATCAGCCAATGATAATCTAGAAAGACCTCTAAGAACTGCCACTTTTAATTTCACAATAGAGATGGCACAAATAACATCACAATTTGCACAATACGCAAATTTTATTCAAATTATGCTAAATATGCATTGGCAAGCAATGAAAATTAGACATGGTGCTCTAGTATATATATCCATATTTCTCTACACTATAGAGGAATATATAAAAATGGCTCCCTATTGTTAACATTGAAACATAGTATAAGTGAACACTGATTCAGACATACATGTTCATTATTGGATTACCGCAATAATATGAATGTGAAGCACATGATAACCACAGCACCACTGAAAGAACTTTCTGGTCATCTTAAACACAACATTAATCAAAGGGCTAAATTCGAATATTCATGCCTATAATCAAGTGATGTGAACAAGATCTGACTTGACAAACCAGGCGGCCACTGCACTTATCAGCAATCTAAACGGTGTGCTTAAGGAAGGAAATATACCCCATTCACACATCTACCATTATAATTCCTTCCAATAACAAGTCAGGACTCCATTATTGAGCAAATAAATGGGTGCCTGTATAAGGCATATACACACACACACGTCACACACAAAATCTTCCTGACAAAAACCTGTAAATCATGGAATGTTTTCACAACACCTATTTTAACTATTCAGAATGTAAGCATGAAGCATGAAGATGAAATAGGATCTTGCTTTTTAGATGACCTCCCAGCATTGACAGGGAAAATTTACAACCCTCCATAAGACAGAGAACCTTGATTGCACAACGTTGGCTTCCATGTTTATAGTTTGCAACTACATGAAGAGGGCTTAGGGTTCTAAAGAGTCCAGAAGTCAGGGAACTATAGCATCCTTCCCTTTATGCATTGTTCATATCCTCCCCTCCACCCACCCCCATTTTAATTCTCACTCTCAAGTTTTGCCCTTAATCCGGTCAATCCCAGTGTTTATATTTAGAAAAGAAAGCTTTTTTGCATAGACATGGCTGTGTTCAAACAAGCCACTCCTGCACATCAGTGGATTATGCGGGCAACATATATGATACTGGTGAGGAGGGTTGTCTTCCTCACCCCTATGTTTGTCTTCACTTTTCATACACTTGGTGCCAAATGATATAAATTGTCTGAAAATAACTTCTGAATATCAATGAAATTAAGCCTATGTTTTAGAGTAGCTGACATATGGAATACTTACTCCCTCAACAACTGGTACTCAGTGACATGCTAACTGTGGTAATGGAGGTAATATATATATATAGTCATCATGACTAATAGCTACTGTTAACCTTATTACTCCATTAATCTGTCAAATCTGTTTAAGAGAGTCTATACTCACCATATCTTCTGGTCAAATCACAGTCTCCCACCATTCAATTTCATTGGGTGATCCAAGATTCTAGTATTATGAGAGGCCTATCCATTCTTTTCAAACAACACATTATTTTATATACCTTAGCATGTTCCCCCTAATGTGCCATTCTTCTAAGCTAAAATGCCATAAAGATTGTATTCCTTCTTAATAGAGGACTTCTTCTAGCTTCTTGAGTGTATCCTTTCCAACTTTACAATATCTTTTTTGAGATGAATGATCACAGGATCATCATGTTCTGTGAATGTTCATAGAATTTCAATTGTGTGCAATAACCACAATTTTATAAATTACTTGAGAAATTGACTGGATTTTTAAAATTATTATTCTTTTTCAGAGATTCACCCCTGAAACTGACTTCTTCACAACCAAATCAACATTTTCATCAGAAACCAACATTTTTTTTGGTCAATTGCACCTACTGAAACCCCATCAGTACATAACTGAAGACAGGATATTTTGCCTCCATATGCATTATTTTACAGTTGCTTATACTGAAGGCCATTTTCTTGCTATTTCTCCAGTTTCAGAGATACTTCAAGAGCTCTTCAGCATTTCTTTTTTGGTTTTGCTTCCTGAAATAAATTGGTGTTGTAGACAAAGTACATCCATCACTGTTCTTCCTAATAATTTAAGAATAACTTTAAGTATAGTATCAGTCCTACAGTTTACACTCTGCCTTTGTGAGAACAATTCTTTTATTCCTACTCTATCATTTAACCAGTTATTAGTCATAAAAAGACTTCATCATTTTCTCTCATTATTTCAGATGTGGCTCAAATATCTCTGGTACAGATCTTTGTCAAGAGTTTTTCTTTAAAAAAAAAAAGTCCAAGTAAACAATGTCAACCAAATCAGCCTTAAACACCAGCTTGCTGACATTCCAAAAGATCTATAAAAGATTACTGAGGCAAAACTTCTCTCTGCAGAAGCCATGCTGATTCAGCAAGATCTGTCCTTCTACATACTTGGCACTTCTATCTTTAACAACAATTCCATCTTTCTACCAATTTATTCAGTAAGAAGTTAAAATAACTAGCTGTAACTTCCTGGATTCCTTAAAAAAAACTGGTATTGCATATGGACTACTTTCCAGTCCTCAAGTTTAGAAGCCACTCTCGGGATAACATTAACATAATCTGCATTTCAGTGCTTTTATGAACCAACCAAATATGAAGCTTTGAATATTCTGTACACATGCTTGGTACCCTATGTGGCTTGAAATAATAACTCAGTAGAAAATGTTCCATCTAAACATCCCAGATTCCTAATCTTGCTTTGGAATTTGTAGACAGTTTTTCACAAAACCTTTATGTAATACACAGTTTAGCCAGGCCATGAATCACAGAGGCACCTGCTATTCAGTGTTTTGTCTTAAGGAAAAAATACAGCAAGTTATATAGAAAGCATTCAATATAGACCCTAGGCATATCAATTTGTAAAGGCAAAAAAATGAGCAGTAAAGAGATACATTCTTTGGATTCTAATGTGCTGTATTATTTCCTTTATTCTCTAGCCTAGATGACAGTCCTTTACAGCAGAGAACATACTGAAGGATAAAAGAGAGTTTAACTGACCTGTATGCTGCCTCCGATGTTTGGTGAGGGCATGACGTGTCCCACCAGCAAAGCCACAAAGGTCACACAGGAATGACTTCTCGCCTGTTGCAACAATAAACAGATGAGGGACTGCAGAGGTCACAGATCATTAAAACATATCTATCAAGGCTTTCAGGGTTACTAATTCCTCCAATCAAATGTTTCCATGTAAATATGTCAAATGGGAATGAAATTACCACTGCAGTTTATTGACTGTGATAAAATCTGAAAAGCACCACTGAACATAATTACATACTTGTCAGACCCATAAAAATTAGCTTTATTATCAATGGAATGGTTTTGTACAACTTCATTTCTGTTAGATGTCTTCCAGATGGGGCTGCTTTATGCACTTGAACAGTTTTTATGCATATCCTGATTTTTTACAATTCCCATACATCTGGCCTTTCTGTGCTCAGGAAAGGCTGCCTAGAAAAGTTAATATACAGTTATACAGCATGTGTGTGTGTGATTGTATGTGTTGTATCTCCTTAAATAAAAAATATATTTGGCTTTACAAAAGAAAGATGTTGAACAAATTTTAACTGACTTAATCACATTCTTCTTCAGAAACCTCCCAGTAAATTATACAAATTAAATTATTTCCTGAAAAGGAAATAGGCAACAATAAAAACCTACATTATTCTGTACCAATGGCAGCTCAGTGCTGTTTATGTTTCTAAAACTTTCATAATGAAGAAAAAAACAAGTCTAGGGATTACTTCAGAAATTGAAATAGGACTTACATTGTTCATATTAAAGATATGTCCTTATTCTAAGCCTTGGAAACCATTAAAAGATAGATTTGGCAAGGTTGCTACTTGTTAAAAGTGTGTAAATGTGCATTTATAAAGTATTTTTATTCCAGATAAAATTTTGCCTTTTGCAGTTTATAAATGCAGTATATCATTCTGCAGTAGCATTTTTAGTCAGTAAAGCCCAGGCATGTGAAGCAGATTCATCCCACAAGGCCAACGAAGAATGGTATTATAGAATAATAATGCTAACCTTGGAGGGAGCCAGTGAAATTATAAGACAGCGTTAACACACAGACGAGTCATTTGGCTCATTTGGAGACAAATTGTACCCTCCCACCCATGCACCAATGGAAGGGAATTAAAGAAACTGGGAAAGTATTTCAAATAAATGGCAGAATGGCTTTTATACAGGGAAGCGGGTTTATGGTATGGGAGTTTAGAGGCTTGTTTCTGAATTCCTATTGGTCTTAACAACACAGGCATCTGCTTTCTTGTTCCTTATGAATGTACATTCTCTACAGCAGCTTAACTTTATATACGCATACATACATACATACATACATACATACATACATAGCAATTTCCATTAGTTGATGTATACCTTGAAGACTTAGTCTGAGAGGCTTTGTCAGCTAAGGATCAATGTCATGTCATCTTTCCACCACAACAATAGTCCTCCCATCCCATCCTTAGACTGAGCTGCCCATTCTGTCCAGGTCTAATGCTTCCAGAATCCTGCCCCCAAGCACTTTTTCCCTCTCCACTGATACCATATTTATACATACTTTGCAGTTTTTTTTATTTAAGCCCTACTACACTTCTCTATCTCTAAGACAGTCCTGATTCCTAGGCCACTAATGGGATTCAGCTCACTATGCCTCAATAAATGCTGTGCTTTCCCCCTCCACTTTGAAGGCTAAATATATCAAAGGGTACATTCCTCACAGCTAAGAGCTACCAATAGATTGTGAAATAGTTTGCTTGTGAATAATCAGTTGCTGGGCCACCACAATGGTGGAGGAATGCTGTCTTTATGCCTTGTTTATAAGATTCCGGAGGGTAACTGGCTGTCCAGTGCATGAAACATAAATGCTACACTAGTCAGGCTTTTGTTTGATCCAGGAGGGCTCTCAGATTTGCTATTTCTTGATTTACTTTTTTTCTTACTGTCATGAAGCTCTGCACCTTCTTTTTAGTCCCTGTTGCAAATCAGCAGCGGTAACAGGTTGCAATGGGACAGGGAGCTTGCTGCCCTTGGAAAAACTAACTATCCAAAGACACGTAGGAAAGCTTTGCAGATAGCAGCAACATCAAGAACAGAACTTAGGTGAGCAAAATACTTCTAAACATACATACATAAGAAAATAAAAACAAATGAACAAACCATCCTATAAAAGCAGTTCTTTACAATGATTCTCCACTCCACTGCATACAGATCAGAGCTTGTTGTTTAATATCACATCCATATATATGTTTTCCATGCATGAGGTGCAATTTGGCCCAGTTGGGCAGGGCAGATATTTCTGGTGCTGGTAGAATAAAGCTACTTTTTACCAAAACAACACAAAATAAATAAATAAAAATATTGAAAAAATGAAACTTTTATTTCCACTCTGAAAAGGTTATTCCAGGGAAAGATCAGCTAAAAGCAACATGATTTTAAATTTATTAACACTGGAGTGAAAGTCAGAAGACCCTCCAGAAAGAAAATCCCCTATAAATGCCTATTTTTCTGCTGACTCTTCTACCATTTTGCTTTTTGTTGGCACCTGAGTTCATCAGAATATCAACTGAAAGGAAAAAAGGGAATATAACAAAAATGTAGCTATAATTTAGTATTACTCAGTTAGAAACACAAATCTTTTGAACTATCTAGCTCAATAACTCCAATTAAGACACACAGTTGATTCTTAACTGCAATTCAGTGTTTACAAGTTTTTTTTTTTTAAAGGGTAGAGAGATCTGATTGAAGTAGCATTTTCTTCTTATAGCAAATAAGGACGCATGGAACTTTATCTTGGTTCTCAACCACCAACTATGAATGAACAAAACATGTTTACTATATAATCAGGAATCCAAACAAAACTGTACTTAGTATGCCACCCACCTATGTTCTTTATATACTACACATTCTATGGTTTTAATTCAAAGGACATCCCAGAAGAAAATTTTTGATTGACTGAGAGGTAGAAACAATACTACTGGGTTTCAAAGAATTTCAAGAAATGTGGTGGTATTTACTATTCTTTCTATTATTCATTCCAGGCATGTAAGTGAATTTGTGGCTTGGGTGGGTGGGGGGCAGTGGTTACTTTATTTCATCTTCCATCATTTCTTTTGTGCTTTAGACTTAGTTTTGCATGGATGTTACTGAAAGTTTGTTTGTTTGAACATAGGCATGTATATAAGCCTAACAGTTATTAGATGCAACCTTGCTTACATTTATGTGTCAGAGGATACATTGCACGTGATTTCAGTCTGAAACCATACATTAACAAACATTCATTCTTCCTCCAGGAATTACAACCTTTAGACTTTTAGATGGATCTAAGGAGCAATATATCACTTGGGGTACAGGGGGCTGATCAAACATGCCATGTTTATATGATATCAGGAATGTAATAGAAAATGGTTCTTTTCTTAACAACTTGAATTAGTTTCAAGTGTGCCACTTTGCATTCAAATGTAGAAAGACACGGAAACCAATCCTTTATTTTCCATTAGAAAACAGCCACTGTCCCCTATCTCTCATTATGGTGCAGACTACAAGACCTAACAACAAAAATCCATATTATTGATCTAACCAAGTCTCCACAATTATTCTTTAGAAGGAAACGCCGACGATAAATTACATCTGCACTGGCTTTTCATCTGCTGTTCGATATAAGTGATCTCTCAGGGCAGGCTGGAGACCTTAAATCGTCAACACCCTTGTCAAGGAAGCTAAGGAGTCCCAGGCTCCCTACAAACTGCCTTGAAAGAACTTTTAACCTATAATTTCTAGCAACAACTCATTTCATTTTCAGAAAATTGTAAAATCTTTTCAGGATTTTTTTTTAATTTAATGAAACACTGTTTCATCTTCTTACAAAATGCCTAGAGAATTTTAATTTTAAGATCATTTCTCTCCTATCTTATAGTTTCAACCACGTACTACTATAACCTCAGATGCCTTTCTGACTTTTCCTTCTTATCTCATTATATTGCACATTACAGCACAATTCTAATATTCTCCTTAAAAAATCAGGCTAAATTGGAAGTGCTTCTGTGCCTAGTAGTATTTTCAGTTAATACTAGGGGTTGATTATTAAAGACATTTAAGACCTTCATTGGGATCTTTGTTCTAGTAAGTTTACAGCAAAGGTACAGCTATTAACTTTTTTTCCCCTGCTGTAGTAAACTCTGTATCTTTTGTTATATAAATCTGATTTTTATTAAGGCATTAATTTAAACTTTAACCACATTGCTTTAAAATGAATGCAGCCTCAGCATTCTTGGAAGCAGCTGGTATCAAATAATGGATAATTTTTCAGTTAGAGCTGGTTCATGGAGAAAGATTTAGCTCATTTTCCTTGCTGCAACCTGTCCTTTGTATATTTATTCATTTGTTTAAATATAACATATATCTCCGCTTTACTCATTACAGTAAAAGCCAATATACAATGAAAATTAACATGCAGGACAAGTAATCATTTTCCAGCAGTGCCAGCTATTACTTAGTTCCAGAAGGTCCACCTGTTTAGACAATATTTTCTCCTTTTCATTTGATACATATTTGTATCTAAACAGGATTTCACTAATCAGCAGCATACATAACGATTGTCTAACTCAGTCTTTTGAATCAACTTAGTCGCATGATGAAATCATTGCATATCCAGATGTGGGCATTTGCTTCAGCTGTTTTAAATGAAATAGACCTTATGCACATCAGTTTTATTAGTTATTTTTATATTCTAATAATAGTATTATTAAATTAATATTAGCATTAGAAAACGTAGTACAGGTAGCTTCCTTTCCTAACAAAATAACATGAAAGCAAATCTAAATTATTTTAAATATGACTTGAAGAAAAAGCATAGGATCAGCGAATTGAAAAAATCTAAAACCCTCTCTAACATGGCATCCTTTAGATGTGTTGAACTTTAGTACCCTGAGTTCAGCAAGCAATAGTAATTCTGGTCAAGAATTCTAGGAGTTGTAGTCCTATACAAGGTTAGTCTTTAAATTCCCACCCGTTTAAGAGGTACAGATATGCCCTCAGGAATTTGATAGCCGGGACCTGCTCCTTTCTCTTCACACTTCCATGATGGGGGATGTTATAGATGTTACCGAGCAGAACCCAGTGTATACCCAGGAGTAATAATTCTGCCTTAATGGTTCCAGAATTAAAGGCATATCTTGAACCCCAGCTTTATTATTATTCCAATACAGCCATACATAGCCTCTTCCCCACCCATATCAAGAAAAGAAAAGGATAACCAAACCTGTATGAGTCCGATAGTGATCTTTCATGGCTGATGCTGTGAGGAAGGAATAATGGCAAGTCGGCCATGTGCACTTATAGGGCTTTTCTCCTGTGTGAAGTTTCATATGATTGTTCATGGCCCACTTCTCTGTGAAACTTCGATTGCACAAGGGGCAAGTAAATTTCCTGTGTACAAAAAGAAAACCAAGAAGGGGGGAAGGAATTAACTGCATGCGTGCAACACCCCCAAACTGACAAAAAAAGCATGTTTTTAACCCAAACTGTGCTAAATACACAGACTTTCATGAAGAGAATTGCAGACCTGGTCTGTCATGTCTGTATAACCAGGCATTGATTTTTCTGTCGAGACTTGGCACTTCAGCCATTTATTCTCTGCTTTGCGGTTGGGCCCAACGGGTTTGAAAAATTCTGTTACAGTCCACTCACCCCTGAGGCAAATGTGAGAATAGATTTCACCTGTACAGGCCTACACCACTTATCCGAGCATGGGCTGTCAGAGCAAAGGCTAAATGAAAAGCTATCCATACTAAACTACTCAGACAACCACACTGCTCTATGCCAGGCTGCTGTTACTGCAGCGGGGAGGTGAAATACTACTTGTAATAACACTGTTACCATAGTAAACAGAACAAAACACTCTCCCCTCCTCCCCCCCTTCTCGCGGCAAGTCTTAAAGGGGGTTGCAAAAGGTCTGCCAGCATTTCTTGAAAGGTTCAGGCACTTCTTGAAAACAACTGCTAAAGGCTGAACTGGAGGTGGTTTACTGTTTTAAACATTTCCACAGTTAAGGAATAAAATCATATCAAAACTAGACCAGCTCAAAGTTAAAAGGTATAAGAGGCTTAATGATCAAAGTTCACTCAAGCAAAGGAAGAAGGAAGGAGGTTATTTGGAGGAGGGGGAGATATATTTATTCCAACGTTTAAGTCAGTTGAGTTTTCCCGTGAATGGGGTGCAGTTCTACCACAGAGATTCAACAGAAAAAGCTACGTTCCTGGTGGGCATTGACATTGCTTCATGATGGTAAGAATATCTAGCTCAACTGAAAGGTTCAGGAGGCATTTGTGATGTGTGAACTTCTCTTTAATATAAACCAAGCCCAAGACATTTTCCTTGAAGAGTTTAAAAACTAAAACAAAAACATGTGAAATTGAACCTGGGGTCAAGTTAGTGGACAGTGCAGCAAAAGAAAAACTAACACTAGGTATTTCTTCTGCCTTTCTGGATCAACTGAAGCTTCCCAATACAAATACTTTTCAAGGGCAACCCTACAGAAAACTATATTTCAATAGTGAAGAAGTCAGGCAAAAGGGATGGCCTTGTCTTTTCAGACTGAAGAACAAGTATGAGAAGTTTATATACTGCATCACTACTTAACTGTTCAGGAACAGAGAGATATTCAATAACACATTCAGGAATGCAAGCTATTTGTTAATAATGGCCATAAAGCCTTAACCAATTAATGATCTGTTCCCAGACAAAAAGTGCTGGGCAAAGATCTGCTTTTTACAAATGGAAGTATTGACCTTGACTTTCCATGAAGGTAATAATCCACTGACCAAACCTCACATACAAAAGGAAGCAAACAAGAGTGGTATGTGGTTTGGCAGCCACAGCACAAATGGCTGTGGAAGTACAGACCAGTGGCCAGATAGGAAGGGCAGTCCTACAGCAGGTCATTTTGAGCCCAGCAGATTGCCAATATCTGAGGTCTCCTCCTTCATTCACTGAGAATTGTCTTGTGTCAGGATAAGATGGAAAATACTGCTTTCAGGCTAGAACACCGTAACTTGACTTCAGACTGTCTTCGTACTCTGGACACAAAATGGAAGCTTCCTTATAAAGACCTTCCTCAGCAACGAGTTACTGGGGTATCACTGCACCATGGGAAGCAGGCTCTGTGGATGAGTCCTCTATTGACTAAAGCCATGATGGGCGCCAGAGATCAAAATCTCTGGATTCATTAGGTGATGATCAATCCATACGGAAGATTGTGATTTGGGATGTAAGAAGAATAAATGGTAAAGAGTATGGATTAATGAGTGAAATACTAGGGAAAAAACAGTTATATTGTGAGTCTGTGAAAATAAGAGAAAAGGATTATACTCATGTAATATGTGAATGAAGGTGATTTGATCTTAGGAAATGGAATTGATGAAAACATATAGATATTTTGGTCAGTGACCAGATAAAACAAAACATATATAAACTAAGTACAGCAAAGAGAATACATATAGGAAAGTGAAAGTGTAGATTTAATTATGAATGAAACCACTAAAAGGTATGTCAGAAAGTAGGAAGTGGTGTCATCTAGGGTGGGCGTCTAAGTATGTGGGAAGTCATAGGTTGGTAATTATTGCATGCCATGCTCCAGTAAATGTGTTAATGGAAGAACCAGAGTTGAATTTGGGGGGAAATTCTCTTACATTCTGAATAAAAAATTCTGAATGAATGAACATTCTGTTATGTGGCTGGAATGGATGAGTGGAATGACATGAGAAAGAACAGAAAAAGTGATTGGCCCATTTGGAGACCCAAGAATGAATGAGAATGGTGAGTATCTGCATAGAAAAACATGTTCGTTTCACACAGATGCTTTAAGCATAATTCTGTCTAAATGTATCATTGGCAAAAAATGATTATAAATCTAAAAGCATGATTAATTTGTCTATAATGACTGCTGCCAAAAATGAGAGCAAAAGGTATTGTATAGTATGCACACAGAGAAAAAGAAAGCTACAAAGGACATAGTAAGAGAGTAAGGAATAGTTAAGATTAAAAGAAAACATGCAGAGCAATTTTGAGGGAAATAAAAAGTTGTTTGATAACTGGCTGAAGAAGACTAAATAAGGAGCCCCCAGCAGAGGAAATAGAATTTAAAATAATATTAATGTTATTTTAATTTGATATTATTTTGAATGAAACTGAAGTGAGGGGCTACTGAAAGGAATATTGTAGAGATCTGTATAGGAATGACAGCAATATGCCAATGAGTGGAAGTAAAACAAATGCTACGTTAGTGTCCAAGACAAAACTGAAGAAAAGGGAATTTAGAAAAGCAGTAAGTATGATGAAAAATGGTAAAGCTACAAGTATATTGGAGAAATGCTAAAATATGGATGCAATTTACTTATAGTGTGACTGTGACAAATCATATGATAATGTGAATTGGCTTGGATTATTTTCCACAAGTATGAAGATCACTTCTTGGATATGGCAAGAGTAGTACATGATAGAAAAAATAAATTGAATGCATAGTGAATGGTTCAACACTGATCAAGTATTAAAACAAAAACATATGATATTCCCTTGTTTAATGTAATTATGAATAAATGACTGATTGCAGTATTTGCAGAACTATGAAAGTATGTGTAGTTTTGTGTGTAGACAAAGCCGTTGGCTAAAACCTGAATGATTTGCATCCAGAGTTAGATTGATGGTATGATAAAATTAGCAGCATGGATCTGCAATTAAATGTAATCAAAGCCGAAATAGTGTGGCTCGACAGAAAAAATGGAGTGAACAACTGGTAGTTATACATAACTGGCAAAAAACTACAGCAACTACATGAATGTGTGTCCCTGGGAAGAATGTTAACTGAAAATTGGAAAATAGAGAAATTTTAAGATGGTAGAATGCAGTCTGTTGTAAGGAACAAACGTTTGCTAAAAAAATGTCAGTGTATAAGAGTATACTTAAGAAGTATATATAGTACAGTTTGGTCTAGTGGTTAAGGCGACAGGCTAGAAACCAGGAGTCTTTGAGTTCTAGTCCCGCCTTAGGCGTGGAAGCCAGCTGGGTGACCTTGGCCCAGTCACTCTCTCTTAGCCCAACTCACCTCACAGGGTTGTTGTTGTGGGGAAAATAGGAGGAGGAAGGAGTATTAGTTATGTTCATTGCCTTATTTATAAAAATAATAAAGGTGGGATAGAAAATAAATAAAATAAAAATAAAACAAGAAGAGATAAGGTCAGGAATAAATGGTTGATTTACATTAAAGTACTTATTTAATTTTGAAAACTAATTTATGATTCAAATCCCTATTGTCAAATGTGCGTGCAATTTGTAAGAGATCTGGAGGGAATATTACATAAAAATGACTTTCCTGAAACAATATGCATCCAACAGTAAGAAAAAACTTAAATCAAGGCCCTAGTTGTTCAGTCTAGATCACTACACAAATTATCATGATTCTGATGGTCACCTGCCTTTGAAGAAGACAACTCAGGCTTTGTGAACTTTAACAAAAATAATGATTTTTGGGTATTGTCATATAATTCCATTCTCTTCAGAGTCAGAAAACTCATCTATTTTTCATGTGTTGCTTAAGACAATCAGTTTGATACTGCTCTCCAAATAAACATTAACATTACTTGTTTCAAACAATAACAAGTATTTCACATAATGTGCACAATGCAGTCTGACTAAAGATTTTTTCTGTATAAATTTTCAGATATGGCTACATTAAGCAATTATTAATTTACCACTAAACGTATTTACAAACACATATAAGAGAAAGATAAAAATAAAAATGATATAGCCATGGGTGTCTGCATGTGCACATATATGTACATACATGAATCTGTAAACCCACATACTGCATCAAAGTTTCAAATTACATTATCACTTGATCATTGCTTGCTGGCACTAGCAAATGATATATATAGCTAAATACTTCCAAATGCACCATAAAAAATCACATCTGTCAGGTCTTCATGTATTTTACATTTCAAAAGCATGACAGGGATCTTATTTCTAAGCTAAATTCTCCTATCTACTTATTTCCTCATATATTTATTATCATTCTAACCTTCAACTACAAGAAATAAATAAGCAGGTTAAACAGATGCTATCTTTTAACAAACAGTTTTTCTTGACTGTATTACAACTTTATGAATGGCAATATAAATCCTTCATTTTTAGATCTTCCAAGATGCACATTTCACAGTATTATACCTACTGAACCCCAAAGCATGCTCTATTATTCACATATAATAAAAATGTTCAAGTAAGGTTGAGAGACTCTCTTTAAAATGACAGAACAGCAAACTCAGAGTAAATACTGACACTGACTCTGTAATTCACCAAATGATAGCTAGATATTGAAGCAAATTAGACAAACTTCATCTGATATAAACAAAATGTAACTGCAGGAGTTGAGAATGACTTTTTTTTAAAAAATGCTCAGTAATGATGTGAGATAGTTTAAGCCAGAAATCGTGATTTGCCCAAGGACCCCCAACTGCAAGCTGATTAGTGCTATGAATGACTAAGTTTTCCATGCCCATCTAGCCCAATACTGTCACTGCTAGGTTGTTAAAATAGGGAATTTAAGTCTAATATAGGAGAATAACAGATGATTGTATTTCAGGTAAAAACTAGCTCTGACCACAGTGCAGCATGTAGAAAATATATAACACATTTTATCAATAAGTAAAACATAAGTAAAACATTGAGTAAACTGGTTCCTTGAAACTTCTCTGGATGGAGAGGATAGGAGATTGCCTACATGTGCTCTGGATGGCTGCTATTCGTGGTCTTCCAGGGGTTTTTGCTCCAGGAGATGACAGGATCTTCCTTGCAACTGCAGTGGAGACTTTTGAAGGAAATGAAGTTTGCAAACTTCAATTTCTAATCACTTTGGAAATTGCCTATTAACCATCTTGAAGCTATTAGACACCTTTGGAATGACAAGTTTGAAAAGTCTTCATTGGGTGAGTTTATCCTCAACTCTGAACAAAAGAAAAATTAATTATAAGCTTAAGAACTTAAAGAATTTGAAATAAACAGCAAAGAGCTTAATAGGATTTTGATCTAAGAAAGTTATAAACGGATTAAGGATCCAGATAAATTTGGAATATTGGCATTTACTGTAAGGTTTCGGAATTAACTATAAAAAAATAAACAGCTTCTCATGGGAAACAGACTTATTTTGGATAACCTGGTTATTGCAAGTCAAAACAAAAGATAAGTGATGATTTTAGAAACTGGACACTAGAGGGGACTAAAGATTTTAAATAGAAGAAAAAAAAATACAAGCCTAATGCCAGTTAATACTGGGGCTTACAAAATGACACAAAATATTGTAACATCAGAAATATTGAAGGAGATCTTTGAAGAATGGAGCCAGAAGCTAGTAACTACAATATCAACAGTGTCAGTAATGATGTCTGCTTCTATGCCTATAGAAACAGACATCATTACTATAGACTATGTCTAAAAGATGTTAATGAAGGAATGACAGATGTGGAACAAGTTTTATCTGACAAGATAAAGTACCAAATATGGAACTACAAATGACAGGCAAAGAGAATGATTTGGAAAAGGATGCTTTACTGGATATAGAAAAGAAACTGGCTGACGTTTTAAAAATTAAAGGAGAAATACAAATGATAAACCAAGAGAATGACCTGGGAAATTTTTTATTAGATCTACAAAAGAGGCTTGTTAAAGCCTTGAAGAAATCTGTGCGATGGAATAAAGAAGAATTGGAGAGAAATCAAATCCTAAGACAATATTTGATTGAATTAAAGATTAAAACTGTTAGAAATAAAAGGAAGGAATATAAAGGTTAAAATAAGACTTTTTTTTCCAACGTTCTGACAACCCTTTATGGACTTTTTGTTGACACGAGGATTGAAAAGTTGATGTTTTATGGATTTGCTTATAGATAAGGGATGGGATATGGGATGAGGAAATATCTCTTTAACCTTATAGGGGCTGAAGAGTTATTAAATTTGTTTATATTTCTTGTGATGAAGGATGGAAATCACACCTTTATGTAATTCTTTTGTCTTCTTTCTTATTTTTTCCTGCACTTTTTATTCTTTCTTTCCATTTTCTTTCTCTAAGTTTAGTTAGTTTTTACTATTTTAATTAAAATTCTTAATAAAAATTATATTTTAAAAACAGAAAAAAAACTCAGTTTGTTAGCTTAAAAAATAACAGTGAAATCCATTTCTAAATCAGTTGACAGCAGTTAACACTTTCATGCACACAAGCTTAAAAAGGGTCTAGATAGTAGGACCGATCTAAGTAATCAGAGCACTTCCAAAACAAGAAATGACAAACCAAATAATGCCTCCACTAGCATTCATCTACCTATCCAACTGATCTCATAGGGTCAACTCTCTTTAGGCCAAGCCCCTGGAAGACTATCATCTCATGGACCATTGGAGGTGGGTTTTTTCCATTGCCTCCCCCATTCTCTGATACTTCCTCCCAGGGGAACTTTGGTCTGCTTCATCCTTCCTATGTTTCAAGAAACTTGTAAAAAGTTTACAAGTTGAGCTGGGTTTTGCTGGGAGGCTGTTGGTCTGGCGCCTGGGGGAAGAATGGTTTCGTTTTTATCTTGTTTTTATTGCTTATTGTGCACCACCTAGAATCATTGTATGAGATGGGCAGCCATATAACTTCAATCTATCAATCAATCAATACATTAGAGCCTCCAGCAACAGGTAGTATACAAGTATTGTAAATAAATTAAAAAAACAAATATTTCAAAAAATGTTTGGGATGAGGATCCAACTTTTGGAACTTCAAGGAATCACAGAAGGATTTAAAGGGGTAATTCTGGCCCTTAATCCCTTAAACCTTAAAAAACAATGTGAACAAAATATAGCTGAAAAGCTTTGTTCAACCAAAAAGGCCCATTTACACCTCAATCAATAGACTTCAAAACAATTGGTTTATTAATCTGGCCAAGCAGTTTAATCATAATTAAAAGTCTGCCAAGTACGGTTTTGACCCATTTGTTTAATTGGGCTCTCTTCATCTAGTTTTAGGACTTGTGAAGAGAATAAATCATGTTTTAGGTCATATTTATTCAGAAATATTGAAAATTCAAAAGGGTTCACAAACTTTTAAACAGCACTGTACATGGGGATATCCCTTCAGTTCATCTCAGCAGCAGCAACTCTGTGAGTTAGGATAGACAGAGAGTGTGATTGGCTCAAAGTCGCCTAGTGAGTTTCCATGACTAAAGACTTGAACGTGGGTCTCCCTAGTCCAACATCTTAAACGTTAGTACATTGGCATCACACTTTTTAAAAAATAATTAAGACTCAATATATTTAAGATTAATGCCAAGTTCATAATGGGTGAAATTTCCCAGCAGTTTAATTTATAGAAAGGTCTTCATAATCTCTCAGAGAATAATCTTGACTTCTTTTTCCACTATTAGGAAACAACCTTTAAATTGCGTTATTCACTTTTCTGGATTTGCAAGTAGATTAGACAAATGAAATAACTTAGCTTCGGAGTATGGGCATCATGATACCAGACTTCTCCTTAGAGAGAAACAAGTTCTTTCCAAGTTCTCAGTTTTTACCTGATCTTCTCTATTAAAAGGATTTATTTATTTAACAATCCAATGCCCATTAGCTCTATTATATTGCTACTAGTTGTGAGTGAAACTTCAAAGACATGGGCACTCATCTCACATTAAAAGACAAAGTTCTTTGACATGATGATAGTGATAGTCAATTTCATTTCCTCACAAGCAACCTAGAATTTACAAAGCAAAAGGAGTTTCTCTCTCTTCGAAATTTAATCTTACAGTCAGTCTTCCAAAATCTTATTTCAGCTCAAATACAGTCACCCATTTACATGTGGATGAAATAATAAAAAGTACAATACAAAATATGAAGACTTGAACCATAAACCAATCCTCAGTTTGATTTTAATCCTATATTATAAGGCACTTTGCTCTAAAAACCATTCTAAATTTTCTTCAGTTCTTATCTGAGTATCTCCAACAACTGAAAGGGACAATGTGCTGTTTCAATTTACCTATGCTATGGATGTGCTGTTTCAGACTTAGGCTTAGGTAAATTGACATTAGTACATGTACCTGGTTCTTCCTCTTCCAATGTGCACTGGTTGAAAACAGCAGGCTAATGTAATCAACTACCCACTCTTTCATAGTTGATTAATTTCTGGCTCTTTTGGCAAGTTATCTATCAATAAAATCCATTGATTCACACATAGATATACACACACAGCAAGAGAGAGAGTTAGAGTTAATTTTGAGTTTGAGTGACCAAAGTCTCACTCAAATTGTAAGTTCTCAAATTGTAAGAGAAATTACAGCAGTGAAAAGCAACTTCATATCCACCTAAAGGCATTCATAATATCCATGCAATTGTATTAATTATACCTGTTTTTTTAAAAAAACTCTCTAAGCATTCCTGTTTCAAATTTAACTAAAATGTGGTACTATATGGCAAATAGCTTACCTCATCCTTGATTCCACCTATTTTAAATCAGAAATAAGTGTGGTATTCATTACAGCCACATGTTACAGTCTTTTTAGTCCCCAGACAATGGCTGATGTATTTCATCGGCTGAATACAGCTGCCAGTATTGAGATCACACATTTGTTAGTAAGGAAATGTAGTCCAGAGTTGCCACTGGTGAGAATACAGTGTGTTGAAAAAGGACTCACCTTAAGCATCTCAGGAGTAAATACTCAGCCTGAGCTTCCTTAACCTGGCAGATGATAACTGAATTAGGAAGGTAAAAGCTAACATTGAGATTGACTCCTGGTAAGTTCATGGAGAGGTCCATATAGTTTTCTTGGCAACAGCACAGAAGTGATTTTCTGCCATCTTTTAAGATGTATTTTCAACTTCCTAATATATTTTATAGCCTAAGAATTTTCTGGTTATCTTCCATCCAAATAGTAACTAGATCCAACTTCCTTAGCTTGTTTAGGTCAGCTAGCACTGGCTAGCAAAGATCTTACATAATTAAACCCTTAGTAGGCTAGATTTCTCAGTCTTGATGGAATTACCTATCTGCCTCTAGGTTTCTTGGCTTCCTACAGCACTGGCCATACCATTTTTCTCTGTGGTCCATGGCCTAGCAAAGCCTTCAATTCTTCCTTCCACTTTAATGTAAGAAGAAGTGGGAATATATCTAAGAGCAGTCACAGCCCAGCTGTGCCTACGATCAGACAAACAGCTTTGGCCATTCAGCCATGGCATATCTGTCTCCTGTAGAGGTACTGATCAGCTCATGTCATTTTTAAGGCATGGATGCCCTACTCTTTGGGTGCTGAGGTTAAGGTCAGGTGCCAATCCAGTCCAGCCTTTGGACATGACATAATGGGTAGAACCAGTGGGGAGTTTTGTTTATTTTCATTTTGGGGTGAAAGGTTTCGTTTTGCTTTTTAAGCTGTATATTAGGCCCTGTGCTAGTTCTGATGTACTTTCTCTTCTAAAAATGCTGGGAATCATGCTACTGAAAGCAGTTAATGCAGTCAGGGGGATTTTTCAGACTGCCAGGAAAAAAAAAAAAAGGAATGCATGTAGCTCTGGGGCCACAACTTGCCTATCCTTGTCCCAGAAGGTCAAAACTAAAGCAAGAACCAAGGAAGAGGCTCTAAGTATCTCAATATTTTTCTGTAGCTGGATTGTAACCCAGGAATGAAATACATGATAATTGACTGACAGGTTGACTAATAAAGAATGACTCTTCCAACTGCATCTTTTCAGCTCAGTTGTAAATTACAAGAGTCAATCATATTTCAAAAATAAAGCAGGCTATTTAGATTCCACTGAGAAAAAAATTATAAATATTGAACAGTGCTATTTTATATTTTACTAACAGCCCATGAGTAATCATCAGCACTGAAGGAACAAAAATATACATCTCTGAAAATGCTTCTTTCGACAGGTAACCCCCTTTCTGTTTACTGTTTTTGAACAAGTGAATCTGCACACTTTAATCTGCTAAGCTTATGTTTGGAATGTAATAAAATGATTATTTAGTCTTGCAGCCGTATTTTACTTTTTAAGAGAAACACTAGAGAAATGTGTGTGTGCATATAAATGAAACGTTTTCAGATTAGGATTTCTTTCTACTTAAATTCCTCTAATCAATGATCACACAGTGCATGTGATAACATAATGCTGCATGCATAAGTGATCCGATTTGGCTATACAGTATGCTTTACTGCTGCTGACAAAGCAAGCCTATTTTGAGTGAGGTAAATTCTTTCCTGCGCAGGTGACTGGTCTCATGCTGCAGGGTCAACTTATACCTTACAATATAACTGTGATATATCTGCTTCCCTCAAAATACACATGGAGAAAGAAAACCCCACTGAAAATGAGAAGTGCTTTCTGTCACTGTCAAAATTATTTACAAAAAGTACCCTATTTTCAGCTCATCACAAGTAGGAAGATTAACATGGTCTTGAACTAAAACAGGTTGCAATATCGTAAAGTTAACATAGTTCCCCTAAAAAAAAGCTACTTTTTAGTCTGTCAAAATATCACTACAATGGCATTAATAACTTTATCAAAATGGAAATTGACATCAATCTCTTTTAATCTCCAGTAAGGCAAAAATGATTATTGGTGTTTTCTAAATTTTCTTTTTTAAACCATATTATCATATTATAAAGTGGGAGGCTGTCTTTCAAGACAGCTTTCATCAGGAACAATCACAATGGAATGGAATCTTCTTTTCTAAATGTGATCTTTCCTCTTTGCTTGCAGCGGAGACTAAATATAACCCTAAAATGCTAGATGAGCTTGTTGTTCGTAGACTTATCTGAAGGTATGGCTGCTCTTTTAGCTAGAAGCAAACCTCCAGTAGTTTCTATTTATCTCCTTGCCAATCAAGACGTGAATGATTGACAGTAACATAGCCTTATCTGGAGCTTCTGTCTGTGATGAATTCTGCTAAGTGATGTCATTGCTCTAGCAGAAGAAAATAAGCTGATTATTATAGTGACTAGAAGCAAACTAAACATTTGGATTTTTGCATGGACAGATTTACACATTGTCTGTCAGATAAAGCACAGTTTGCCTGCTGCTTACACAACAAGAATGTGCCTGACAGCTTCTTTCCAGCTTTAGTATCTGATTACATAAATAGGCCATTCCCTACCATTCCTAAAGACTGACAGTTTGTCTTGGTTTAAAGAGCAATTTCTGACTATCAGCTTTTCTGTCTTGCACACTGTTCTGATTAGCATCAGGGCACTTCCTGGAGGTCCAATCTGTTGGGGTTTCTTTCTTTTTTCACTCTCTTATATTGTGTGTGTGGGTGTGTGGGTGTAGTTGTGACTGAAAAAGACATATTACCTATATAAAATGATAAAAATAATATGTAATATTTCCTCAGACTTTACACATTACAATGTGTAATTTTTGTGAAATGAAGAACAGGTCAACAAGGTACGAAAATCAGTGAACATAGCACAAAGTATTAGGAACTAATTTTTACAATTATCAACTGTTTCATACATTTTTGTATGTACCTGATAATTATAGTGCACTTTTTATTCACAGCTTCTTTATGACTTACACTTGAAAGAAAGATGAAATGGAACACTAAACTGAATTCCTTCATTACTGTGAAAGATCATGGCAGTAAAGAAATATTCAAATAGTATCTTCCAAAGTTTTTAAAGCAGGCCCAGAGTTTTTTTCTGCCTTAAATCTATAAGCACACTTTAGCTTAACATCAGAACATTACACATGGCAACCCAGACTAGCCTCCTCTTTCTGATAGTAAGCAACAAACTGAACAGGAAAGCAGAATTATTCTATACAGTAGTTGCTGTCTCTTGGCAGCTGATATCTAGAGAGTCACTGTCCTGGGAATCACAATTAATCTATCTGTGGTTCTGACATACTCTGGGCTGCACTCAGTGGTGCTGTTCGGTGAACAGAAGATGACTTTTCTTTTGTGGATAGTCTTTTACCTAGAAGATGATTCTGCTAACAGAAAATGGTTAGATGCCAAGGGAATTTAAGGATCATTAAAAGAGAATAAAGAGATTGAAGAGAAGCTGAATGAACTCTTTGTAAATGTTTTCTCTGCAGAGTATGTAGGGCAAGATACCTGTACCTGTTATTTCCAAGAAGATACTCTGAGGAATAGAAATAAATAATGGGGACAAGGGCTGAAATTCTAAGACTTCTTGACAAACTGAGAACAAATCATTGGGTCAAAATGGAATCCATCTGAGAATTTTTAAAGAACTCACATCTGAAAATGCTGAACTTCTATTTTAAAATGTGGCATATTCTAGCGTGTAGCTCAGTAAAAATATTGGTCTAATGTGTAGACTATGAAAAAAGCCAGGTCTGTATTGGGGATCTTTATAAAGCGAGTTGAAAATAAACTTGCCAATTTCATAATGACTTTATACAAATCTGTGCTGGAATAAAATTTGGAATATCCTATACAGTTCTGGTTAATGAACTACAGAAATGAGGTTATAGATCTGAAGATCATCCCCAAAAGGGAAACTAAAATGATAAAGGAGCTAAAACAAGTAGCCTAGGAGGAAACATTACAACATTTCAGGATTTTTATCCTGAAAAAGGAAACAAAGGGGAAACAAGACAGAAGTGCATAAAATTATACATGATCTGGAGAATGCAGATAGGGAGCAGCTTTTATTTCCTTCGCTCATAATGTTAGAAATTCCACTTAGCCAATGAAGCTGAATTGTGAGAGACAGAGAAGTAAATATTCCCATAGTACAATTTAACAATTGTGGAGGAACACAAGCATATATTGTTATTATCCATATGACCTGTTTTATGAGTTTCTGGGCACAAATTTTTTGAGAGCAAAATTCTGATTTTGGCCAAATCCAGCAGCAATATTACGTTTTGCTCCAACCTTCCAGTACAGACTGGGGGAGAGCTGCTGGATAAATCAGCAAAAACATTTCCCTTGCAATGAACTATCGGATTTATAGTTTTTATGAACTTGACAAAATTTAAAGCTATTTCAGCTAAAACTTGCTCCTTCTAGAGAAATTCAGTGCTGATACATAGCGAGATGGAATCAATGCTGTATTCGACCTTCCTCTTCTGACAAACGTATACCTACCCAGATTGCTGTTGTTTTAAGAGACATTTCAGGCTTTCTCACAGTATAAAGTTCTGCAATAAGATGATTAGGAAGGTGGTGGCATATATGTCCTGTGTGTTAGTTAAGAAGGCTACCTATACTGCCAGAGTTCATGCTCACACTGAAAGTCCTAGGAATGGAGGAGTTCATGCAAAGCTCCTCTCTATGCAGACATTCACATGCAGAAATGGCTACATGATGTGATGTGGAAGATGGAAGCAGGCAGGAATCCTATATGTGTATATTTGGGTATGTTTTTCGCTTATACTCCTGCAAAGGGCTAATGTTACAACAGCAGCTAACTCTTGGCTACTGCTAAAGAACCTGGCATAGTAATATCTCTAAGTATACAGAACTATCATAATGCTTAGATAAATGGAACAGACACTCAACATGTTTAGTGGATACAATAGAACATGTTGTTCAAAAATCTCTCTAGCAAATCAAGATCAACAATCTTATATCCTACAAAAAGGAATGCACCCGAAACCAGTAGGATACAAAAAACTATACAACAGCTTCAATAAATGTCATGGAGAATGTATAAGAGTTTGCAATGAAGTCAGCTTAGATTTTCTGATTTTGTTCAGGAGAAGAATTATCAATATATAGGGCAGTGCCTTGGAGCAGCTAAACTGTAAGATGCATTTTATTTGGGATTGGATGCAATAGATGGATATACTTAGAACTTGTGTAAAGCAATAGCAAGCCATATTAATTAGGGAAAACTGTGCAAGTAGCTAAGTTCATTTTCATCCTGAATTGATGAAAACAATCCATACTGCTGTATGGTTAAGGAGATAATTTATCTGGGTCTTAGAATTTTTTTCAATGTATAAAAGAAACAACAGCCACTGCAAATATAAAGAAAATATATACTTGATTTTTCAAGTCCTATGAGCAACCCTTTTTCTGACTCTTTATATTACTGAGCCATGAAGATGATTGGCTAATATTTTTGTGCTACAGTATGTTTCAGAAAATTTATATATCTCATTATATGTCACCATTGTATGCCATCACATTAGTTTCAGCTCTGTGCTAAGAGAATACATACATATACAACAGATTTACATGTTTAATACTTAATAAGAATCAGACCAAACCTAATTTGGAGAAAAAGGAGCAGGAGAGATTTGATGTGCAAACTAGAGTTACAGGTTGTCTCCATATGTATATGACAATCTATCCCATACCTGCAATCATATGGGTACTGAAATATATATTTACATTATGAAACCACATTTTTACATGTACGAAATTTCAAAATCACAGGACACAGTGATTCCCTCCCTCTCTCCCTTCCCCCCCACCTTTTTTTTGGCCATACTGTATCTTAACCCCAATGTTCCTTTTTCCTTCTTCACAATTTTTGTTTATCTAGCCTCCAGCCTAAATACGAGTCCTATAAAGCTTGTGGGCCATTTTGTAACTTTTCATTTGTTTTAATATGATTGTATTTTCCTTTTTTTTTTTTTCCTAAGACAAATATTCTTACAAACATTAAAACATACTATTCCAACAAATATCCCAACAAAATATAACTACAAACAGAACTTACTTAAGCTTCCCCGCTTTTGACCTCATCATTACAAATAAGGGATTTAATGGTTAACAATGATGTAACTTGACTTAACTTTTGAAAACACCAACTTGAGATCCATGACAGATTTCTAACTGCTACTGACAATAATTCGTATTCTGAGATGGTTTTCTTCCAATCTTATGTTCAGCTACTTCCTTGCTTAGCTTAGTCATGTTGCAGGAAGGCTTTGTTTGTTTTGAAAAACTGGAGGAATAATTGGCAACCTTTGTTCTTTTAACATCCCAATTTGAATTACAGCTTCACACAGTAATAAAATTTGTGTGAGAGAGACAGTGTGTATGTGTTTGTGTGCACCTGTCAAAACTCAGAAGGAGCCTGGTAGCACTTTTTTCAGACTAACAAATTTTATGTTGGGTGTTTGTGTGAGTGAGAGAGAGTAGATTCATAAACATTCTTGCCTGTGATCCTAACTGTACCATTGGCTTCCACTGACTTGGGGATCAATGACCTTAATCATTAGATTTCTCTTTTGCACTCCGTCTCCCCTGCCCAACTCAAGCAATTTTGGGACTGATCATTCTTTAGAGCATGTATCACACCAAGAAGCAATTGAGAAGAATGCAAATCCTACATTAATTGCAAGCATGGGAGTTCCATGCTGTTGCTGTCATTGGGAATACTCTTATTCTTTTTAATAGATTTGGGTCATGCCATTTAGTTTTATATAATAGATCTCTTAAAAATAAGCATGCATGCATGGATTTTTTTTAATGAGTCCATTATTTTTCAACTACTGTGACAGCAGGCTGCATCTGACCTCTTTTCTCTTCTAGCATGCAGTCACACAAACCGAATCAAACTGTCACACAAGAACTTCCACAATCTTAGCATATGTAATTTTATTAATTTCTAAATTGCCATTTTATTCAGTTGAAGTAACCCTGCTCTCCTCGAAACCAGGTTTCCTAGAATCCAATCAAATAAACTGCATATTGGGAGTACTAGAGTTATAATACAGAAAATTCCAGCTTCTAAGTGGCATGCACACCTCCATCCCCTCCCCACCATAGCTAAATAAGAAAAGATGTTAACTATGATATATAGGGAACAAAATATTCTGAAGCTTCAAAATGGGTAAGCATTTAAAGGCCTTGGCTAGTTACAGCGGTAAACAATCACAAGTCATAACCACAATATTGCTCCTAGTTATTTCAGCTATAACTTGCAGGGCTTCAGCCCCAGACAAACCGGATGAAATATGTTGCTTCAGGTCTGCTCTGATAGATCCCTCTGAAATATCCACATTATTGCTTTTATTTTATTATGTACCACACTTCATAACTGTACACTGCAGAATACAATAAAATCTGCACGACACTGCTTTAAGTACTTATTAAATAGGTCAAAAAGTTACCATAACAAATAACTTGCTCCATTCAGCGTCCATTAATAACATATCTTGTTGTGACTCTAATACAAAAGTGGGGGCAGGAGAAACAGTGCAGAAACACCTTCAGTTCTGTCTCTTTGCTTCAGTGTAGACAGCAAGTGCTATACACACAAAATCTTGTTTAAAAGATGCCCCTGGACTCTTGGAGACAGAACCACGCAGCAGAGTGACAATACTGTTATACAGTTAACCCATAAATTGTGTAAGATAGACAGGGAATGACAGGAACAGAGACCTATATGCTGGGCAAGATGCCAGTGGAAATAAAATCTGAAGACAGATGCACAGCAAATGAAATAGACGAAGTCAAACATTTATTTTCAAGGACAGTTAAACTTGGTAAGTCATTTTGTATGCAACAGCTAGATTACAAAATGAAAGAACTGGCCATTCCACAGGAGGGAGAATATTTATTATTCAAATTTCTATCACTGCCCATCTCCCCCCCAAAAGGGGACTCTTTAGATCACCCTTCCCCAATTTACAATGTTTGGACTACAAATTTCACAATCTCCAATCAGCATAGCTGCTAGCAGTGTATCAATCATCGAGGACACCAGGTTGGAAAAGGCTGTGTTAGATTTTAGCACTGGAAGTCCTATGGCTTCTGGGTTAGGTTGATTAGCTTGTTGCCTTGTTTCTGCTCCTATAATTAAATTATGTTTTAAGCAGTGCTATCTTTTTTTTTAATATGGATTTATATTGTTTTCAATATGTCAAGATAAATCATCATAAAAGCAACTGATTTAAAAATGAAACAATTATACAAATGTCTAGATTTTTGGCTAACCTCATAAAATATACACATATAGAATGCACAGTAAGTGCACTCAGCTTAGGATTATTATTATTATTATTATTATTATTATTATTATTATTCCAAATCTATCCACTGCAGGAAGATCATGGATCGAAATTTACAAGCTGCTCCAGTGCTTGTTGGTATACAAATGTTTTTCAACTTCCCAGTCTTGAGCTAAGAAAGAGTGCCTAACCCAAAGTCATCCAGCCAGCTTCCGTGCCTAGGAGGAGGACTAGGACCTGAGTCTTCCCACTCTTACCTTAAGCACTATACCATAATGGCTCTCTCTCTCTCTCTCTCCACACAACCAACCCACATACACAGACATATAAACACAAAGAGATATAACAGAATGAGAGATTGTAGCACAAAGTAAAAATAGTACAAAACAGTTATTTTATTAACAATCAGGGTAGATGTCACAAAAGTGGAATGCAATTTGTGCAACAAAACATCTTTCAGGGTTCCTCTCTTCTGTTTCCTCAATATCTCTGGATTGTGAGAGTGTAGAGGACTATGCGGAAGGGAGAATGTCCCTTCCCCATTCTATAAGTAGAAATTAATTCCACTCATATAAACTCACCACTAGACTTTCTCCATATGTTTTATTTTTGTTGGTCATGTTGAGGAACAGTGTATAAAGGCACAGTATAAATAAAGAATTACTAAGCAATGAATAGGCAAACTGGAAAACTGTACAAAAAGCTAAATAATTGTGAAATACTGTATATTGTACTTTCTAAATGCAGAGTAATCCTACAATGCATTTTGGAAAACTAGGAAACTTGATCAGTTGCTTTGTTGTTGTTTATTCGTTTAGTCGCTTCCGACTCTTCGTGACTTCATGGACCAGCCCACGCCAGAGCTTCCTGTCGGTCGTCAACACCCCCAGCTCCCCCAGGGATGAGTCCGTCACCTCTAGAATATCATCCATCCACCTTGCTCTTGGTCGGCCCCTCTTCCTTTTGCCTTCCACTCTCCCTAGCATCAGCATCTTCTCCAGGGTGTCCTGTCTTCTCATTATGTGGCCAAAGTATTTCAGTTTTGCCTTTAATATCATTCCCTCAAGTGAGCAGTCTGGCTTTATTTCCTGGAGGATGGACTGGTTCGATCTTCTTGCAGTCCAAGGCACTCTCAGAATTCTCCTCCAACACCACAGTTCAAAAGCATCGATCTTCCTTCGCTCAGCCTTCCTTATGGTCCAGCTCTCGCAGCCATATGTTACTACGGGGAACACCATTGCTTTAACTATGCGGACCTTTGTTGTCAGTGTGATGTCTCTGCTCTTAACTATTTTATCGAGATTTGTCATTGCTCTTCTCCCAAGGATTAAGCGTCTTCTGATTTCCTGACTGCAGTCAGCATCTGCAGTAATCTTCGCACCTAGGAATACAAAGTCTTTCACTGCTTCTACATTTTCTCCCTCTATTTGCCAGTTATCAATCAAGCTGGTTGCCATAATCTTGGTTTTTTTGAGGTTTAGCTGCAAACCAGCTTTTGCACTTTCTTCTTTCACCTTCATCATAAGGCTCCTCAGTTCCTCTTCGCTTTCAGCCATCAAAGTGGTATCATCTGCATATCTGAGATTGTTAATGTTTCTTCCAGAGATTTTAACTCCAGCCTTGGATTCCTCAAGGCCAGCTTGTCGCATGATGTGTTCTGCATACAAGTTGAATAGGTAGGGTGAGAGGATACAGCCCTGCCGTACTCCTTTCCCAATCTTAAACCAGTCCGTTGTTCCGTGGTCTGTTCTTACTGTTGCTACTTGGTCGTTATACAGATTCTTCAGGAGGCAGACAAGATGACTTGGTATCCCCATACCACTAAGAACTTGCCACAATTTGTTATGGTCCACACAGTCAAAGGCTTTAGAATAGTCAATAAAACAGAAATAGATGTTTTTCTGAAACTCCCTGGCTTTTTCCATTATCCAGCGGATATTGGCAATTTGGTCTCTAGTTCCTCTGCCTTTTCTAAACCCAGCTTGTACATCTGGCAATTCTCGCTCCATGAACTGCTGAAGTCTACCTTGCAGGATCTTGAGCATTACCTTACTGGCATGTGAAATGAGTGCCACTGTTCGATAGTTTGAACATTCTTTAGTGTTCCCCTTTTTTGGTATGGGGATATAAGTTGATTTTTTCCAGTCTGATGGCCATTCTTGTGTTTTCCAAATTTGCTGGCATATAGCATGCATTACCTTGACAGCATCATCTTGCAAGATTTTGAACAGTTCAGCTGGGATGCCGTCGTCTCCTGTTGCCTTGTTATTAGCAATGCTTCTTAAGGCCCACTCAACCTCACTCTTCAGGATGTCTGGCTCTAGCTCACTGACCACATCGTCAAAGCTATCCCCGATATTGTTATCCTTCCTATACAGGTCTTCTGTATATTCTTGCCACCTTTTCTTGATCTCTTCTTCTTCTGTTAGGTCCTTGCCATCTTTGTTTTTGATCATACCCATTTTGGCCTGGAATTTACCTCCAATGTTTCTAATTTTCTGGAAGAGGTCTCTTGTCCTTCCTATTCTATTGTCTTCTTCCACTTCCACACATTGCTTGTTTAAAAATAATTCCTTATCTCTTCTGGCTAACCTCTGGAATTTTGCATTTAATTGGGCATATCTCCCCCTATCACAGTTGCCTTTTGCTTTCCTTCTTTCTTGGGCTACTTCTAGTGTCTCAGCAGACAGCCATTTTGCCTTCTTGGTTTTCTCTTTCTTTGGGATGTATTTTGTCGCCGCCTCCTGAACAATGCTGCCAACTTCTGTCCAGAGTTCTTCCGGGACCCTATCTACTAAGTCCAGTCCCTTAAATCGATTCTTCACCTCCACGGCATATTCCTTAGGAATATTAGTGAGCTCATATCTAGCTGATCTGTGGGTCTTCCCTAATCTCTTTAGTCTGATCCTAAATTGTGCAAGAAGTAGTTCGTGATCTGAACTACAGTCAGCTCCAGGCCTTGTTTTTACCGACTGTACAGATGTCCGCCACCTTTGGCTGCAAAGGATGTAGTCAATCTGATTTCGGTGTTGTCCATCTGGTGAAGTCCATGTATAAAGCCGTCTCTTAGGTTGTTGGAAGAGAGTGTTTGTTATGCAGAGTGAATTGTCTTGGCAAAATTCTATCAGCCTATGTCCTGCTTCGTTTTGTTCTCCCAGGCCATACTTACCTGTAATTCGAGGTGTCATTTGACTGCCCACCTTAGCATTCCAGTCTCCTGTGATGAAAATAACATCTCTTTTAGGCGTGTTGTCCAGTAGGTGCTGCAGATCCTCATAGAACTGCTCTACTTCAGCTTCTTCAGCATTTGTGGTTGGGGCGTATATTTGGATCACTGTGATGTTAGATGGCTTGCCCTGAATTCGAATTGAGATCATTCTGTCGTTTTTTGGGTTGTATCCAAGCACTGCTTTAGCCACTTTACTATTAATTATGAAGGCTACTCCATTTCTTCTGTGGTCCTCTTGTCCACAGTAGTAGATCTGGTGGTCATTTGATGTGAAGTGGCCCATTCCAGTCCATTTCAGTTCACTGACGCCCAGAATGTCTATCTTTAATCTTGACATCTCACCAATAACCACATCCAATTTGCCCTGGCTCATAGATCTTACATTCCAGGTTCCAATGGTGTGTTGATCCTTAGAACATCGGATTCGCCGTTCACCACCAGCACCGTTGGCCGCTAGCCGTCCTTTCGGCTTTGAGCTAGCTGCGTCATCACGTCTGGGGCTAGTTGAGCTCATCCTCTGTTCCTCCCCAGTAGCATTTTGACCATCTTCCGACCTGGGGGTCTCACCTTCCGATGGTATACCGACATATCTCTGGTTGTACTGATCCATTTAGTTTTCACGGCAAGAATACTGGGGTGGGTTGCCATTACCTTCCCCAGGGATCGCATTTAGTCTGACCTCTCTGTCATGACCTTCCCGTCTTGGGTGGCCCTTCACGGTTTAGCTCATGGCATCATTGAGGTGCTCAAGCTCCAGCACCGCGACAAGGTAACGATCCTTTGCTGAAGGATCAGTTGCTTGGAACACCATATTTAGGAGATGGGCTCATGTTACTTTCCAATGTATCATGGATTTGTTCCTGAATAAAATCATTACAGTAGTTAGAAAATAGAACAAGCACCTGATATGGAATCTTTTAAAAATGTAATGCCATCCACTATAGACTGGAATCAGCACAGATTTAAAGTACAAGGAATATACATACTGGTTTAAGGTGACTCCAGCACCAATCAGTTGTGTGTAGAAAACAGAAACAACGATCCAAAGACATCCAGCTGTAATGTTGATTTTGGCACTGGCAGAGAAGCACTGCAGAAGCTGTAGGGGCAAATTTACACAGCTTTGGAGAGATTTAGGGGAAGGAGTGTTCATGGTCAGGCATGATATTACAGTTATGGACAGCAGAGATGAATGGATGGCTTGAACAAGGACAGTGGTGAGGAGAGCTTGGATTGAATAGGCTACTCTGGCTCAGCAGAAGCACTTCAGTCTTACACAAAGAATAAATAAAATGGCAGAAAGGGAGGGAGGGAGGAACAATTATACCAAGCTAGCACATCAATATAAATTAAATGTAGTACTTAGGCTGCAGTCATAGGCAATGATATTCTCCCTGATAAATCGCTATTTAACTGAAAGAAAATTGAGCTTTTGATGACCTCTTATTCTGCAATCATATTTATTTTATAAAATCAAAGCTCACTTTTGAATCTTTTCAAAGGATCTTTTAGAAAGTCCAGTTGCAGCCTAGATAAACAAACTGCCCATAAGAATACTCATCTAGAAATTCTGTGCCCAGTGTAAGGACTTTAAGCAAATGTGACATTTGGGATATTCCTAATCACCCTGCCCCCAGATTCCATTGGTTCTCACAAAAAGCACTGAAATGCCTTCTGACTGGTAGGGGAAACACCCAGAGCTGTAGGTTTGGCCACTGATGGAGTTTGCTAATAAGATTTGGCTTTGAAAGTGATTTAAGTAACAGCTGCTAAAGTGGACCTCCATCATAAAAACACAACACTGAAAGTAAACATCCAAAATCAAGACAATGAAACAAATTACTTATAAATCACATTAACAAGAGGAGTTTTTTATCTGTAGCATGTAGGATATTAACATGTGATGTGCCTATGAATACTCACTGCTACTAGTATGCATTAAGTGTTGTAATTGGTTTAAATCAGCGTGGGCCATCTGTCTTTAATACTCTTATTACAAGGCAGGAAGCAGAGAACTATTAGAGCTACAGTATAAGCTGTAAGATCTTTACTCGTTCTTAAATCATTTAAAAATAATGAGAGCTTTAGCCTTTATCTAATTAACGAGTGCCTTCTTTGAATTAGAAAAACTGTATCATTTAGCCCACGGTTGTTTAGTAAATTGGCTTGGTGGCACGTAAGCTAATGCAGGGTAGCAGTGCAGTGTCTTGTTCCTGGATTATTACTTGAATTATAATTCAATGATCACCTTAGATCATGGGCTATTCATAAATCAGGAGGCTGACATCAGATGAAAAATTGTATTAATATATGAAACTTATTATATAGTACAAACTGCTCTCTTGATAAATTACATTGTTCAGGCTTGACAATGATTGCATTTAAAACATTATTCCAGTTTGCTGTTTTACAGACTGAAACCTCTTCATGAAAAATTTACAATGCTCCTCTGTGTTTTGGAGTCAGAGGGCAATAGTAGCAAATGGCAGACATAACACCATCCTTTAGATTTGCTGGCAGCAGCTGAGGACAGAAAACACTTTTAAGTGCAGGCATGAGGGGAGGAGGGAAACCCTCAAATGTGCCCTTAGAATCTACATATCTAGTTTTATGAAGATACTAATTGTCCTCTGATGCAGAAGCACAGTAAATAATGAAATTTTAATTTCAGCTTTCTGGATTGCTTTCCTCCATATAGGTGAATGTTGCTCAGGAATTTATAGCTAGAGAAGCAAAAAAATAAAGGGGCAAACCCATGAAGTTTAATTTGAATTGAGACTGAGCTCCTCAGATGATGCGTTATGACAAATGCTTTTTGCCAAGGCTGACTGGGTTACTCATGCTGCAGTTCCATATTATTTACATTAATTACATGAAGGCTGCTTTGTTAATGGTACATTCTGGTGTGGGTCACAGCATGATATGCTAATGATCTCAGAAAAATCTGCCTCTTCAATATTTATGATAATTTGTAAAGGGAAATAGGATTGCCTTTATTCCTTCAAGAGAATGAACAAAAAATTAGAACGAAAACAATTTATTCACCAGGAGAAGCAAGAGGTTCTAATCAGAAGGCATTTTAGTCTTCTACACAGAGAACAACCATCTTGTTGTTGGGGATTTTGTCATAATCTCTGGCAAAATGCTAACATGGCAGGCCAGTGGATCCTGCAATGTGAAGATAATCAGTTAGCTGAAATAAAATAATTTTGAAACCTTCTGAAAACCCCAATTCTAGCCTCTTACAAGTGAGTCAAAGAGTTTTCTCCTTCTCTGATGGCTTCCAGTTACTGAAATTCCAAATGGAACAAAAATTTAAACATGTACAATTATATCATTATTCAGTTCCATCATGTTTACATGCAGATAATGTGAACCCTAACTTCAGCCATTTTCCATCTATACATTTCACATTTGGGAATAAAATGGTCATATGGATTTATCAAGATTCAAAAACAGGAAAGGAGACAAGTTCCTCCAGAGGTTGGTAAACAAAGCTCCTTGCAGCACTAGCCTACATGGCAAAACATAAAGGATGCTGGAAGTTAATGTTCCAGCAACATTTGGAGAGCCACAAGCTCCAAATATATTGCAATACATGATTATTTTGTCATTTTTTAAGAGTTATATAAGGCAATCTTGATTACCTTTAATAAAGAGTGTTTCAGTGGAAGTGATTCATGGTAGTTCATATCACTCTAACCTGGATTGATTTGCCATCAATGCTATTTAAATCAAGCGAAGTCTTACAGAATTACTTAAGAATCAAGTACAAAACCCAATAGGTGTCCAGCCATAGTTACAGTTGTAACTGAAATTATTCAACCCCCATTGCAAATCAGGTTGGTTGTCAAAATGTACAGACTTTCAGCTGTTTGCAATGAACAAATCAAACAAAAGCAATTGAAATAGCTCAACACAATGAATGCTTTAAGTGGTATCCCCAAATTCAACTTATAATGACTTCTCCAGTCTCAAAATTATTCAACCCCCTGAATAGAATCCATCACAACAGCACACATACAGTATGCAAAACAGGTGTTGTCTCAAGCACACATGATGCAACTAATCAAGGGCTTAATTAGTTGCACCAGGTGTGCTTGAGCTGGACCATGTAAATTTCCTGAACAGGCTAGGGGTTTGTTGAGTGTCACGTTTGACTGCATGTTAGAAATGCAGTATGGCTAAGTCAAAAGAATGGCTCAGAAAGGTAAGAGAGATCACCACCCTTCACAAACAAGGAACAGGATACAAAAAGATAGCAGCACTGAAAGTTTCTAGAGACACCATTGGAAGCATAGTTCACAAGTTCAAAGTTCAAGGAACAGTGGTTACACTCCCTGGACGGGGCAGAAAAAGGAAGCTGTCAATGGCTGCAACCAGATTTCTGAGAAGGCAGGTTGAGAGAAACCCTCAAGTGACTGCAAAAGACCTGCAGCAAGACTTGGTGGCAACAGGTACTGAAGTTTCAGTGAGCACAGTAAGGCATGTACTAAACACAGAAGGTTCCCATGCCAGAACTCCAAGATGTACACCACTACTGACCCAAAAGCACAAGAAAAGTTGGTGACAATATGCTCAAAATCATATAAATAAGCCACAAAAGTTTTGGGATTCTGTTCTGTGGAGCAACGAAACAAAACTGGAACTTTTTGGCCGAGTGGATTAGCGGTATGTCTGGATGAAGAAGAATGAAGCATATGCTGAAAAGAACACTGCCTATAGTTGAGCGTGGTGGTGGCTCAGTGATGCTCTGGGGCTGCTTTGCATCCTCTAGCACTGGAAATCTGCAGCGTGTGGACAGCAAGATGGATTAACTGAAGTATCAGGAAATCCTAGGAGAAAACGTCATGCTGTAAGGAAGCTGAAGCTTGGGTGTCACTGGACCTTCCAACAGGACAATGATCCCAAGCATACCTCAAATCCCACTAAGGCTTGGATGCAGAAGTAGTCTTGGAAGATTCTACCTAGTGGCCATCACAGTCACCTGACTTGAACCCCAGAGAAAATCTCTGGTGGGATTTGAAGAAGGCGGTTGCAGCACACAAACCCAAGAATATTTTATATTCTTTATATTGAAATTTTATATTGAAATTTTATATTTAGTTTTATATTGAAATTTTATTATATATTTATTGTTTTATATTGTAAACCACCCAGAGTTCCTCTGCTCGGAGGAGATGGGCAGTGACAAATTTGACAGATAAATAAATAAATAAATCTGAACTGGAGGCCACAGCTCGTGAGGAATGGGCTAAGATTCCTCAGGAACGCTGACAGAAGCTGGTGTCTGGCTATGCATCACATTTGCAGCAGGTCATAACAGCAAAAGGGTGCTCTACTAAGTACTGAAGATGCTTCCCATGAAGGGGTTGAATAATTTTGAGACTGGAGAAGTCATAAGTTGCATTTTCAGTTGAATTTGGGGACATCACTTGAAGCATTCATTGTGTTGAGCTACTTCAATTGCTTTTGATTTGTTCATTGCAAACAGCTGAAAGTCTGTACATTTTGACAATCAACCTGATTTGCAATGGGGGTTGAACAATTTCGATTACAACTGTAATTAGTGCTTGTGGAACATCCCTATTCAGTAATTTGATTAAAACTGCTCAAGTATAAATATTACATAGAGAAATTGATTTAAAATCTCACCTTCAGTATCAGTTATAGGTAAGTATTCTTTCCCTCAAACAGTTACTATGAATTGTGGGGACAGAATCATCTTACATCTGGCTAAGAAGAATAAAAGGCTGTATGAGTGGTCGAAGGTGTAAATGGCTACAGACCTCGCTGCTGAAAAGGTTAGCCTTAAAGATTAGCTCACAGACATTTGTTCCTTACTAAAGAGATGTCAAAATGGCAAAATCTATATTGTGATGTCATGACTCAAGGTCTTTCCTATCATACTTGCACCACAATGTTGCACCCAAGTACTTGGAATACCTTTGTCTGGAAGGGACTGTTCAGATGTTTAAGTTAACTTGTTATGCCTTGATAGGGCTTCTCTTTAAAAGAATGCACACACACAAAAATTCTTTTGAGCTTGAGATTCTCTAAAAATATGAGAGTTGGTAGAACAAAACTCATAATGGTTTGAGCTGCTGTGTTCCATCAGAATAACTTGAAATATTCCACATATTTCAACCATAAGAAACAAGAGCAGCAACTGCTTCTGACATCCCATTATTTCCCATCTCAAGTCCAATGCTACCTGCCATGCAAATTGCAGCAAGTTTCTTCAAGGGCATGATTTTTTAAAAACATTTAAACAAATCCCCATAAAAAATAATAGGAACACAACTGTGATCTCAGTAACTGAAAATTCTGTTTAGAGAAAAGAATCTAAAACACAACCCCTTCTTAAATCTTCAGTTTCTTTAAATAAACCCCTCTGGATCAATCAGCTGATGGATAACTTTACCTTTGACTGACTGGCATGTAGCACTAAGCTGCTTTCTCTCTTGTTTGACCATTTCCAAACTGCTTCTCAACTCTCTATATAAGGATGCATGCAGACACGTGTGTCACATAAACATTGATTGAGGGTAAGTAAATCTCCAGGATTGGATTCAGCTGCAGTTAACAACTATAGGTTAATAAGGAAAGGAAGCTGGGCATAATATTTGTATTAACAAATTTCTGTATCTACCCTTTCTTTGGCTGAGGTTTTCTTAAATCAAAACCATCTTCTTTCTGGGTAAACACAACATATGTAGCAGAGACAAGGGCAAAATCTACAAGCTGAGCTCAACACTTGGTGACTTCATAGACATATCCATATACTTTCCTAAGCAGAAGGAAGCTTGTTCTCTATTGGGGAAAAAAATCTGAGAAAAAGGCAATGGCAAGCAGTTAGCCACCACCTTCTTCTAAGTTATTTTTTCAGCTTCCCAGTAAGGAACAAGCTTCTTATTGTTTAAAAAACAACAATAATATTTATTGTGGTAGTAAATATCGGAAAGACAGAGTCAGGTAATCCTACAAAAATTCCAGTCTGAAGTTGCCTGCAAAAATGTATCTCCCATGGAAGCTAAAAGAGTTTGACTATATAGGTTTGAACCAAAATTTAATATAATATGGATAACTATAAGCTATATATTGTGATATTAGCAGGTTGCAAGTCAGGACCATCTCTCCCCAGTTGTTTCTACCTGTCCTAACAGTCAGGAATCACGCTGAGACAAGGAATAGGTCTCTAGTATTTATTACTGCTACATAAGACAGAAAATCCTAACAAACTGAAGACGCGTGGGAAAAACCCAGACAAATAAACCCCAAAAGTTAAGGCGGGTCTGATCTGTGTCTCTTTGAATGGCTGCTTAATTCCTCAGTACTACGCATGCGTTTTCCCCCCTGGATAGAGGCCCCCTCCAGTTCGCCATCAGTACTCATGACACTACCTGTCCTACCTGATCCAGCAGGAGGGGCCTGCTCCAGGTACTGTCAGCTAAGGAGTGTCAGCTGGCGGGTCCAGAAGGAGAGCCTTTTCTGCCATGGCGCTAACCCTTTGGAACATCATGTCCCCTGAGATTAGATTGGTTCCGTCCCTGCTGGCCTTCCGTAAGGCCTTGAAAGCTTGGTTTTGTGCCTGAGTCTGGGGCCCTGGGTGTGTGACAGAGCCTGTCTCCTGGCTGTGTTGATAACTGTTTGGATTATGCCCTTATTATTATAAGCTGCTTAGAATCATGTATGTGAGATGGGCAACTATATAAATTGAATGAATAAATAAATAAATATTAGGTCAGCAATACATTGTTACTCTCCTAAACTTTTTTTCAGATTTTAATATATTGTTTTTATTACTTCTACTTTAGGATTTAACTAGACATAATGAAAAGTGTCGGAATATTGATTATGTTGCATGGATGTAATCTACAGGAGAACTGGTATCACATAATTAAATATAAAGATGGTGAGAGAGTAAATCTCTTGTCTGAGCTTGCCCAATTGTACCCAATTGCTCTTCTCCTACCAGGCCTCTCTACCTCAAAGGCTTGCCGAGAGGAAAAAAAAAAGTTGGTGAAACTAAAAGGGGTGTGGAAAAGACATAACTGGGGTGGTTAGCATTTCTTTTGTTCACTGCTTCTCTTTACAACTAATATTTTCTCCCCATCCAGTTGCATATTGTCTTGGTCAAAAATAATGACAATAGGACTGGCTGGCTATATAGATGTGATGCTCAGATTCCTCATCATAGATCCTGAGAAACATTATCTGAAAGAAACTTATGCAAAAGAGTCCACCTTTCCCCTTAACCCCCCCCCCCCCATGTATCTCTTAAGAGGGGCAATGGGAATTGCATTAATGGCATGAGTGAAGAATTAGAATTACAGTGAGAAGGGGAAATTGTCCACCACCAAAGAAAGCATCTTAATTAGCAGAATAAGGCTTAGATTCTCGACTGAATCTAAGTAAGAAGTATTTCTGAAAATCAAATATGTAAAGAGGACACATTATACTGTATAATGACAATTTTTCCACACAGACCTATTTTGAAATGATCAGGGTACCACAGCCCCATTTTTTTTTGCCAGGTGCCATCTTCTATGCAAATACAAAAAATGGAGATGGATCCTGAGAGGAGAATCTACTCTTTCTTCTCTTTCTACACAGTTGTAACACAGACATGGAAATATGGGTTCTCAGCTGAGAAATATTTATTTATTGTTTAACTATAGGCCACTCAACTCCCAAACAGCTCTGGGTAGTTTACAACTAAAAACCTTATATTTGAGGCTATCTTTGTGATTTCCAAATCCACTATCTTAGATTTAATCAGAAAATAATCATTTTATGCATATATCCTGATCTTTAAAACGCCTTTCCTTAAACTGACCTTACTCCTCCTGATCTCACAATGGCAAGTGTAAAGAAAAATACAGTAAAGGGCTTGTCTTGTCTTTCTCTCACCCACAGTGCTTCCCTACAAAGCAATATGCACAAAACGTTCTGGGCATGCAGCTTTCACTGAAGGCTAAATAATATCAGCAAATAATTCAGATTTTTCAAACAGCCCCCCTCCCCCCACCCAAAAAAGAAAAAGCTCTATTTAGTTCAAGTAAGAGGGCATGGATTTTCACCAGCATAAATGAACCAGGAATACCTACTGTCAGATTATGTCTGTAGTTCCTCTAAAGTTCCAATAAATAATCCTAATTTCTTTCCATACCAATGTAGAAATTTAGTTTTAAATAATTAAAAATAAGCTAAAAAGCAGCACTGTAAAAACACTGCTAGACATGGGAAAATAATGGAGAATGGTTGTTAAACACACAATTATTATAGCTTTGATGCAATAGCAACTCTAAGTCTAAAAAGAAAGCAAATTCTAAAAATGTTTACCATCCACTGATTTTAACTACTAGATTCCTGACCTCAGTTCTAGCACTGTCTTACTGATATCTGGGATTAGTCTAATGAAGAACAGTTAAAGTGATAGGGTTATTTCATTAGTAATGAAGAATGATGATGAGTCACAACAGCATCCACCCTCCCCCCCCAAAAAAAATCTGCTTTAGGTCCGTACACCTCTGCTCAATGAACAGCGACTCTTCATGTGCTAATTGGGAATGGAGACATAAAGGTCATGTACAAAAACAATAGGGGATATAAAAATAATGCATGGCAAAGGAAATAGAAACATCTTCCAATTGTCAAAATGACAGCTGCTAGAAAGAAATGAGGGTGTCAAACACAAGTATCCCCTTGGCACAAGGTTGTGCAGCAAGATACTGTGTCTGCTGCTACTATGCTAGTGGATGTTATCTTCGCATTTCTTTACAATGGGAAGGAAAGATATAAATTATAACACTTCCAAGTTCTTGAGACTTGCTCACATGTTACATACCACAGCACAATTCTCCATGGGATATAAATTCTTTGGGGCATATGGGTTAATCATCATATATCATTTGTGCTTTAACTTATTATGCTATTATTGAACGTCAAAATTACCATAGACATTACAAAAAAAGTAAAGTACTTCTGAGCAATAGTAGTACTACCTCTGTTAATATTTAATACAGCTCTAATCCAGTTTAAGACTTTCTTTACATTATATAAATAGATATTCAGTGAATACTCCTACTCAAGAATATCCACATGCTTACACAAAACAATATTGCAGGATTTTGATCTAGAATTCATTCTCCTGAAATCAATTTGACTCAGGTTAAGACACACCAAATTTGTTTCATGGATTTCTAAGAACCCTGCTTTAACATGAGTCCAAGTATGCTTTCCAGAATGCATGGAATGATTTTCTGAGGCATTTTTTCCAATGTATTTATTAGACTTATATCTTGCCTTTGCTCCAAGAAATCAAGGCACATTATATGGAGATCTTCCTTCATTTCACCTCCACAACAGGAACCCTGTGAAGCAAGGAAGGGTATGCAAATGACTGGCCCAAGTCACCAGGAGGGTTTCCATGACCAAGAATAGACTTGACCAGGGTATTCCGAGTCCAAGTCCAATACCTTATTAATTATTATTTAGTTTATTTATTTTCTGTTCCACCTTTAGTATTTTTATAAATAACTCAAGGTGGTGAACATACCTAATACTCCTTCCTCTTCCTATTTTCCCCACAACGACAACCCTGGGAGGTGGGTTGGGCTGAGAGAGAGTGCCTGGCTCGAGGTCACCCAGCCGGCTTTCATGCCTCAGGCGGGACTAGAACTCTCAGTCTCCTGGTTTCTAGCCCGTTGCCTTAGGTTTGTAGCTGTAGTCTACAATGGTAGACTGTTTGTAGCTGTATTGTAGCCCATAATTACAGTGCATTTTATCCAGCCCAGAGCCTGATTCACACACAATGCAATACAATATTTAAACCATGATTTATTAAATATACCCTGGTGACCTGGACATGACATTATGTCAGAAACAAACAGGTCACCTTGTAGTTTAATGTTATCTACAAATTAGGCCTAAAAATCCTATCTTTATTCAGTTGCATAGGAAAATTTTGTGAAAGAAAACATTGGCCATGCTTTCATTAGCATAGGAACAGCTTTCTATCTGTTTCTGTGATAGATAATTCATATATTACATTGGTCTGTATGAATGCATATATAAGGAACACATAATTAGGCTTGCTTGCGTAGATGAAAATTATAATGCATTATAAAATATACAAATCGTAGTTACAATTGGATTTTAAAAAGCACGTTCCTGAAGAAAGGAACAAAACAGCCTCATATTGATATTTGGCATATAAAAACACACTCACCTTTTATCCGTAACTTAAATGTACAGCCACTGGCACTTTCCTATTACTATATAAAGCAACCCCCTTTTTTTCTCACCACCTTTTCTAAGATAGTCACTTTAATATAATAAAAGAATACCTTACATGTCAAATTAAATGTTGATACATGATTTAATGCATACAATGTGCATACAATGATATTCTGTTACAGATCATCCATTGAACAATAATCCTTGTACATTCCCAGCCTGACAACTGTTCAGTGTTTTCCATGAGATTCTCTAATGTTCTGATGACCTGTACAAGGCCACACTTTTCAACAAATTCTCTAAATTAATGCTGAGACTGGTTTGCAATGTTTTTGTTCGGTAGCAGTCACTCTTGCTGATTGTATCCTAAATAATATACCATGGCCTCAGGTGGTTTTCCCCAGAATATTTATGATGAGAGCTCATTCATCTAAATCTACTGGCCAATGGAATAAAATAAATCAAGAATTTCCAAAATATAACAATATTTGTGTTCAGTAGATAATTGATGACTGCAGCTGTGCTAATTAAAACCCATCCAAGCTTCATTAATCTTGGTCACTGGGTCCAATTGCTTTCCACCACACCCTGATAACAAACATGTTACCTTTGCACTTATATTCCACTGCTAGATCATACCTTTAGAATTATTATTGTTTAAACTGTATAGTTAGTTTTTAAGCGTGGAAAGTTTTTGAAGCAACAGAAAACAAAACTAGGTTCACAGACCTTAAAGCTGGAAAACTATAAAGTTTAATAATCCCTTCTACTGGCTACCATCCTTTCAACATCACTGGGATTTAAATAACCAAACTGCACTCAGGATTTTAAGCTATGGCTATAAACAGGAACCCAGCCTGCCCCAGTTTGAGCTGAGCTGAAATTGCTAATGATGAAGTACTTTGAAGCTGTTCCTCTAGGAACATTTCTTAAATTCTCCTTTGCTTTTAAGTCCTTGGTTTTGTTGATCATACTACCCCTTTACAGCTGCTGTGATTATATCATAAAAAGGGAGAAGGAGAAAGATGAGAATGCCCCAAACAGAAGCATTTGTTGCAACCTTAAAAATACAAGGAAAGAAATCTCAGCAGAGCAACAGGTAAGTGCCTGGAAAGGTGACATGTTTCTGTTACGTATCTGAATGCTACTTTACATACAAATATTTGAACAACTCTAACCAAAACAGATGTTTCCTTGTGCACAAGTCTTTCAACTAGCAAATGTGAAACATGGAGTACCTAGTATCATAGGTAGCTATGCAATATAAACTTGGACACATACAACTGATTATGTGTGCATAATACAATTTTCTTTATGCAAGATGCTTGCATAAGGGAAAACAGCAACCCCACATGCCACAGCCTAGATCAACATGTAAAACAGGTAATGTGGTTTCCGTTCTATAAATGTTTGATTTGGTTTATTCACGTATTTCCCTATAATGCTCTTAATACAAATGAAATAAAAACAATGTCTCCTTATTTCTTCAGCATTTTATTTACCAGTTTAAAAAGTTCCCCACTGAAAGAGGGACATCTTCTCTATAGCATTCATAGGTAATAGCCACAGCATACACATATTTTTCTATGTCAGACAACGTTTTTATAGCTGTAGATTTGTTTGTTAAAGAAAAAGAAATGTGTCAAAAACTTGTGGCTCAGATAAATATCTACAGAAATGGCTATAACTAATGTTGGTAACTAAGCTGCCTTACAGATCATAAATACTGGAAAATATAAATAACTCCAAGAGACAACTGTACAATCTATATTTGAAGAAAGGGGACATTTGAGTAATCAATCATAGGAAGCCAAGACTGTCATAAACACAGTTTATGAAAATACTTGTAAACATTTATTAAATGTAAATTCCTCTTCAAAATGTGTATTATGAGAGAGTTCATTTTTTCCCATGCAAATTGGAGCATGAAATACACAGGAGCTGATAAATGGATAACTGTACCTCATTTCAGGATTTTTTTCTGTTGTACTCTAACTGCTTTGGTAGACATGCACTTTATCTCTAACTAATCTGATAAAGTCTGTATTATTGTGAATGTGAGTTTGCAGTAATAGTTTCACTATCAAAACCATAATATTATTTAGAACATAATGATGCTTCAGTGGGTCCCTGAATCAAACTTCGAGAAATGCCAATTTTGCAATTATAAGCATAATTAAACCATTCATATAGCAATATCCCAGGCTTACAATAAAGATGTAAACATATAGTATCTTTTAAAATCAAAAAGTAGACATCTGATTCAAAATTCCCTCAGTGCAGGTAGAACCTCACATTCTTTTAAAGACATTTTAGTCACTCAATAAACCATTATCACTACCGCTTACATTTCTGCCCTTTGCTTGCTACCTTTGAGAGTGGATAAAAGTCCAGATAAACAACTATTACATTGTTGTTTGTTTTATTTTTATCTCTCTTCATCCCAGCATAGCCCAGATTAGTATATAATTTTTTTTTAAAAAAGATTACAGAATCTTCCATGGAAAAACAGTTTGACAAAAACAACTCCCAAATGCTTTATCCCACATACTGACAGCTAAAAATAATAATATAAAATTCCATTAAAAAAGACTAAATTATAAAAGGTGAAGTGAGGAATTCTATATACAGACATTTCCCTATCCAAGTTAGAGAAAAGAAGGGCACAGTCACACATACAGTACATCTCGGTGATTTATGAACTGAATTTCAAATCTGGATTAGATTCCAGATTACCCGCATAGTTATTATGTATCACTCATCAAGCTACTCTAGTTTAACTCTCAGTTATTGTTCTTATTATTAGCTAAGTCCTAAATTTGCTTAAAAAACATTAATTATATCCAAAAAAATTAAATCCAAAAAAAATCTGCAGCAAAGGAATAGCAACCTGGAACAGGCCCAGATCCATTTCAAATTCCTTTAGTTAAGGTAAAACAAGGATATCCTAGTCCCATTCAGGCGATAAAGTGAACTCCTCTACCTCTCAGAAAAGTGAGCTCTTCTGCCCTTCAGAAGTCACACCTTTGCTTTTCTTTTAAATGAATCCTATCTTCAAAAGATTCAAGGGAGCCCTCACAGTGATTCTAATCCTTCCTTTGTGCCAGAATAGGCACAACTGACTTCAGGTTTCTCCAAGTCCCTTTCACTACAGCTTTTCTTAGGTTCAGCCATCCACCCCTTCTGTGAAACCTCCATATCTGTGCTACATGCAGAATCAGAATCTACACTCTTTCTTTCTCCTTTGTGAGAGAGCACATCTAAAATGTTATTAAACAGGAAGAGCCAAGCAGCACTGTAGCTACCTCACTAGCCATTCATACATATATTGCAAAGCCAAAATCCAACAGCAGGGCTACTTCTTCCTCTCTGTCTACTATGCACTAACATGATATCATAATATAGTTATTGAATTAGAGATTGCGTTCAACTAATGTCTCATATCTATCTTGGAGATGTTCAGTAGCTACATAATGAGGAAATAAACTCCCATAGTTCTCAATAAGCTTTCCAGAAATGTGAGGCATAGTTGCCCTTTACGGGAAGAGTCACTGTCTGGGTTTAAGCATTGCACTAAATCATGTATGTGGTTTGTTTGGCTTTTTGCTTAATGTATTTTGTCGACCCAGGCACTATGATTTATAAATCATGGATAATTTCTAATTGATGTATGAACCCAGTCAACCAATTGTGGCATATTCAGCAAGCCACAATTAAGTAAATCATGAATAGCATGATATGTGAACCCAGTCACAGAATTTCAGTAACTCATTGAAGGCATGAACTTAGCTGGCATCCTTGAATTTCCTTTACTCAAAAGTAGATTACTCAACAGCTCAGGTGGCATATAAATTTAAAATAATAATAAAAACAAAAACAAAAACAAAAACAAAAAAACCTGCCCATGTAACCCAAGACAGTACACACTGAAGTTAATAGGAAAGAGGACCAGGAATTCCTTTCAATCTCAGAGTCTTTTTTGGTTGAAGCAGGTCTTCTTGCTGCATAATATGGTAGGAAAGGAAAGTCTGGGCACCACTAACAACACCGAAGACAAAATGTCTGACAGCAGATGCAAATCAGACAGAACCATACAGCCATCAACATTTTCTTCAAAATGTTAAAATTAACTAAGCATATAATTTGTGGAAAACATGACCTGCACACAAGAGTTGTGCTCAAGCCAGCATTGTCTGTCTTTCTGTTAGACATGATCTCTACATAAAAAGTTCAATGTGTATCATGTGCAAGTATTTTACAATACCTGCATATAGCACGTATAATATATTGTACTTGAAAGGCAAGATGTAACTCTTTAAATATTTATTGTGTAAATACATTAGCTGGAAGGTTTTTATGCCCAATTTTGTCAACAAATATGTTTAAAAAGGTAAATCTAACACAATGCAATAAAACTGCAAAGTACTTTCTGACCTTCCACTTTCTACAGTCTGTACACACACACACATACTTTAATAATACATATCCCAGTGGGGTATAACTGACCATAGTAAATCCTGCTATTTCCCCAAGTGTGGATTTAAAAGCTTCATGACTGAAGTGAAAAAACACATTTATTTCCATTTTGTGATATCATTTTTCCCCCTTTCAGACCTACAGCACCACCAATATGTCTATTACTTTTTCCAAGTGAATAAGACTTCTATTGCAACCTGGTTTACTAACACTGAAGTCAAGCTTATTTGCACTTTAAAAACAAAGCCATCTAAAACCAAAAGCCATATAATTGTTAATAAGAAATGTAAAGATTTTTTGAACTAATAGATAGTGGGCATACAACTATCAGCTAAAGAACACAAAAAGGGAGAAATTATGAATAAGTATTACCATATAGTCAGAGAGGGTATAGGATAGTTTACTACAAATGTAATAAAAGAGGGAGGAGGAAATGATGATTTATGTAACTATTTGGCAAAAAACTTGGAATGTTTTCCTAGATTTGCATGACCATGAAAGAAACTGATCTGATAACAGTAAACCTACCTCAACATGGTGCCCTTTTTAAATATGATAAACTATAGCCACCACATCCCCAGCCAGAATGGCCACACTGACTGGGAATGATAAGAGGTAGTAGTCTAACACAACTGGAAGAAGCCATATTGACGAGAGGAGATGGTATTAAATCTCACAGCAACAAAGGAGAAATCTAACTGCAATAGGGAAAACTTAAACAAGTTGGAAATGTCATAGGACAATGCCCCCTATATGCCTGGTATGGCAAAGTTAAATCAATTTTATGAAAAGAAATTAATTGCAGAACTCTCCAGAAATATGAAATATCTAAGGAAGAGTTAGGAATAACTGCCAGGACTAAGAAATCCTAATAAATATAACCTCACTATTACAGCCATCATAGGTAAAGACTCTTTCTAGTGAGCTCAACCCCTGCTGACTATTTGGACATATCTATGTTCTATAGTTTTTTTTACAACAGTGCAGATTAAAAACAAATCCAGGTCTAGCCCTGGAATTTCCTGGTGGCCTCCCATCAAAGAGCTAGCCAAGCCCATTCCTGTTTAGTTTTCCTGAGGCTGGCCAAAGTTGACTAGATACTGCCACCTGCTGTAACTAAACCAACATATGCATACGTAAATCTGAAATCAACCTACAGCCTCAGAAATTAGCCACTGGCTAATTAGAGTTAGATATATTAATGGAAGAAATAACATATTTTATGAAATTCAGGAAAAAATGTAAAAAGCTAAAACTGAATTATTGTTGTGATCTATTAAAGAGACTATTTGGCCTTTCAATTAATGTAATACTTTATTAAGCAGCTGCTGTGCTTTTCTGATTATTTGGTATAATTTTAGACAATCTATTTATTGCTTTATTTACCTCCTGGTTTCAGAAATACGTATTTTGTTGTGGTTCCATTCAGTAAGTTGAAGATCAATTCTCAGAATGCACAACAATGGATATCTAGTACAGAGCAAGACAATCTGAAAGACATGAAATTACAGGCAAAAGTAGACACATTACAGGCCCAATCAAAGTGAGCACTAGCCCACATCAAATTGGTAACTGAAACCCCATTTAGAAACAAGTCACAGGCATTTAGCCCATCCAATTGTGTGTGGATAACCTGCCAAAAATCTACCAATGAATGCAGAAGCAGCACTGGTTTCAACCCAAATGATTCTAAGAAGTTAAAATTCCCAAGAAGAGCAGAACTTAAAACTGACATTCACCACCATATAAAACAAGTCTTTCCAAACTTGCATCTACCAAATATTTTGGGAGTACAGCTTCTGGAATTTTCTGTCACCATAGGTGATAGAAGGCATGCTGGCTGTAAGTTCTGATAAATGTAGCCTTAATAAATCTAGAGAAAACAGTGTGAGGTACGCTGTTCTAAATGAGCAATTCCGTTAGAAATGAAAAGTAATCTGCCTTGAAGCTGTCCATGGTGCTAAATACTATATCCTGCAAATCCCTGACTTGGTATCTGCTTCACAAAACACAAGGCTCCAGCTCATCATTTGGTCTGCTGTTGTTCAAGCTACAGCTTTTTCTCAGCATGTTTTTACAAATGCTATAGGCTTCTAATGATCAAGGCAAGCCAGTTTATATAATGTATACCACAAATTATTATGAAATTATTTTAATAAGAAACAAATTGTCCTATTACAAAATTTGGAGATGATATTCCTAAAATTATCTGTCCAAAGTGTAACTGTTAATGGTTTGGAAAATCTGGGTCAACAAACCTCTAGTTTTTTTTCTTCTCCTTACATCCCATTTATGGCATCCCTATTAGTTTGCTGAACAGGCATATTTGGAGTGCACAACTAGAAAAAGCTATAGATTGAAGGATTTATATGAGAAAAGAAAATCTTTTTGCTGATACAAAATTCAGAGTTGAAGAACATTAGCTCAGTATATTAGCCTCGAAGTTTTTGAGATACCATGCAATCATTTGATTCAATGTAAGTTGTTTTCTAACAAAAAGTTGAACTAGATGTATTGCTAATCTAATACTCTCTTCTTTTTTAAAAGTAAAACTTTTTTCAAGAAGAACTTGTTGAATGGAAGTTGCCAGAAATGGGAAACCAGATTTTGGCTGTGAAATGAAGCAGAGTTAGACAGCCTGTGGGTACTACAGATGTTGTTGAATACAATTTCTAGCATCTTTGCCCATGTTTCCTAGCAATGCTGGAAGTTGTATTCTACATCTGGAGCAGCATAGGTTTTCTATCCCTGACAGAGAGAATTGAATCTGGTGAACTGGCATTTAGCAACAACTTAAATACTCACACATTAAAATAATCCAGAAAAAGATATAGCTAAGCAGGATCATTTCCTTTTCCCATTTATATACATTAACAAAGAAAATGGATTTCTGCACTTTTGCCTAATTCACCTATTCTTTTGGAGAATGTTCTCTGATAGGCTGACAAACAATTCCAGATTTAAAAACAACAATATGAAGTTGTAAACACTGATTGAAGTTCCAGTTACATTTATAAAATTTAGTTCCCATGATTGTTAAATCTGTGATTGTAACAAAAATAACAGTAAGACATAGATGAACAATAGCATTAGAATATTTAGAAAGCTAATCTAGACTTTTTTTCAATCTTGAATAAGAGGCATTCCTATGGTCCTATCTTTAAGGGAGAAATACAGTATACTTGAGAATAAAATTGGAAAAAGAAGAGAAATTCAGTTAAACGCAGCATATTTCTGAAAGAGTTAATAAAAACAACGGAAACATGTAAATGTACATAAGAAACTGCTGCAGAATTACAATGTTCAAAAGTGTTTAAAATATTTTCAAGAACCTACATATGGATGAGTGTAATCCATTTATTGATACCTTAGAGTGTGTCAGAAATTTAGATGCTGTCCCCTTGTGATATATTTTGCACTTGCATCTCTGATTAAGTTGCAAAGCTATAAAATTGCATGTAAACAGACAACTCCCTATAGATTCTACATCACAGGCTTGGGTTTGTTGCTGTTCTTAAGTTTCATGCAACATTTACAGAAAATTTCTAAAAGCGCTAGGGTCTGGCAGATGACTGAAATAATGGATGTTTTTAACTATAAATAATTGTTGCAAACAACCAGAATTAGAAAGTTAGTCAAAGAATAACTGTATATACCAGTCTGTATAGAAAGTCTAATCCGAGTTTGAAACAAAATTAAATGACTTGGGGGGAGGGGGGGACATCTTCTTTAAATATTTTTTAAAGAAGAAAAATTATATAAACATCTTTTGTTATCCACTTTAGGTAGAATTCATCACCTTAGCGTCCTCCAAATGTGCTGAAATTTCACCCAATTCAAATTCCTATTCAACATGGCTATACTGTATGGGAATTATAGGAATTCAGATCCAACTATACAGAGGATGCCAAAGACGTCTGTAACGAGCCACAGTGATGTGAAAATGATGATATATTCATCATGACATTATCATACAATAACAAGATTATGTATTTACATCATGACTTCTGATGCAAGTACATAAGTTGCATCATTTGCATAAGGATCTCACAATGCATATGTCAATGTTTGCCTCCCCCTCTTGTGAATGACCATGAATGGCATCAATTTGGGGAAAGGCTGAATCAAGAATTTAGGTGTTTTTAACATGTATGTAATTTCCAAGTCGATTTACAGCAATCCAATTTCTATGCAAAATACTTGATCTAATATGTGATTCATAGAAAGATGGCATTAGTGTGTTTCTTAGTTCTGTTGGAGGGAAATAAGAAATATGTATGTGAGAAAGGTATGTTTCAATGTGTGTTTATGTATTACCCCTTAAAATCAAAATCTTATACTTCATTTACAATGTTTAAAGATTAAAAAACAGAAACACATAATGCAGACCCCATGATTTGTTTTCAAACACTCACACGTGGCTATCTGTTTGAATGGTTGGATTAAAACTTGCCATATGATAAATACTGCAACTAGTCAAAAATCTGGATACAGAACTTAAGGAAGACCATAGTAAACGAGCACAGCTCTCTCTTTCCTCTCCTGCACCCCACTATTTTTGGTCAGGCAGATGCATAAAATTCAAGCTTTTTATTTTGTGATTACATGCAAGACAGACACGTTTTAATGGCTATTTCATTTAGTTCCTTTAGCAGTTGTTTGGAGCAGCACAAGTGAGAAACATGCATGTGAGATAAAAAAAACCAGAAGGAGGTTGCTCACCTAGTTGAAGAAAACTGGGTAACCTGGAAGGAATACACAGAAGCTAAAACAGGAAGTTCCATTGCCTTGCCTTCTCCACTGGAAACAGCAGAGGAATCTCAGCCTGAAATTTCTCTGCTAAAGCATTTCAGACAGGCAGTCATTCAGCCTTTGTTCAAAACTCTCCAGTGAAGGAGAACATACCACTTCATAAGACTGCCTGTTCCACTGGTTGATAGCTCTCACTGTCAGAAAACTCCTCCTAATCTCTAGCCCTGTTCTACTTCCCTGCAGTTTCAATCCACCATTTCTGGATCCTTTCCTCCAGAATGACAGACAAGTTCATTCCCTCCTCTACTTGACAACTTTTGGTAAGACAACGATTATATATCCTCCTGGTCTTCTCTTCTGCAGGCTAACTATACCCAGTTTCTGAACTATTCCTCATAGGATTTACTTTCAAATGCCCTATCTTGGTAATCCTGGTTTTGCTCCAGTGTGTCTGCAGTGGACCAGAACTGGACATGCTCTTCCAAGTGGGATCTGACCACAGCAGAATAGAGTGGGTCGATGACTTCCTGTGATCTAGACTTTATACTCCTATTAATGCATTCACAAATATCAGCTGCTATCACATTGCTGACTTGTGTTCATTCAACTTGTATTTTACTAGAACATCCAGATCATTTTTACATGCACTAATGGCAAGCCAGATCTCTCCCATCTTAAACTTGTGCCTTCTATTTTTTTTCTCCCTAGATGTATAATAAGAAAGTAAAGCATTCCATAAAGACAAATATTAGAGTTAATAACTGAGGAAGGTTAGTATAAAAGTGTAAATATTTAAAAGTTGCATAAAATGTAGTAGGACTAGAGCCTGTCGTACCACTGAGGGGAAGTCATTTCATAGGACAAGTTTCAGTAGCTCTATTTCCTGTCTTTCCTCCAAGGGCTCAAAGCAGTATACTGTATGAAACAGTCTCTTCTCCAATTTTCCTACCACAATCTGATGAGATAGGCTGATCTGGCCCAAAATGACTGGCAGAAAGCCACCCACTCAGCACAGACTTGAAAATGGGTCTATCTCGTCCCAGTCATTGTGTGTTCAGTGCAGTTATCTGCAAGGAATCTGCACCTAGCCTTCCATGTGAGCCAGGATCTAGGGGTGAAGGGTGGAGGGCTTTCTCCTTGGGGATATGGAGAAAGACATGAAACAAAGGATTGTTGGAATATTGAAAAATTCAGTAACATTAGATGTAGTATACTTATGCAGTCACCCATTCTAAATTGGTCATTATCTAAAGCCCTACATGGCATAAGGCCTGATTACTTGAGGGACTGCCTATCTCCCATAGTATCTGCTTGGCCAATTTGATCTGGCAGGGCTGGAGCACTCCAGGTTCCTTCGATTAAACAATGCCATCAATGCCCAGAAGCATGTCTTCTCTACTGCAATGCCTGCCCTCTGGGATAAGGTTCCCCCCTGAGATCCTCCACCCTACTGGTGGTTCACCCAGGCTTTTGGCTAAGAGAGGGGCAGCCACTTCAGAAGAGTGGATGTATTTTGTTGCTGCCTCCCCTTTTGGGGGAGAAGCAGCTTTTGCTCCTTGTTTTTAGTATTGTATCATTTTTTTTACTTGTGAACTGCCCAAATTAATTGGGAGTTGGATGGTGTACAAATCAAATCAAATCAAATCAAGCAAGCAAGCTACCCTGACAATTCATGTAGAGATTTTCAGATGGAAGGTACCAAAAATAATTTCAGATAGTGCTTAGAAACTAAATTTATTATTGTTGTTATATAAGCTTACAATGTTATCTTTGGACTAGAAACACTTAGGCTTGATAACAATAATGAGTTTGCATGCAAAACTGGCCTTGGAAAACTACTTTCAAACTGGTTCAGAACACTAGCTTTTTGGACCATATCTCACCATGATTTTTTTCCACAACTGTCCCTTTTATTTGATTATATTTTCCTTGACTCAGTTCAAGGTAATGCTCCAAAGGAAGTCCAGTGGGGCTGCTGCACCTTCTTTTTCATCTTGTAATTGCTCATCTGTTTGGGCAGGATAGGGAAAAACAGAAACAACAGAGAAATGGAGCCATAGCAAGGTGATGGGTTCCCTGTATCCCCATGTTGGAGTGTAAGCAGACCACCTGCTTCCTTATGAATCTACTTGTTCATTAAGATATCATCAGCCCAGAGCTTAGGTGAGCGATAATCTTCTCAGCAGTGGACCTCAATCCATGGAACCAGACCATTGGGTACTTCGTGTATCAGTTTCTTTGAACAAATAAAAACTATTTGATTGTCATTTTATGACTGGTTTATGGATGGTTGGGCTTCTTAATGTTGCTTTAGTTAGTTGTAAACTGAACTCAGCAACCCCTGAGTTTACAGTATGTTTATATGAGGTACTGTATAGCTGTTTTTATCCTGAACAGTAGGTACCTTTGAATGATTTAATCCAACATGCTCCTCATTTTGGAGAAAAGAAAAGTATTACTGTATATAAAAAGTGGCTATTTATAAACCATAAAATGGTATCTTTTCCTTTTGCTTGGCATAATATGTTAATCTAGCCACTGTGGTTTGTAAACAACGATTCATGACTTGGTGTGATATGTACAAACCAAGCCAATATAGCTTTTTCAACAAGTCATGATTATAATAAACTATATATTAGCACAATGTGACTGTACAAAAACAAAGAATTTTGAGGAGATAGTAGTACCTAGGCCTAAAACACTTGACCTTACAAGTAATCCTCATTTAGTGACCACAATTGAGACCGGCAACTCAGTCATTAAGTGAAACAGTCACTAAGTGAAAAACACATGACCGTGACTGTGCTTACACTTTTACTTCAGCTTTCAATTTTCATTTGCCTATCAAGAAAGTCATGGAACTTAGCAACCACACCAACTTTCATTCTTGCTCCCCTAAACAGGCAGATATTTGGTTCTCCTGTGATATTAAAACAACTAAATCAAAGGCAACTGGAGTGGCAGTACAAACTTCAGTGTACAAAGAGAGAAAGCAGTAGCATTAGAAGAGGCAGCAGAGAAAACAGGGAGAAAACAAGTAAACATCAGAAGGAAAGGAGAAAAGCATCAATGGATGTTACAAGCACACTAAAGCATGTTCCGTGTGAGATATTACTCACAAGGTCACATGTTCAGTGTGAGATATTGCTCACTAGACCACCTAAAACTTTCGGAAATGAATGTGAAGCTGTGAGCAACACTCAAAGGGAAAAGGCAGTCAACATACTAGTAGCTGCTTCAGTGTTACAGGCTATAAAGCCATGTTCAGCCTCAGACACAGTGTATAAAATACAAGCTGAGGCACGCTAATATTTTAAACCTATACAAATATTACTCATAAACCTTGTTATATACCCTGCAGGATTTAAATCTACTTTCACTGACATGTAATCATACTAACTCAACATTAAAGTACAATTTTCCTATAAAATAGAATGGAGACTTCATTCAGATGTTCATTGTCCTCTGAGTTCATCACCAAACCAGGTGATCTTACTAGCTTTCCCCAAATAATACCTATCCTTTTCATCACACATCACAGAAAAGGACAGCAAAGGAGTATTTTTCCACCCTTTTTCTAAAGCAAACTATGGTTGTAAGCTAACTTTTAATGTGAGGACTAAATGTAAATTGCTATGGCGTATGCACACTAGGTCACTAAAGCAACGGTAGCTAAACTCAGATGTGACCTAGCAACCCAGGTGTTCAGGAAAAGTGCTGTTAACAGTAAGGATTGATGATCTAATCAAACTGTCACACTCAGATCCTCAGCAGGATGGTTGGAGGGGAGGTGGAGGAGGATAATATTCAGAAAGCAAGCACATGCTTAGTGTTACTTTAAATTGATGCTGACATTTTCAATTGTAAAAAGAATTTTTTTCCTAAGTAATATAGGAAACAACTCTCCTAACCTTCCGGAGGATATCAGATAATCAGAGACGTTGTTTTGCAAAAGCTAACTTCTTTTTAAAAAAAAGAGATAGAAAAGAAACACAAGGCTTTATAAAATGCTCATTTCCATCTTTCAGATATTCAGAAAGATAGCCAGAATGCTATTTTTGCCTTTGCCAATATATTCAGTATTTCAGATACAAATACCAGAAAACAAAATACAAATGGGCACATGCATACAATAGAGAACCAATCAAACCATTTTTTCCTATCGTTTTAACCTTTTTTTCTTACTTATTGAATGAAATCCTAAAACTAAACATTTTTTCAACATAACCTAAGATTCCAAAGAAATATACTTACAAAGCTCTTAGTGAAATATTAACCTGCTTTATGCATACTATTATTAGCATCTGTTTATCTACAACATACTTACGCTTCAAGAAAAATAAGAATCTCCCTGTCTATGTACTCTCAAGAGACATACTAGATTAAGATTGTACCCCTCTGCACACTTATTCACTATTAACCCAGTAGGCATTGCATAGACATGTATAAAAATGCAGCTTATTTTATTATTTATTAAAAATATTTATGGCCCACCCACTATTTACAGGAACTCATGGAATGTTAAAATCTGTAAAATAAACAAGGTAAAAAAATACCTGTAAAACCAAGTCAAACAGATAATAACTTAATTTAAAACAATGTAATAAAATGTTGTAAACCTTAATAGTTATTAATTATAGTAGTAAGGAGTATAATATACTAGTAAAAACTATAAGGAAACTTAAGGGACAAAAGGCATGGTTAGGCTGTGGGCACTTAAGTCCTGAATGTGAGACTAAAAAGTCACAATATGGAAAGCCCTCTCTAGCATCCTCACCTATACGTCTCCCAGCCATGGAACACTGAAGATCCCCTCCAGAAATGAATATGCACCAGTACATTTAGGACTGGTATTGTGTGTTCTGGATACCAGTTCTGCCACCTCATTCTACATCTGCTGCAGCTTCTGAGCTATCCTCAAGGGCAGATCCATAGAAGTATGTTGCAGTACTACTAACTGAAAATGGATTGTTGGGCCAGGTCATCCCTATCTAGGAAGGGTTGCTGCTCCAGAACCAGGCACAGCTGGACAAATAACTCCTGCCGCTAATGGAATCTAGGCTTTAAGTGACAAAGATGAAGCCAGGAGCACATCAAGACTGTACCTGTGCTCTTTCAGGGGAATGCAACCTAATCCAGAGTAAGAGGTTTACCCAGTACTCCAATATGTGAGCCTCCTTGTTTCACTGGGGTTCAGCTTCAGCTACACCTAAAAACTATAATCTTACACCCTTGGCACTAATTGGACATGGGGCTGGAGTGTTACTGCTAAATAAACATGAAAAATAAGGCCTTACTTTATTTTTCCTTGTCTATGTATGAATAGCGGATGAAACAGAACCCAACTGTAGAATGTTGGCTTAACTTAATTCATTACATTATTTACTGCAAATTATTTTTTTGCTCATATCCTCCCTTTGATAGCAGCCAAAAAAAAGATACCTGATCTTCCTTCATAATTCAGACACACTTAGCCCAGTGCCACCTTCGTATTAAAATTCAACAACTGAAAAGCGTATCGCTTGTAATTCAAGCAACCTTCGTGCAGCTGCTGGCCTTTTGGAAAACAGCACAATTCAGTGACAAAAACACATGCCCTGCCTACATTCCAGATTCATACAGCCAGGGTCTGAAACACTGGAGAGATGAACTCCTCTTACTACTAAAACTACTGAATGGATCTTTGGGCAGTTGTTCTGAAAACACAGAGAAGAGCTGGACTAAACAACAATACCCTCCTTATACATTCATTTTGATATAAGCTCCTAAATGCACATTCCACCACTGAGAGAACAGCAGTCACTCAAAATGTAAATGTTATATACATGATCCTAGATATTTGTACAACAAAAAAGCAGCCCATGAATTTTAAAATAAATGCTGAATTCATTTACCAGGCTTGGTTCTGATGTTCTGAAGTTTAGCAGAGGTCAAAGAAGGATTTTCTTTGGGTTGCTCAAAGACCAATGTGTAAAGAGGGACGGGAACCTGTGACTACATCTGGCCTGTGAACACTCAAACAGCAGTGGCTTTTCTCTCCTTGAAAAATATAAAACCTTATCCCAATATGCTTTGCAGCTGCCAAGCAAATATGGTTTAAATTCATCACTGAAACGTGTAAAGATAATAACATTACCTGCAGAGTAGCTTTTCCATTTACAAATTAATAGATTATGAGTTTTCCCCCCTTATGTAGCTACAGTATATACTCTCACATTGCCTGCCCTCCCCACCCCACCCCATGTTTTTGCCATCCAACGTAAAGGAAACTTCAGTAAAATTCAGCTTAATGCCA